>NW_024543081.1:37705000-38222386 GCF_018167655.1 Microtus oregoni
TACCCAGCTCAGACTCTGAATTCAGAGAGTATGATTGGGTCCAAGAATATTTTAGGGCTCTCTAGATGCCTCTTTATATGTAAATAGGGGCATTTATTTATGCTGAAAACATCTGTTAGATCACTTGTTAAACGGAGAGCAAGTGATGTAAGGCTCTGGAGTATGTGGGCTCAATATCAAAATATATTATGGGAATATGTTTTTGTTTTGGAGAACTAGTAAACCTTCCACACATCTGCTTTTGAAAGTAAGGACAGGTAACCTGACTTTACTAAACAGGACTAATTAAGTATATCAGCACTGTTTTGTGGGAAGAGCCATGGTGGGTGGTGGGAAAGAAAGTAAATAGTTGAGCATGGACAGGTGAGGATTTTTATGGGTGGGTATTCCTAATTTGCAACTCATGAGACTGATGTGTAAAAGATTCAAAGCTGTGTTGCATTCTTGGAGTGACTGGCACTTCTTTCAGCGACCAGGGCTTTAATTTGATCATCATCACCATTTTTTCACAGACAGCTGCTGCCTGATCTTGTATGTTGTGCTGTGTGCATGAACCCCTTAGTGTGTAGTCATAGTTACAGCGACACCATCTAGAGATGCTGACTCTGTATCATGATGGTCTAGCCTGTTATAAGCATGTTTAGCACACCTTCACTTTCTGAGTTATTGCAGAGTAACTTAAAAGTACCAAGGTTTACATGAATATGCTCATTTCATGTCAGCTTAACTATTTCCTTGGAGAAGTCAGGAAAATAGTACAACTGGCTTTGTAAAAAGATGGATGTAGGGATTGAATTAAGTCATTCATTGCTTATAAGACGTTGAGCAGAGGATTTAGTTTATCATGAGTGATTGGTAACTTTTTTATGCATTCCTTAAACTATATTTGGAGTATCTTTCAGTCCTAGCTGTCCTGGAACTAGCTCTTACAGACCAGGCTAGTCTCGAGCTCACAGAGACCTGCCTGCCTCTGCCTCCTGAGTACCAGGATTAGAGGTGTGAGTCACCACTGCCCAGCTCTTTTTTTGTTTTTTCAGATAAATAATTAGAGGGGCTAGAGAGGCCAGCTGTTAAAAGGGCTTATTGCTCTGTTTGTATGCCTTGAAAGGGTGTCAGGGACTATAGTTACAGAACTATAGTTATAGTTACACAGTTGTGAGCTGCCGTGTGGGTGCTGGGAATTGAACCCAGGTCCTCTGAAAGAGCAGTCAGCACTCTTAACCTCTGAGCCATCTATCGCTCCAGCCTCCAGTTTAATATTCTTATGGCTTAGGTACAAAGCTGAATTGTGACCAGATGGGCTTTGGGAAGTGGCTGGGTCATGAGGGTTCGGACTTAGTTCATCCTGTGTTGGAGTCATCCTTTGTGGTAGTGTTGGGAAGAAGTGGAAACTTGTGTTATGGGGCTTGGCTTGCGGAGTTAGTATCTGGGGGTCTGCTTAGAGGGACTACAGTTGTCCCTGTTCCTTTCCTGTCTCTATTTGTTGCCATGGAGACATTAGCTCAGACAGCTCCACTATACTGTCTACCATGATGTTCTACCTCACCCTCCAAAACATGGGCTAGAACCCCTGACACAGAGCTGGGATAAACTCTCCTTCCTAGAAGTTGTTAGTCAGGCAGCTCCAGCAGCACAGCTAACATTGTGGGCGGGTATATGACTTTACATTGCTGGGGCAAACACCAGAGAAAAAACACCTTAAAGGAGGAAATTTATCTTTGGTTCTTGGTTTCAAATAGTTCAGTTTGTGGTTGCATGCCCCTTGTGTTTGAGTAGACACCATCATGGTGGCAGAAGTGGATGAAAGAGGAGATGGGGAAGCACTGAAGGGTAGGGATTTGGGCCCGGGTATGAATTTCAGAGCCGTGCCTCTAGGAACGATATCCTCCAATTAGGTCCAACCTCTTAGCGTTTCCAGAACCTCCAGAAATACTGTCACCAGCTGAGGCACAACACTAAACATAGGAGTTTGGGGCCGTGTGTATTCCTATGATAGCAGTAGGGGAGTAGAAAGACCATACGATTTCAAAGGATGAGTGAAGCTGCTTAGGTTTGAGAACGATGTGGTTTGACTAATTTTTGTGTGCTTTATTTCATTAGGTTGAAATGGTAAGACCATACATTTATTACGTTGGTGGAGTCTTTCTTGATGAGTTTATTTTAGCCAGTCTTGAATGCTGTAGATAATTTACCCTTAAATTTGAAATTTTATTTATTGAAATGAACACAAGTAGTTTCCAGGCTTATCTTTCCACCTAAAGTTAAAGGAAATGGTTTGTGAGACAAAATTTGTTGAGTCCTAATACGTAGTTTTATGGTTGTGGAAACTCACTGGTAGAGTTTTTTTTTTTCCTCTTAGAAATAAGTAAAATATAAACTAGTATGTCTTTAAAGTTCTCTTTTGTATTTTCTTTCAGGTAATATTAAAGATAATCAAGCATTATCAAGAAGAAGGACAAGGAACTGAGGTAGTTCAGGGAGTGCTCCTGGGTCTGGTTGTAGAAGATCGACTAGAGATTACCAACTGCTTCCCATTCCCCCAGCACACAGAAGATGATGCTGAGTTTGATGAAGGTAAGGGTCTGGACTGGCGTCAAGTTTGTCTTTACAAGATATACAAGTAATGTTGACAGATTTTCCAGTTAACTTTTGATTATATGCTATCAGAGTTTTATTGGGTTAACCTAAATCTCAACTTGACTTTTGAGTTTCTTGGAAACATTGCATGTTCTGTGCAGTGAGAATTTGTGTAATAAGGTTCATGACTTTGTCCTGTTTGGCAGCCATTGTCTTCTGCTTTGAAGGGTTTAAGAAGAGGTAAGTTTCAAAAAAGACAAAGAAAGAGATATGTATCGATAGCTGCTTTATAAGAAGATCATCCTTCTAGTTAAAAGATCATACCAGACACAAACGCAACATCTTTAAAGATTTTTCTTTTAAAATCTTGTTGAATTTTCACTTTTTTTGAACTCTTAGGACACAATTTATATATAATTTTTAAAAATTAAAAATGTTTGCTTATAGTATATGATCTATTTTATTACCATAACTTTTTTTTTTAATTTGTATCATAGGTATGTGAACTACATGAATGCTGTCAGTAGATCTCTGAAATTTCTCATAAAAGTAACACTATCACTGGGTGATGGTGGCACATTGCCTTTAACCCCAGTACTCAGGAGGCAGAGGCAGGTGGATCTCTGTGAATTTGAGGCTAGCCTGGTTTACAGAGCAAGTTCAGGACAGCCAGAGCTACACAGAGAAACACTGTCTCAAAAATTGGGAATAAACCCCCTTAAAACCCAAAAGTGATACTATTAATGTTTCTTTTTTAAAAAAATTATTTATTTTTACTTTATATTGATTGGTGTTTTTGCTTTCATATATGTCTGTGTGAGCATGTTGGATCCTCTGGAACTGGAGTCACAGACAGTTATGAGCTGCCATGTGGGTGCTGAAATTGATCCCAGGTCCTCTGGAAGAATAATCAGTGCTCTTAACCTCTGAGACATCGTTCCAGCTCTCTATTAATGTTTCTGTTACTCTCACCCCTGACAACCACTGCTGTGAATTGCTTACAATCTGACTGCCTTTTAGACAACTGGCAGGCTTTGAAGCAATGTTTTCAAGTTTCATCCATGTTGTAGCATATAACAGGATTTCTTAAGACTTTTTGTTTAAAAGATCTTTTGTGTGTGTGTGTGTGTGTGTACGCGCGTGTGCGCGTGCGTGCGTGTGTCTGGGATCCTCTGGAGTTGGAGTAATAGCTTGTTGAGTCATTTGAAGTGGGTTTTGGAAAACAAACTCCAGTCCTGAGTCATTTCTCCAATCAAGACTATCTTTATTCCCTGACTATTGTATATATATATATACGATGTATCTTGATCATACCTGTTCCCAAATCTCACTCTACCACTCCTCCAACAACCCCCAACACATCACTCGCCCATATTTACCGTCATGAGTATTAATTATTTTATTTTATTTGTTTACTTTGTGTGTGTGTGTGTGTGTGAGACCTACTGGGTCCAGTTAAAGCCACCAGCTGGAAAGTTGATGGATCTTGTTGCCTTGATGTTGTTCAGGTAACCATAGCGTCAGTGATCTCCTAAGCACAGTGCCAGTATCAGGTCAAGAAGACAGCATGTCACAGACTCATCTTCATTCTCTTAAATTCTTTCTGCCTCCTCTTAGATGATATTTTCTCAACCTTGCGTATGTGTAGGGGGTTTGATTTAGATATTCATTTAGGGCGGAACCCTGAGTTTCCCTTTCTTAATACTTTACCAGTTATGAGCCTCTGTGTTGCTGCCCACAGCAGAAAGAGACTTTTTTTGGCCAAGACTGAGAGTAACACCAATCCATGAGTATAGACATTAATATTTAGAAGACAGTTTGACAACATGTCCATGTAGCAGTAGTAGTAGGCTCCCACCTATAGCTTGGGCTTTTGACCAGGTTTGTAGAACTAGCCATGAATTCCCTTCTTTGGAGCATCCCTCAGATCTAGTAATAAAGTTGTTTCTCCCATAGCTTTCATGCCAATGTTGCACGAGCAGGCACACTTTGCCTGGCAGGTTGGTATTGTAGAATTTGGAGTCCAGCCGTGGGTTTTGATATGTTTTTTCTCAGTGGTGTGCATGGTAACTTACTGATGAACAATGATGCTGAACCTCTTTTCATGTCTGTCCATCCTTGTTTTCTATTAGGGATTGTTTCTAGGACCTCACCTTAAATATAAAATTTCTTATATGCTTACTTCCTTTTATGTCGTACAGTATAGTATTTACGTGCCACCTGTGAACATCCTTCTTTATGCTGGAAATCTTCACTTTACTCATTTGCCTAATATGTGAGTAGTTGTTAACAGTATATTATTAATAGCTGAGAGAACAATAAAGGGAAAATGTCTGTAAAAGTTTAATACAGACACAAATTCTTTCCTACATACTTTTGATCTGAAATTGGTTGAATCCCTCCCTAGTCATGGGTTCTGTGAATATGGGGGGCCTATTCTACTTGATGGTTTGAATAGCTTTTGGAGAAAAGATTATTCAAGTCCTTTTCCCATACAGTTGTGTAGACAGAAGCTGCTTGTTTGTTCCAGGCTGCCCAGACCACGAAATAATCACACAGAAACTATATTATTTGCAATACTGTTTGGCCAATAGCTTCAGCGTATTTCTGGCTTACTTTTAAACTTTAACCCATTTCTATTAATTTGTGTATTGCCACATGGTTGTGGCTTACCGGCAAGGTCTGTCTGCAGCAGGACTACATGGTTTCTTCCTGACCCCGCCTTCTTTCTCTCAGCATTCAGCTTAGTTTTCCTGCCTAGCTCTATTCTGCCAAGCCACTGGCCGAAACATTAACCAATACAAGCAACACATATACAGGACGCCCCACACCACAATTGGATTTTTTTCTTAACAATTTGCAATTTTTGTAGTTATTAATTCTCTAGATAATCATTTGCAAAATATATTCTCTTCTGTGGGCTGCCTTTTCATTCTCTTGATCCCCTCCCCCCCATCTTTCGTCTGTCGTTGTAAAGTCTGTTGTAATCTTGTTTTACTTTTGTTACCTGTGTATTTAGTTATATTGAAGAAACTTGACAAATTTATTATGAAACTTTTTTTCCTGTTTCTTCTAGGAGTTTTATAGTTAAATAATAAAGTGAGTTATTTTACAATTTAGAGTTAGCTTTTATGTATGTAAAGTAAGGGTCGAGATTTCCAAGCTTTAGTTTTTTGGGACAGGGTTTCACTGTAGCTTTGGAGCCTGTCCTGGAACTAACTCTTATAGACCAGGCTGGCCTTGAACTCACAGAGATCTGCCTGCCTCTGCCTCTAGAGTGCTGGGATCAAAGGTGTGCACCACTAGCTTTAGAGAAGAGATACTTTTCCCGTAAGTGGTCCTGGCATCATTGTGTCTAATTTGACCATATATAATGCTAGGGGTTGACTTTCTTTTCTATTAGTCTGGTTCAAATGTCTGTCCTCTTTTAATCCCACCAAATGAGAGTAAAGATCATCCCTCAAATTCTTTGGTCAAATTATGCAAGCTTTATTTTCTGTTAGACAGGGCTATCTCCCTAAAGCAGAGTTTGAGGAAATAGCTTTGAACATATGAGACAGTGGGGTTTGTATAGTTCAAAAAACGGCACGAGTGAGGGTTTTCAGGTGTTTGGGGATTTCCAGAGGTTTTTTCATTTCATAGGAACTTTGCTGAACATTGCAAAATATTCTTGGCAGAGCATCTTATCAGGGTGGAGGTTAGCGTATAGGGCGTGGGACATGTCAAATTCCAGAAAAGACCTGGTTAAGACATGATCAAATCCAAGTTTTATAGATAATAGGAATGGATTTATTTTGACTTTGTAATAGATGGCTTCTAATCTTAAAATGAAGTCAGGCTGTTCCATCAATATAAGAACATGCCTTAGGTTTCTTAGCTTTGTGATGTCCTTTTTGTTTCGGTTGGTTTTTGGGATAGTCTTTACTGTGTAGTTCTTAGCTGTCATGGAGTCCTTTGGACCGGGTATCCTGAAACTCACAGAGATCATCATACCTCTCTGCCTTCCTTATGCTGGGATTAAAGGCGTGCGATATTCAATTTTGTATTCAGAAAGTGTGAGATTTTTAGTTTTGTTTTTCTCTTTCGAGGCTATGCTGCTATTTAGCTTTGTTGGAAATTCTGTGCATATTTACACTTTTTTTTAAAAAAAAAAGAAACGTATTTATTCATCTATTTTATGTTTACTAGTGCTCTGTCTAGTATGTTTGCAAGCCAGAAGAGGGTATCATCAGATCCTCTTATAGATGACTGTGAGCCACCATATGGCTGTTGGGAATTGAACTCAGGACATCTAGAAGAGCAGCCAGTGCTCTTAACTGCTGAGCCAACTCTCCAGCCTGCATTATTTGACTTATTAAAATATTAGAATTTTGATAGGGATTACATTGAATATGTAAGTCACTGTAGGTAGTGGTAAGTCTTTTGTCTCCTTGGTTAAGCTTATTTCTAAGAATTGTATTTATAATGCTATGAATTGGGTATTTTTTAATGCATTTCATTTATTTATTTATTTAGAGACAGGGTTTTCCTCTGTAGCCTTGGCTGTCCTGGAACTTGCTATCTAGATCAGGGTGGCCTTAAACTCACAGACATCTGCCTGCCTCTGCCTCCATACTGGAATTAAAGATGTGTGCCACCAGTGCCAGTTAAATGTAACTTTTTATTACTGTGGTTGGAGGCATGTGTGCCACAGCATGTGTGTATAGGTTAGAGGTTATTTTTGCCTTTCCATCTTTGTGGATTTTGGAGCTCGGTCTTGGGCTATCAGACTTGAATGGGAAGCATTTTCCTTCCCTACTGCTCCATCTCCTCGGTCCCTCATGATTTTTAAATAACTTTTAGCCAATTACTTTTAACTTATTAAAATGTCACTATTTTATTCAGCCTTTTCTGTGAAGCAACTTGAACATATTAGAAATGTACAGTATATTCTTGCAGAGGCTGATTTCATGATACTCTCATTCTTCTGGGAATAGTTTTCCATTAATTTAATATCTCTGGAAAATCATGTATCTGCCTTTGTTTGAAACACCTGACTGCCTGTGTGTTAATTTGTAAACTTCTATACATAATTTTTTTTTTCTGTTCTAAACAGGCCTGTTTTCACTTGGGTTTCTGTAAAAACACCTTTGATAAGGATAATCTTGGGTTTGTGTAGTACTAAAGCAGTATCAGTAGAGATCAGTTTCTCTAGTAAGCATATCTGGAGATGCTTAGTTGTAATTTAATATTCACTATTTCAGACCAGGGGACAAGTGGTTATTCATACAGTTGTTTTCTCTTAAAAATGAAGAGCTTTAGATGTTTATTAAATCAACGTGGTTGGTTAGAATAAAAACCATCTCAGAATATATAATGCTTGATTTTGTTGGGTAGGTATTTTTTAAATAACATTCTTTAGAATATAAAGAAATAATGTTTAGTCCAATTATGCTGCATAAAGTGTTACATATTAATTTTAGAACTTGACAATTGGAAGGTAGTTAACATATACTTTAAGAAGCTTGTTTAAGGCTTTAACAGTTTCAAGATAAGAAGAAACTGTAATACTAGTAATTTTTAAATCCTGGTCATTATATCCTGTCCCACACAGGATATAATTTATATCAGCCCTATTCTCTGTATTAGGAAACTGAAGTGTGTGTCAGAGATTAAAATATATTGGATGTAAAGCAATGTGATTCCATATTTGAAATCTCTTTATGCAAAACAAGCTTTAATTTCTTGGTTTACCTGTAAGAACTAATAAGGGGTTGTGAAGGTGGCACAGTCTCTAAAGTACTTGCCTCCCAAACTTTGACAACTCATGGTAGCTCCCCAGCTTTCAGTAAAAGCATAGCTCTGTAGTGTGTGTCTGTAACCCCAGATCTTAGTATAAGTGCATAGCATGGAGGAAGGAGGGTCCCTGCACTTCCTTGTCATCAGTGAAGCTGAATTGGTAACTCCAGGTTCAGTGAGAGACTCCTCCAAGTATAAGGCAGAGAGTGATTTGCTGAAGACACCTGCCATTGACCTCAGGTCTCAGTATGTTTACAAAAGTGCTCGTACAAAGAACTAATGGGCTCCATCCTTTTCAATATACACGTGAAAATGTAGCATGACACTCTATTTCTTCATAGTCTTAGGTGAGAAGTTTGAATTTTAGGTTCAGTTACCTAAATCCATTTATTCTCTTAATAATCATGAGAATGTGGTTATCGTTAGAATTTTTATTTATTTTTTATTTTTGTGAAATAAAATTTTTTACTTTGGTTAGGTGTCTTAGAATACTCCTAGATGTGGGTTATTGTGCGTCATAGTAAAGGCTGCTTGTTTTACTCACTGGTTTTCCATTATTCTGTGTCCTCTTCTGCTACCGCTTTATGAAACGGAAGTGTCAAATATTTCATAGTTATGGTAATTATACAGTTTGGGTTTCTTAAGAATTTTTGGTAGGGATATGGGCTTGGTTTTTTGTTTTTGTTTTGGTGCCTCATGTGAAGTGAGGAATTTTAATCTGTGGTACAAATAAAATATTAGTAAATGTTTTAAACCAGGTTGCAAACTGACCTGTGTGCCTGCTGCTGTAACTAAAGATTCATTGGAAGACTGTCCTATTTGTTCATGTATTTGTAGCTGTATCCTACTACAGTGGTTACAGTAATCATATGGCTCTTTTAGCCTAAAATACCAAAAGTTTTGGCTCTTTGAACAATTTTGACTGATAATATAACTTTCTTATTTCTTATTCTCTTTATATGGTTTGAATAAAAAGTAAGATGGTAGTTTCTCTTTTTATTTTAACTATGTATGTGGTGGTAGTTGCTCAGTGCTTATTTCTCCTGGATGTTGCACATAGTATTACCCAAGTTTTGAGTGGGTTGTGAACACCAACCTGAAAATTCTAATGTTATTGGATTTATTTCACTGGCAATATCACAGTAGATTTTCTTAATTTTAGTGCATTTTCTCTTAAAGAAAAAAAATACTCAGAGTTGTTGATGTTTGGGGAACTAACTGTAGATGACAGGGTAGGTGCTCATGGGTGTCTTGTGGCAGCCTTGTTAAAGATGCTCCTGTTGACACTGGAGCTCCCATGACAGTGAATAACTTGAGAGCACTTCTGTCGGATTTGGTGATGCCTTCCACTTAGGAGATGCTGCTCGCTCTGTCAGTGAGTACCAGAAGTGTGAAGAAAGACTGTCCTTAGATAAAACTGCCTGGTGTTTGCTTGGATTGTGCTTTAGGATAATGTAAAACCTAGAAATGTGTCATTTGTTTCTGTTATTCACAGGGTTTCTTACCTTCTTTTTTTTTTTAATTCAACATTTGAGTGGTCCAAATTTTGTTAAATTTATATTAGAGAATTTTCTTTTTGGTGAAAGTGAGGTAACTTACCCATTAGAGAATATTTGCTTTTTAAAAATGTGAGTAAACCCCTCAAGTCAAAACCCCCATTAGGGGGCACTATTATCACGCTTAGAACTGGAGACTAATTTGTTTTCTCAGACATACAACCCGAGGCTTGCTAACAGCGAAAATATTTTTATCTGATAAGATTCAGATCCTGTTTTATACAACTGAATTCCTTAAATATGTTATAAAGTGCACTGAATTAAACACAGATTCAATAACTCACTGTCTTGTTTTTCAGCATACTAAATCAATTTAATATTGCAGGTGCTATAAAAAGCTTACCTTGTCTGCATCAGAGCCAAATTTCTAATTTTTATATTTGAAATGGACAAAGTTTAATTTTGCTTGCCTCAGGTTTGCCACAAAGTGGTCATTGACTTGCAGAAGGGGTCTCCTTACCAAGGAAGCAGGGAGGTTGGTAGGGGAACGACTTAGACCGTCCTACTGTGTGTGGTTGGCAGTACTACAAAGATAGCAAGTTATGTGATGTTTGAGACTTTGGGTAATTTTTGTTGTGGCAAATTTGTTCTCTTTGTTAAAAGTGTAGTGTTCGTTTTAAGAAATGCTAGTACAGACTGTTTTACAGAATTAGCTAAAAAAATTCAAATAGGAAGTGCTGGGACTCCTAAGTGGACTTCTCACAGAAGAAGAAAGAAGTTGCATGAAAATAAGGTGCTTTCAGAGTAGCAAGCGCTTCACAGTGGCCGCGCCGTTGGCACCCCTGGGTTTAGGCAGAGCGAGATCTGTAGTTGCCTGTTTTGCAGTGCTGTGTGAGAATCTGTGCTCGGTGGTAATTAAGTCTTGCCTTAATTACTTGTTGCCTCGTCACTTTCCTCCCCTTTCCTTAGGCTGCCCCAAATGCAGACCCGAGCCAGGACTGCTGAAAACTTAGAGGGCGGGATCCTTCTTCAGTCTGTGTTGCTTCAGAATTCCACGCGTGGTCAGAACAGAGCATGGTCTCTAATTATCAGACAGATGGAGACATTTTGTGGAAAGATGGGCTATTTGCTTATTATTTTCTTGATTCGCCTATCTGTAGTTAGTAATCACTGTGCTCTTTTCAATAGATTCATTCTTTTAAAAAATCTGCTTGTTTTGTTAATTTTTTTTTACAAAGAACCTTTTTTGATAGAAACATTAGACAATTCTTGATAGAAATATTAGACACTTTGAGGGGTATGCTTGAAGCTTGCTGGAAGGATAGCGACATTTTTAGTGATCTCAAGTCTTCAAGTGCAAGAGTGTGATAAAATGCTTCATATATTTCAGGGGATAAGAGATTGTCCACAGTAGTTTATTTTGGCATTTATGTGGAAATGATATTGTATAGACAGTGAAAAAAAAGAAAGATAGCAAATCTTGTTATAGCCGTGAAAGGTTTTAAGTAGGAGAGACAAGTGTGTAAATAAGAAAGTTTGAAGTGTACTTGATACATCTGGAAAGAGATGGAGAAAATGGTAGGAAGGATCAGATATCAGTGTGGTTTCTTGTTTGGGATGACCTCACAGAAACAAAGCTTGAATCTGTAAGTAGATGTCAGTTGCAATTTTAGTTAATTGTTAAGGAAGGTAATATGTTTGTTCTTAGTATATTCTAATTATCCGTATTTGTGGGACATAGTAAATAGCGCTGATATCTCAAGAAATAAAGAGTAAACTAATGTGACAGTTTGGCTTGATACTTAGTCAGAGAAAGTTCTATTCCTTTACAGGACTTCTGATGAGGGGCTCCTGTATTTAAAGTGGAGATGCCTTTGATGGTCATGCTTGTGATAAGCAAAGGACCATGCTAGTGTCAAGTCTGCGGGAATTTTAGTCCATAGAACAGAAGCTCTATTTAAAATATGTAGGAAAATGTTTAACATAAATATTAAATAGCTCATTTTCACTTTGTCTAGGCAGCAAACCATGAGACTGTATACTAAATTATGATTCTCTTGTTTTTTTGTTTTTGTTTTTGTTCATGGTGGTGTTTGAAATGTTAAATCTTAAATATTTAATGATTTTTCTGGTGACTGTTCAGAGCAGTAAGCTGATTTAGATAATGCCTTACCAGATTATTTTGACCATTCAGATAGGCTGTTTGTGTGTTAGACATTAAATGATATGTTTTATTTTTGGTTCGTTAAGGTGATTAGAAAATGAGAAAAAATCAAAAGATGAAACTGAAATCTCAGTTGATTCTGGTCTTTTTTTGTTGTTCTTTTGAGTTTTCAAGAATAACTATAGAAGTGCGGTCAAAATCTGGCTTTATTTTAAAACTTTCAAAAGGGTCACTTTTAAATTTCACTTTTAAAAAATGAGTTGAGAAACTCCCGTGTGAGGAAGGATGCGCTATTGGAAATGCGGTCCACGTGAAAGGTTTTTCTGCTTAAAGAAACCGAAAGCAGTGGTCCCCAAAGCATAAGTGCTATGGTTTGGAAAGAAGCCAAGGAAAACCTGTTTGAATTTTGTGCAGACTTAAAGTAATACTGTAAGATTTGAAAATTACAGGTGAATATAGTACTTAAATAGTAGTTAAAATTCCTAAGTTTCCCAAGTCTAAAAAATGTAATCCTTAAATTACTGTTCCCAGTGGTTTAAATTTTAATTAAATAAAACCTGTTTTACTTTTGACCCACAACAGCTCTAGGTAAAGATATTTGAATCGTTACTAAATTTCAAACTGATAACCATTAAGAATGAACTATTTAATACTAATTAAGATGTCAAAAAGCCACAATTAGGGTATGTAAGCAAAGGTCCTTGTTATTTCTGTTTTTCTATAAACCGTTTCCTAAGAAGCAAGTTTAAGCTCGCTTCCTTTTTTGCCCAGAAGTATTGGCTAATTTCAGTCTGACAATTAAACATATTACCTAATCTGTGAACTTTATATATTGCTAGGCTAACTATAATTAGATTTGATGTTTTTGATTCTGATGCTGCATTTTCCGGAGCTCCCTCAGTCAAGGACATGACATCTGTTTGTAAATTGGCCTTTCTCTGCTGAAATCGCGGTAGTTCTGCATGCACATCCACTTGAGACTGCTCTGAGTGGGCTTTGTGTACCTTACCATTCCAACATAAGTGTTATTTATTCCTTTTTAGAATCACAAACATTCATCTGGTATATTTTATCTACTTTCCAACATAGTGAAGCACAAAAGCAATGTTTGTGTTGACCACTATCATAGTACAGGTGATTTATACACTCTGGATCACCTCCTGGCCATTCCCTTGTGCACGTTTATCATTGTCTCCTCTAACATCCAGCCTTCACACATCTTTTAATATGCAGGCAGTCTTTGCAGAAATGTCCACATTGTTTCTGTTTTACAGAACTAGATAGGTGGTAATGCTGTACGCATGTTTGATAGCAGGAAGCTAACCTTAGGAGCCAGCAGCAATGGCCGCAGGAGTCTGACTGCAGAACCTACTTGGGATGCCTGGGATTTGTGACCTGCCATTAGCCTGAGCAGGCTGCAGGGATGACAGCAGTGACACCAGCTGGACCTCTGCCACTTGTCCTTGGGCGTCATAGCTCCCAAGTTCCATTTATATTCTCACCCCTCCCCATCTCTTTAAGTTGGTTGATATTTGAACGAAAACTATATGCCTGGCATTTTTGATAGCTCCCCACATCTCTACTATGGATTTTTTTTTGGGGGGGGGGGATGGGGAGGCCTGGAAGAGTATTATTTAAGGAACTTAGCTGTTCTAAGCAGCACATTAGGTTTGAAGCATGGGGAAGCCTAATAGATGATGTTAGTAAATCAGAGAAGTATAAAATGAAGACTGATAAAGTGAACATTCTAGATTCATTCTCTATCTATCTATCTATCATCTAATTGTTTATAGATGATCTATCTTCTGTTTATAAATAAGTAGGTAAATGACTTGGGTGAGAATGGAAAATATATTTACAAAGCTCGACATCATCAATTCTGTGATTTAAAATGATTCTCTATACAAGGTAGTTTGTTGTTCAAATATTAAAATTGAACCATTTGGCTAACGAGGTTAGCTCCTAGTGCTTTGAAATGTATTTGTGCATTGCTTTGTTGCTGCTTGTCTTTTGAGAGTGTCTTATGCAGTTTAGGCTGGCCTAGAAATCTTAATGCAGCAGAGGATCTCCTCCTCAAATTCGCCATCCTCTCGTCTCTACTTCCTAGGTGCTAGGATTACAAACAGGAGATGTAATACTACCTGTACTTAGTTTTCAGCGTGTATTACTAAAGTTTCTACTGTTATGAATTATTTCTCCTTAAATTTTGTAGTTTAGTTTGTCTTCTATCAAGTGCTCAACTCCTCTCCCCAACCTTCAAATATTGCTAAAACAAAACATTAGGAAGATCCTGGACTAAACAGGGTGAAGAATAGTGAAGTAATGCCTTTATTGGCACTAGTCTTTTTCCTCTGGTGATGAAATAAGGAAAGGGATCGTATAGGTAGGCATGGCATACTCGGATCTTAGGGAATAGGCAGGGGCTTCCTACTGCCTTAGCAGGTGCTGGGTGTGAGGGGCAGTGAGGCCGCTCTTGCCGTCTCAGAATCTAGCTTTGTGTTTCTTTCCAGAATGTCTCCTCCTACAGAATACTGATTAGAAAAATATACTAGTAGGCAATTACAGGAGCTGCAGACATACACTATTATAGTTTTCACTTGAGAAAATTTCTCAAAGACACATTTCCATCACCAGCCTTTGAAAGGCTTGAAAGGAAGGAAGTCCAGTGTTAGGAAATACTGTTTTAAGGTGTATGACTTTTGTTTATGCTGCATTTGTTTAACTCTGTGAAGCTGTGATTCTTTGCCTGTCTAAAACACCTGATGGTCTAATAAAGAGATGGAATGGCCAATAGCAAGGCAATAGAAAGGAAGGATAGGTGGGGTTGGCAGGCAGAGAGTATAAATAGGAGAAATCTGGAGGAGAGGAGGAACAACCTGAGAATGAGGGGAGGAGATGTCAGGGGCCAGCCACCCAGCTACATAGCCGGCCACCAGAATAAGAGTGAAAGTAAGATATACAGAAATAAGAAAAGGAAAAAAACCCAGAGGCAAAAGGTAGTTGTGATAATTTAAGAAAAACTGGAAAGAAGAAACAAGTCAGACTAAGGCTGGCATTCATAACTAAGAATAAGCCTCCATGCCCCCCCCCCCAAAAAAAGCCAAACCCTAGTTTCTCAATTGTTCTGGCTATCTGACTACAGTTGTAGATTTGCCACCAACTGTCATCTTTCCTCCAGGTAGTTTTAACGTTGGTAATGTAGATCATTATGGATACTTCCCTGAATCTTTAGTAGGTAGGAAATGGAGGAAATAGAAGCACAGGGTTAATTAAGTAGTGACAGGAGCCCCAGGTAACAGACCTGTGCACTGAGGTCCAGTTCAGGAGAGCTGAAGTGACCCTGCTGGTTTGTCAGAATGGTTGTCTTGAGTGATGCAGACCCTGAAATCAGCCTACAGGCATGTGTTCACTTAAAGCCCTGCTTGGTGTTACCATTTACTGTTGGTGCAGCTGAAGGAAATGGTTGTTAAATTTGAGGTAGATTTCAGAAAATGTAGTAAGTTGTGTATGTATACCATACATTAAAACTCCAGGGCAGCTCTAAGCTTTACATTAACCATAGATGAGTGGTGGCTGAATCAAGTCAGACATTCTAAACAGGCAACTCTGGGTCAATCAAGTCAGCTCAGGCATTCTAAACACAGATGCTGAGAGTCAGCATAGCCTCTAGTATTTGCTACATGGAATGGAGAAGCTAACTGAAGTGTAGATTGAGCCGAGCAGGGTGAGTTCTTATTAAATGCCACGAACTGCATTTCCAGATAGCTTGAATAGATGGATTTACTTAGTATAGTTGGCTGACTGATGGCACAGGCTTTCTAGAATACATTGCTTTGCAGATGACTTAAACAGACAGTACTGAGAAAGCCTGTCATGTGAATTTCCTTCTTTACTGAGTACACAGTATGGTTAAGTGATATGTTGTGCAATGCTTCCAATCTGCTACTTCTGCCATCTGGGCAAACAGAATGAAAGAAAAGAAAGCACAGGAAGGAAACGGGTCCCTCAGCTGTAAGGAATCTCTGTGAACACTGGGTGCCACTCACAGCACACTGAGCCGTGGCAGCTGTCTTTGTGTAAAATGGAGGTCTGTAACGTGAACAGCTCTCAGTCATCCCTTTTGGATGTCCTGGAACCTGTGGTGGAGACATACACTAGCTCAGCACCTAAAACACTCACAGCTAGACGAGAAGGCCGTCAGCTCATGACTTCACTGTTCTTCAGCCAGTCCTTCACCCTGTTCCAGCACGGAATCCTCTTAGGAATTTGTTTTTACCAGTTTTTTAGGCACGGGGGTTGAGCTGGTGAAAGAAAGCAGATAAAACAATTTCTTCCTTTTTAAAATCCAGTCTTGGCTGCTGCTGTCTTTGGCTCATATGTTGAGGTAGATGTAATGACCACTGACGCTTTAGCTTCACTTTAATGAAACCTTTTTGGAGCCAAATTATTCTCTAAAGCAAATTTCCCAAGATACTTAAGTCCCGTTTTAGAAGGCAGCAGGACATACAGATGGGAAAGTCACTTCAAACCTTACCAGTTGTACCGCTGGGGAACTTTTTGAATTAATGATGAAGTTGTATTTGGAGTAAGCCGACACTTTTGTTCGTGGAGACATCTCTTTTCATCTTCGGGATTGTTAAACAGGTTTTTGTGCTTATGTTTGCTTTTTATACTTCAGCTTCTTGTTATTATCATAAAACATGTGAGCCCTTACTAAACTGTGCTAACCATGCTCATCTGGAACCTCCTTAGGAATTAACATAGCCTTGAATAGATGGCTAATAGTACAAAGCCACTGTGGTTTCTGAGGCTTACCAACCATGCTCAGTTCTGAAACATTCAAAATTAGATCCACTCCTTTTTACTGTACTTTTTTTCTTTCTTTCTTTCCTTTTTTTTTTTTTTTGCAAAAAGAGTTATCAAAAAACATGGAAACTTAAACAGATCCATAACTGGGAGGAATTAATAACAGAAAGCTGTTGTTGACACCAGGAAGTAGGTTAAATAGTGCAGTGTGGTAATGAGGACCATCTATGATAAGGCCAGGCCACCTGGGTTTTATTAGGCTGCTTGATACTTTGATCACAGTTATTCCAAGGCTTGTCTCTTTAAATTGCTACGGTTTCTTGTCATTGTGTGATTTAGACCACAATTTCGTTCATTGCAAAGAGGTTTTTTGTTTTTGTTTTGTTATTTTTGTTTTTTGTTTTTAAAAAAGAAAGATTCTGGCCAAGCCAAAATTTGGAGGAGGTCAAGTTCAACAGCTAGAGGAACCTTAGGACAAGAGAACCATTCCACAAAGACATGAAAGCCACTGAATATCAAGTTCGTCTGACCTTCTTTGCAGTTTCTGCTTAGATCATAATTACACTTCATATGGTAGGGAATGCTGTAAGGATGACTGGTATAATTCAATTAATTATTGTTTGATATAAATATATGCATTTAAAACACGTATCTCATGTTTTGAGAAGGTACTGCTGCTCTCAGCTTTCCTCCCCAAGTGCTAAGTGGTTTTGATGAACATCTTCAAGAACTTATGGAATGATTTTTAACTGCTTCAGCCATAATGACTGAATTATAATAATCACAGAACTTAATTTGCTTGATAAATTGTCTTGCTTTGCCTTTGAACCTGAAATGTTTAAACTTCAGTTAGCTTAATGTCAGTAAATGAAAATTTTACTCATCAAAACCATCAGAGTTTCCTTCTACTGATTTTCTTTATTACAGAAATAGCCTTTTCGCTAATATTTAACAGTTTCTTTGATATATGTTAAAGCAATTTTTTTAACTTGGAAAAGCGTTTTGAGTGGTGACTGGAGGACGGGAAAAACTGAATAAGTTAAGATCACTTTTACTAGCATGGTAGTAATGATAATCATTCAGCAATGTTCTAACTTTTATATGTAATACACTTTGTACATTTGTTCACATTCTCACTAATTATCATTGTTTTGATACCCTGTTATAACTGCTATAAATTTACCTCTAAGTTTTCCCTTTCCCCATGTAACTTAAGTCTGGTTAAAAATATTCAAAAATGTAAATCCTTGATTTTTTTTTTCCTTTAGTAGTAAAAGGACTATGTGGAATTGACACCCAGTCTTACTTTTAGTTTCTCTTATCAGAAAAAAAGAGGAAAAATTAAAAATAGGTAAAAGACTTGAGTATTGGAGAGATTGCTTACCAAGAGGTATGATACTCTTGTTTTTAAAAGTAGGTTTGTATTTTATTTAACTTGTCATATACAACTTGTTGACTCAAGAAAGAGGATCTTCTAGGACTAAGGAAACTTCTAGCTACACATAGATTGGGAACATATGTGATACAGGCATAGAATGGGAAGATCTGTTAGTTGAAGCAGAGATTTACTTTTGAAGTAGACTGAAAAAATAGTAGGTAGAGTCAGATTTTAGAATATTTGAAAATGAAGTATAGTTTTGAAGTAGTAGTCAGTCTTTTTAAATATCTATCTATCTATCTATCTATCTATCTATCTATCTTATTATGTATACAATGTTCTGTCTGTGTGTATGCCTGCAGACCAGAAGAGGGCGCCAGACCTCACCGTAGATGGTTGTGAGCCACCATGTGGTTGCTGGGAATTGAACTCAGGACCTTTGGAAGAGCAGGCAATGCTCTTCTGAGCCATCTCTCCAGCCCCGGTAGTCAATCTTTATTCTGTAGCGTAGGTGTGGTAGTGTGAAACCAGCATTTTGTGGTTCACAGAAGGACATCAGAAGGAAGAGGAGAGCTTGAATGAACTAATCATGGGTGAACACTAGAGAGATGGAAGATCACATAAGGTGGAGCTAGAGGCTTATTACCTCCAGTGCCTGATAGATTCCAGAAAAAGGAAGAATCAAGTTTTGTTCATTATCCCCTCCTTTAAGATATTTCATAAAAATACCCGTGATGATGGTGTCAAAGAGCAGATGGTTGTAGTAAATGAAAGCAATTGGTAATAGGCCAGGAGGTTCATATATTTAGTAGTAACAATATCATCTTTACTGAAATGAAGTATTTAGTGTTTTTAGATTTGGTAATTGTAGAGAATTGTTTAGATCATTTAAAGTACATAGAGAATGTGGTACAGTTAGTGCTGTGCAAATGTGAGCTGATACTTTAAGGATAGCTTCAAACAGAGCCCAAACCTAAAAATAGAAAGAGGATGCTATTTCTCAGTTACACCATCTCAGATACAGTTTTGCAGCTTGTTGAGCTGATTGATTTGTTCAATGAGTGTTTACTAGTATCCCTTTACTATATTAAGGGATTCCATAGTCAAATGGAACAGAAAATATTAGACTGTAAAATAAGCAGTGTGCTAAGTAGAAGAGCTAAACAAATTTACTTTTGGGGCTGATCCTTATGAAAGGTACAGTCAGATGACACCTGAGGGATAAGAAGACCTAAGCCGACAATTCCAGCACTTGGGTGGCTGGTGCAAGAGGATCACCATTAGTTGTAGGTTATGAGTACCAGGGTAGCCTGGGCTACAGAGTCAGATCCTGTGTGAACAGATAGACAGAGCTACTGTGCAGAGCCAAGAGGAGAGGAAGAACAGTGTAGAGACCCTGCACTGGGCTAATGTTGCTTAATGAATCTTTTTCGATGGGAAACAAGGTGCTGTTATTCAGAACCCCAGAGGATGGTCATGCACTCTTTAATTCCATGACTATACTAAGACTTTGCCTTCTGGTCTTTACAGTTGACATTTGAAATGTTTATGGAAACCCGGGTTGGGAATTAGATTTATTGGTATTTATTCTAAGAAAGCGTAATGGGTACTTAGATACTCTTCACAAGTCAGAATATCTGGAGTCTTTTGTAAATAAACTTACATAATAATCCAAAATCTGAAATTCCTAAAGCATTATGAACACTGATAAGACTTTCTTACTGGTAATGTTTGACCTACACACATTGGAGTCCTGGTTTTGATCCCTAGCACAACTACAAAAAACCAGGGGGAAAAGGTTTCAGATTTCGTAATCTTTCCAGTTCTCTACTGCCAGAGGTAAGATGCTCTCAGGACATTGTTGGGACGAAATGACAGATGGGAGACATGGTTGAGTAAAGGATATCCTTCTGGCAAGAGGTTGTGGTTGGTATGGTTGGTTGGTCTACCTGGGATTCAGCTGGATCTTGAAGACGGGTGGTTCCTCTTATCTTGTTTCTCTCATTCTTCCAGTTGTACTGAGGCACTTGTTTACCATACAAATGCAAAGTCTACCTTGTTCCTAAATAGGGATCCCCTCTATTAACTCCTGCTTCTCTTCCAGTTTAGATATTATCCCAGTCCGCACACACATAGTCCCGAGACAAGCCCTGGCCGCATGCTGCCATAGATCACAAGTCTTTTTTTTGTTGTTTTTTTTTTTTAAATATATTTATTTATTATGTATACAATATTCTTTCTGTGTGTATGCCTGCAGACCAGAAGAGGGCACCAGACCTCATTACAGATGGTTGTGAGCCACCATGTGGTTGCCGGGAATTGAACTCAGGGCCTTTGGAAGAGCAGGCAATGCTCTTACCCTCTGAGCCATCTCTCCAGCCCCCATAGATCACAAGTTTATTCAACAGTGGTGATCACCAGATTACATATATTGAAAGCCGTTATTCTGAAATTAGATTTACAGAGCTTGCAAAGATAGTACATTCCTGGTATAGCCTTTAATCAGCTTTTCTTGATGTCATATCTTCTTTTTTTTCCCTACATGGAGATACTCTTTATTTCTGACTCTCTGTTGTTGGGGTGGGAGTATTGGAGACAGCATCTCACTGTATAGCACAGTCTGGCCTTGAACTTGATATTCCTGCCTGAATCTCCAAGAGTGCTGGAGTTACAGGTAGTAATGGCTACATCTAAATATCATACAGGGTCATGCTTCTGTTTGTGTTATCCCTGGTCCCCACACGACATGGTCAGCAAGTTAACAGCTCATGAGCCCATTCAAATAAGAAATTACTGGTATATTACCAAAAGCTAAACTATAGGTTCTAATTGGATTTCTCCAGGTTTTCTCCCTCAAGTTTTCTCTGTCCTTTACCTGTTACAGGGTCTAGTCTAGGATAGTGTATTACATTTAGTCATTGTATCTCTGGTGTCCTCTACTTTGTATATTTTCTTCCTTTTCCTGAACTTGACACATTTATTTTTATCAGTTATTTTGTATGTTTGCCACTTTGGGTTTATTTGTTTTCTCATGGTGTGTTGAGATTTGGATTTGGTAGAGGAAGTGGTGAAACCGTCTTCCTCATTGCTCCCATCCTGGACAATGCTTCTGGGCACACAGTGACAGTTATGGATCATGTGACTGTTTGGTTTCTCCACTAAACAGTTAGTGGTCTTCTTTTCCTATACTTATCTAATGCAGGATTTAAATTCCATGTCTTTGTGGGAGGAATATCAAAGACCTGAAGATACATGAAAAGCGCTGTATAATTAATACACATTATGAGGACAGTGAGATCCTATCTTTTCAGTTATTACTCAACTTCTGCTAGACTGGGTTCTCATTGAACTCTTGGGCCGACACTTATTTATAGTTCCTTGTGTGTAGAACAGTAGAGTGAACTACATGCTAAATAAAATATCTGTTGAGTGGAAAGGGGGAGAGTGTAAACTGCATCTATGCCACAGTGGTGGAAACTGGCGTACAGGTAGGTAATAGGTTGGTGTTGCTGATTTTTCCATCTGACACGTATGTGTTCCAATAGCTTACTTTGTTTTGAATTTATTTGAAATTAGGCAGTTTTTAAAATTTTTCTCATTTTAACATTTTTTCTCAGTTTTGAAGGAAAACTGATTAAATCCTTTTGACAATATAAGAAGTCTTATGATTAAAGATAGTTGGTTGAGTATACCCTTCATTTTAGAAGGGTGGATTCAGCTTGAGAAAGCTTATAATTTGTAAGTAAATTAGTAGTGTTAGAAACCCCCCCCCCCCCAAAGGTGGTTAAAAAGTCCTAGTGCTGTTTTAACTTCATTTTTGCAATATGAATGAACTCTCTGAACCTCAGGCAAACCAAATTTAACTTCTATAGTTCATGCCAGCTTGTCTCATGGATGCTGTCTGATTCCTTTTCAAACTGCACTTACCTTTTTGGTTTTCTTCCTTCCCTTTTGGAAAAGCCTGTTGGTTGCCGCACCAGGAACAGAAACAGTAAGCATGCTTGCATGTAACATCAGTTTCCCCATTGGTAGGACATAGCATAGTCGTTACTGACAGCAGTGTTAGTAAGTTATTTAATCAGGAGTTTGGCTGGTCAATACATCTGACAGTGGGTGGCTATGAAGGCCTTTTGTACCATGAAAATGTTCAGCTTTGTATAGATAAAGCTGTGGATTTGGGAAGATCAGTTAGATCATTAGTGGTGGCAATGAAGATGAGATGGATATGAGAGGTGGTGGCTGCTGAGTAAAGGGCTAATTTGCATTTGTGATCGTCAGCTAATTTGACTTGTGAGCTAGGCTTTTGAAAATTGGAAATTTTTGAATAAAATGTATATGATTTACCTTTCTGAATAATAAATGTCAAATTTGTATCAGTTTGACATTATAAAAATTGTTACTAAACTTACTTAGCATGTGAAATCATAGCTTCCTAGTTCCTAAGGTGCATTTAACTATGATCTTAGTTTAGATCTAGCATTAGAAGATAATGCTGCTTATCCTTTGCGTTGTTCTGGGGATTAAGAAATTTAGCCGAGTTTGATCATGATTGCTGTAGGGTAATGCTCTTGTACACTGTAGAGGTTTGTCACTTGTACTGGTTTAATAAAATGCTGATTAGCCAGTAGCCACGCAGGAAGTATAGGCGGGGCAAGCAGACTAGAATTCTGGGAAAAGGAAAGGCAGAGACATAGTTGTCATCCAGAAGCAGAGGAAGCAAGATGAGGATACCTTACTGAGAAAAGGTACCAAGTTACGTGGCTAAACATAGACAAGAATTATGGGTTAATTTAAGTTGTAAGAGCTAGTTAATAATAAGCCTCAGAGCCGGGCGGTGGTGGCGCACGCCTTTAATCCCAGCACTCGGGAGGCAGAGGCAGTCGGATCTCTGTGAGTTTGAGGCCAGCCTGGTCTACAAGAGCTAGTTCCAGGACAGGAAACAAAAGCTACAGAGAAACCCTGTCTCGAAAAATAAAAAAAAAAAAAATTAAAAAAATAATAAGCCTCAGCTAATAGGTCAAACAGTTTATATAATTAGTTAATATAAGGCTTAATTAATATAAGCCTCTGTTTCTTTGGAACTGAACAGCTGCGGGACTGGATAGGACAGAAACTTCTGTCTACACATGTTAATACTGTCTGTCCTTTGGGTTATTCTGGGGATTAAGAAAGAACACAAGCAAATCATTGAGACAATGAGTGGTGCATGTTTTTGTTGTTGTTTTGTTTTTTTAGGAAAACATAGGAACTGGACACATGTGCCTTGGGGACATTTGAACTATACAGACTCTATCTTCCACTGGAGCATAGTTTAACTTAATCAGTGGAGATTATACTTACCAAATTTAAGGCCCAAGACTTGCTGAATAGGTTAATTTACATTGTATAATTCAAACTTCAAACTAATCAGCAAGTTGAGATTTAGAAAGTTTTTAAATAGGCAATATTTTTTTTTTTTTTTTAGGAACACGTTAAAAGTTTTGGCCCCAAGGAAAGGAACATAAACCATTAACCAATTTAGTGTAATGAAGACAGGCAAGTGTAGAGGTTTCTTGGTGAAGGTGAGTATAATATCATGCATCAGGAATCTGACATTGTTACAGTGGTTTGGGGTATAGAGACCGCTGCTCCAGTATAGACTAGGCTTTGATCATCTACAATTGCAATTTATTTTTGTTAAATTTTCTTAATTTTGCATGTGTGTGTGAAGTTTGCATGCAAGCAGGTGTATGAATGTGTTATGGTGTGTGGAGGGCAGAGGACAGCTTTCAGGAATCGCTTCTCCTGACATGACTTGGGTATTGAATTTACATCATTAGGCTTGCTTGGGAGGTGCTTTTATCTCCTGAGCCATCACACTGGCCCTTTATTTTATTTACATTATTTCAACTTAATTCAGAATTTGATAAAAAGAGTTTATTTCCTCTGCTCCTCTTACCTTAGGTAATGTAGGTAGTAGACCTGGAGGAGAGCCCAGAGTGACTAATACTATCTAAAAGCCAGGAGGGTTAAGGTACCATGCTTAATATTGAACACACACACGGCACAGTGAGAGATGAGCAGTAGTCAACAATAAAGTAGAACAGCTATCACTATATACTGTTAGCAGTGATATCATTTGGTAACTGAGAAGGCTGAAGTTCCCAGAAAAAAACAAAACAAAACAAATCTGTTTGAGGATAGTGCAAGGCTAGGCTGATTGACCCATTGGGATATGATTATAGAGTTACAGTGCTACAGCGTCAGAGCCAAAGTTACCTTGACTGTCTTTATTTCCCTTCAGAGCTTACACTCAGTATTTAACCTCATGCCACTCATTTCTACAACCCCAAAGTGAAGAATGTTATCACATAGTCTCTGAAACCTATTATAGCACTGCCTACACCCATCAGTCTGTCCCCACCACTGTATTTGGAAATAGTGTTGATACGCGACTCTTCTTTTGTTCTTTAGCTGTAAAATGCTCAAGTGAGCACAGTAAGGATTGTGCAGTAACCCATACTGAATTAGAGCAGCAGTGTCTGTAGTGATATGTGTCCGTCATTCTGTAACACAGTGAACCAGTATTTCTGGACTGAAGTCACTCATACTTGGTTCACCCTAAATTCTCTCTTTATCTTTTAGGTGAGAATGTTTGGGATTAATAGTGGCTGTGCCACACAGTGGGATGGTTCCTGCTCAGAAAGGCAGGGGAATGAAAATGTAAATGGATCTGGGCTTTTCCATTTAATAGTTTGTACAGATAGGGGGCTCGTTATATGTCTTTGCTCTGTTCTTTACTCCAGCAGGTAAAGAGAGGTAGTACTGGGGAGGATTTCTGAGGAGGTTACAGAAAGTAGGCTCTTATTTGCCAGATGGCCATATGAAATCGTGAGTCAAAAGAAGATATTTTATATTAGTGTTAGCACCAGCTGTTACACAATCTCTGCTCCAAGTGGAATAATGTGCAAGGTGTTTGTTTATTCTTTGAAACCTTAACATTGAATAGAAAGTGAAGATATTTTCTGTCTTTTCTAGCTAGAAGGACACTGCTTTTGGAGGCTTTCCCCTCCTTTTTTGAGACAGTTCAAATTACTGAAAATAAAGTATGAGAGGTGAAAAGATTTAGTATATATTAAAAGATTGAAAGAAAAGATAGTTGTATTTGGAGTGTTCTTAGACTTTCTCGAGAAGCCCCCATCCCCACAAAGTCACATTTAGGGCTCAGGGGTGAATATAAACTGGGGTGGCATTTGGGCTTTAGCAGCGGTCAGATGCTGTCACTGTTAACAGTTTGAAGCGTGCTATCTCCGAGTTACGGACAGCCTACAAATATGTTGTTTATGGGATGATGAGGAAAGCCATTCTTTTTCTAAGTGTAACAGCTGACTCTTAGGAATCACTGCCCCCACCCCCAAGATTGTAGCAGGATGGAGGGGTGCTTAGATTTAGAACAGCAGGACACAGCTTACCTGGATGATGAATGTGAGGCTGAGTGTTCTCTCCAGAGACACACTGGTGTCAGTTCATTTGGACAGGAATTTGTGTGAACTCAGGGCTGCGGGAGGCTTTCACTCTGCTTGTGAGACTCTTCACTGTGTGGAGAGTGATGGGCTGCGTACACACTTACTTCATGTAACATTCTTACATCATGTCATACCTCTCTCTATTTCCTCTGTCCCACTTAAAACGATTACAGAGAGCAGAATATGTTTGAATATTTGCTGTGTCCAAATTATATTAGACTCCCTCCACTGTGTGCTGAGAATATAAGAAAAATAGCTTATAATTAAAGTCTTATGTAATTCGAGCCTAGAAATAATAGTTAGGATTAAAGTAACACTACAGCAGCCTGAAAGAATTGATAACTCCAGGTCTTCCTTTCTTAGGCTTCCTTCCTACAGCCTTTTCTGAGTGCACCTCAGACAAGAACATTACATTTTCATGGGGGTTTACTAGCTTATTTCTCTGTGGTTTTGGTGGTATTGGATACAGGAATTGAGGAATGAAGAAAGGGATGGAGGGATAAAGGGAGAGTAGTTTTTTCTTTGAACTGCCTTAAGCCTTCGCGTTCACTACTTTCAGTAACACCTTGTGATTTCTGTAATAGCTGTTTGTGCTTCATAGATTTGTTCTAGGTCAACTCTTCACTCACTCCAGGCAAATAGAACGTTAGGAAACGAGTGAATGGAGGTCCATTGGGAGAAAGATGTGGGCTTGGCATCTTCAGTGATAGATAGGGTTGTTCTTTAAGACACCTGTCGACAAACTTGTTTTAAAGAGATACTAAAGTCATGGGGACCATATTGGCATATATGTGGAGGTGGGCGTGGCATCAGGATGCGAGAGTCTTTGGCCTTTCTGGGCTGCATCATGTTGCATGTGTTCTTCTTGGTGCCACTAATTATACCCGCAAAATACAGGAAGCCTCTTCAATAAAAGGGTCTCTCTTTCCCTCCTTCCTTCCCTGTCTGCCTCCCTCCATGGCCTCCCTCCCTCTTTCTTTCAAGGTATGGGTGTCTGAGACCACATAGGTCTCAGTTCTTGATTCTGTATGTAATGATGTAATGATTCCGGCCTTTAATGCTGTGCTGTTAATGATCTCAGACAAATCATGTTACTGAGTTTTTAAATATTATTTTCTTGAGCCTTAGTTCTAAAAATTCTCATAATTGTTTAGTGAAAGGATAATATTTGTATATGTATTCAGCTCTTAGATGTGCTTATTTAGAATTATATTTAAAAATAAAATTTATTGCACTATATTTTTTCTGAGCAGCTGTAGCATTTTCCAACACATTCTCCTTACACATGCAACGTACCCATTCGAAGTGAGTTTCACAGGTGAATGTAGCCAGAGCCAGTCCATCTTAGAGCCAAAGCAGCTTTGCTACTCTTCAGCTTTGCCCTGCTTGTCTCCTGGCCTTCTGTTTTCTCCCTAAGTCACCACTGGCACACTCTCTGCCATAGAGGTTCATTTTGTACATTTTGTATGAATGTAATGATGCAGTTGTGGTTGTTCATGATTGGTTTCTTCCACTTGGTATATTTTCAGAATTCTTTCCCACTACAGCACACACCAGTACTTTATTAGTTTTTTAAATACTTTGTTTTCTGACATACCACCTTAATTTTTTAGTATGTAATTAACTGATAATGGCTATATTCATGGTGTTGTGCAATAATCATTTCTATTAACTTTCTAATCATTCCAAACGGAAACTCTTTACTGCTAAAAAATAGCTTCCTTTTCCCCTTTCCTTCTCTGATAACCTCGTCTGATTTCTTGTGCTGTTAGTTTGCTCTTATGTTCTGTAGGGTGGTCGCACAGCATTTGTGCTAGGATGTCTGGCTTCTTTAATTAAGCATACATTTTAAGGGGTTTTTCCATATGGCACCTTAAAATAACTCCAACAGAACTCAAAGGTGCCTTGTTAGGACCAGGAAGAATTTCTTTATGTGCACACATTATCTTTTGCTTATTCATCACTTGTGAGTAGTGCAATTGTAAACATTTGTTAGTGTAAGGATGTGTATTCTCTTTAGTGTATTCCTAGGAAAAAAGGGCTGGGTTACATGGTAACTACAAGTAATTAAGGAACTGCCTGGTTGTCTCCCAAAGCAATTATATCATTTACACACTGTTTTTAGAAAACTGAGATATACTTTGCCCATTAATTTTGAGATCTTTGCATCATTTAAAAATATCTCATTTAAGGGGCTGGAGAGATGGCTCAGAGGTTAAGAGCACTGGCTGCTTTTCTAGAGATCCTGAGTTCAATTCCCAGCAACCATATGGTGGCTCATAACCATCTGTAATGAGATCTGGCGCCCTCTTCTGGCAAGTGTATGTATAATAAATAAATTTAAAAACTCCCATTTAAAAGCATTTTATTGCAAAAGATGTTTGCAGGAGAAGCACATAAAACAAATGCATAGCTTGGAGAATAATTAGAAAGCACACATCTCCATAACCACTGGTTTGGTTAAGAAATAGACCATGATAGTACCACAGACTCTCCCTAGAGTTTTCTTGCTTGATCAAAATCTACTTGTTTTCCCGTTAGAACTAACCAGTATTTTGATATCTATGGCATTTCATCTTTTCAGTTGTTGCAGCTGTGTTTATATACGTTATAATTTGTCTGATTTTTGGATTTTATAAAAGTATATCTTTTCTGTCTTGCCTCTTTTCATTGGCACTAACATTTTAGGCTCATCCTCTCTGGTTCATCCATTTTCATTCTTACATCCTTGGATAGGAATATGTCGTGCTTTATATTTTCATTCTCTCCTCAGAATACAGCTGGGTTGTTCCCACTTTTTATGTAGAATTTTCAGATTTTTAAAAAGTACTCCATGTCAAGACACTTGTATGATAAAATTGTCTCGTGTAGTTGATAATTTTACAGGCTTTGTCTTAGTTATGAGTGCTGGATGTTTAGCATGTCTGTTACTCTGTGAGTGCGTTCTGTGGAAGATTTTTTACTCTAGCTTGTGGTCGCTTCAATAAGCAGTTGTATGTTGCAAAACTCTTTGAAATTTTCCATTGGATTGCTTCAGTTTTCTCAGTCATATGAATAATATATAGATTAAAATGAGGAAACAATGGGATAAATTGGCCTATTAAATATGATATTTGTTAGTGTATTTTTTCCTTTGCTCTCTGTTTTTTGTTTGTTTGTTTGTTTGTTGAGACAGAGTCTCTCCACATAGCCCTGGCTGTCCTGGAACTCAGTATTTAGACCAGGCTGGTTTTGAACTCACAGAGATAGATCTGCTTGCCTCCTGCATGTGAGAGAGCTGGATGCCAACACACCGTGCTCTATTGTCTCGTATTTAAGCTGTAGTCAGAACATGTCTATTGACCTTCTGAAAGAATTATTACCTTTAGCTAGCTTGTATTATGAGGATATGCAGGCGGTTGCCATAACTTGTGTCAGTTTGGAGTGGCTTCTGGACCATTTTTAATTCTTTGGGTTTGTTTTCTGTCTTTGCTTGTTTGTTTGCAGGATCTCACTTAGGTTAGTCTGGTAGCCAAGACTGACCTAGAATTGGCTGTCTGACCCGGGCCAGCCTGAACTTCTGGCAGTTGTCCTACTTGAGCCCATGGAATGATAAGATTACCAGCATAGTCTACCATGTTCATAATATTAGATTCTTTTATGTGAATGAACAATTGCTTTTGTGACTTTAACTATCTTTAAAAGGAATCGTGTCATACGTAAATAATTGACAAACCTCATTTTAACAGATTTGACTTTATTCCAGAAATAAATGCATCAATGGGAAATACGTTCTGGAAACTATATTTTTTAAGCCCCTTAAAAATGCCGGGCGGTGGTGGCGCACGCCTTTAATCCCAGCACTCGGGAGGCAGAGGCAGGCGGATCTCTGTGAGTTCGAGACCAGCCTGGTCTACAAGAGCTAGTTCCAGGACAGGCTCCAAAACCACAGAGAAACCCTGTCTCGAAAAATCCAAAAAAAAAAAAAAAAAAAAAAAAAAAAAAAAAAAAATGCCTTTTATCAAATGAATTTTTCTTTGTCTTTCTAGCTTAAAAAAGGACCGGGCAGAAAACAAAACATGAAGTAGTTGGGTAACTTATCAATATCATACATTATACAACACATTGTGATTATAAATCATGCCAGTTGCTTACTAAGGATATTCGCATTGTACTCTGGGTGGTGGATTTTACGACGCCAGCCTGAGGTTGTATTTTTGCTGCAGAGCCAGAGTTGAAGCAGGTAGGATGCAGAGCTGCAGGCTCCCTGAGAGTGAAGTTGTCTGCAGCACACCCTTCACTATTCATTCTGTACTGAGCCTCAAGTGCCTTCTAGAATTCGCTTGTCTTTCTGATGTTGTCAGAGACTTTTTGACAAGCCCACGTTATAGGTAGCATGAGAAGTTGTGGAGTTTCTTCCAATTCTTATATTGATTCTTTTTAGCCTTTTGCCATCACCTCACCGGTCACCGCTGTCTTTTCTTGCAGTTTTCTTATGCAAGTCTTCCCTTTTGACTTATCCCTCATTCCACTCCAGTGTCTAAAGCTGGTAGCTGAGAGTCTTCATTTCAAAAACCAATTTTGTAAGCAGAGTCTGTCTCTCTGGCCTTTGGCCCTTTGAGATGTGGTTCAGAGCTATCTACCATGCCTCATTTCTTGTTCTTTTGCCATGGCCACTAGAGAATCTGAGATTGTTAGACATCTTTAAAGTTTGAATTCATGCTCTGTGCCTTGCAGAAGGCTCCGTCTCGGAAAGGCTGTGATGCCGCCCTGACTTCTGCCTGGCTAACTTACCCACCCTTCAAAGTCTAGCACAGGTAACATTTTCTGAGAAGCATTTATCAATGCCTTCTCTTCTGTAGTTCCTTTTGCATTGTTTTGCCTTATATCAGTTGATTGTTCTTTGCACCTGCCATTTTTTTTTTTTTTACGTGTGTGGCTACTTGAAGGCAAGGATTGTGTTGTCTTTCAAGGCTGGCTGTTAGCTTTTACTGTAGTGTCTAAAGGGATAGGTACTCAGGAATACTGGTTGGAATAATTTAGTAATCAGCTATAAAGTGACCTTTTTATTCTTTTGTAAATCTGTCCTGGAACTCACCATACAGACCAAGCTATCTTGAACTCAGCTCCTTCAATGCCTGTGCTATTACACCCAGGCTGAGTGTGACTTTGGATTTGATTTCACATCCTCATGTTGTTCATATAGAGGATGATAGTCTCCTAGGTAGTCACTTATCTTCATTTTCAATATGTGTAGACTGTCTTATTCTTGCTGATATCCAGGTTCTTTATAAAACCACCAGGATGCGCCAGCTTCGCTCTAAGTAATCAAGAATGACCTTGAACTCATGGTCCTCTTGACACCACCTCCTAAGTGCTGATATTACAGCAGCATAGTTTCTGTGGTGCTAGAGTGCAACCCAGAACCTCACGCTTTCTAGGTAGGAAGCATGCCATAATGTTTGATTTCAGAAGCTGGGTACCAAAATGCTCCATAAATTTGTATAGATTAAGGCTTTTTAAAAATTATTATTATTTACAAAAAAAGATTATTCCGTAACATTCCTCCTGTTGGTGCACAGCATTTCCCTGGAGAAAAGCACTCAAGTGGGATTGTCCCCACTCTAACTAAATAAATGACTGTAGGCATCAAAAAAAAATATTATTATTAAACTAGTTGTTTATCCTAGCAATAGAAGAGCACAAGTGCTGTGGTTTTCATTATGTTGTGTTGGTGGTGGTTACTTGTCTTTAGTGAAGCTTGCTATACTGAAGTGCTAGGTAATTCCTTGTCTTTCTCCTGGGCACTAATGGAAGTGGCTGATGGTATGAGGTGATGGAAACAGCATTCTGAGGAGTTTCTAGTCTGCCCTTGGTTTCTGTTACTCTAAGAGACTAGTCCTCACAGCTGTGAGGAAATCTAAGTGGGTTCCTCTCCCACTGTGCAGATCATTCCTTGTTGGGGAACCTTTCACGGCACAGTTGGGGCTCTTAAAAGTGTCAGAACTGTTAGGCAATTTATACTGCAGCAAGCAAAGATTTTTTTTTCCTTGTTGCTGTTTATGGCACAAAATTGAAAACTGGAGGTAAGTGGAGAAGGACTGCTGAATGTGGTTGGGCTCTTTTGGACTTTCTCAGATTTTCCTTACTGCTTTGTTTTTTTTGTTGTTTTTTTGTTTCTTCTATCCCAGATTCTTTTCTTGGTATGTTTCAGAACAACAAAAAGAGCAAAATTGATGAATCACAGAGAAATGGCATCCATCCTGTCTTGAAAGCTCAGCTGATATATGTGGAGGAGGGATGTAGTGAGAAGCCATGGGGTAAAAACAGTCTATTGAACTCCTGCATGCTTTGAAGGAATATGTGGGAATGTTTCTCCTAGTTCTCTGTGAGCCTCAGTTGTTAACACATTGCCAAGAAAAGAAGAAAGTGCTCTATGAAGCATGTTTTCATATTCTGCATTATGCTCTTACTGTTTGCATGGAGGTTGCAGCTCCCTTGCCGGATCCTAACCTCAGCAGCAGATGTGGTCCTTAGGCGTGGAAAGTGCTTCACCAGATGCTCCGCTTCTCCTTCAGGCTCCGTTCTGGTCAGTGCTTATCACACACTGCTGAGAACACAGAACTTCAAGTGTTCTCTAAACAAATAGGGGGAAATGATGTGATTTGCCTTATAGTAAAAAGGTTGTGCTACAGCCACGTCTTGTGAATATCTTCCTGACATATCCATATTCTGCATAAAAAAGTGTGGGAAAAATCTTTTTCAGGAAGTGTCTCTGATGAATGTGTGTTAAAGTATGATTTACATATTCTCAAAAAAGTGGTAAATATTTCTTTTTAATTTAACAATTTAAAACATTTTGTAATTGGGCAGATTTTCGATTTGCTTAATCATAGCATCTGCAGGATATTGATTTACAAACATTGTAAAGTGTTGTGTTGCTTTCATTCTGCGCACATCCTCCAGTGTATGTTTACAGTTCAAAGGAATTATCTCCCCTGTCTGTTCCTCCAGTCTTTGAATTTTAGCACTTGTCATAGTTCTGAGTCTGGAAAGATTGTGTGCATTCCACATTTCCATCAGGAAAAGTATAGCAATTTTATTAAGAACTGTGCCTTATAAAAACGGCTACGTGGTTAAGAAGAAATGCAGAAGTGTATCACTTTATTAGGTATGATAGGATAGGATAGCTACAGGTAATCATAAAGTTCTTCCTGGAAATCTTACTTTAAAATTGTGCTTCTTGTAAGTCTCTATTTTAGAGGGTCCAGCAGGAACAGCCTGCTTGTGAATGTATTATGGATGATTACAATTTTCAGCCAAAATGCCCCTGTCTGTGGAACTTACCATCTCATTCTGGCCTTCTTTCATTTTGGTTCTCTGTACGACAACAGTTTCTCTTGGGAATTAAATATAAGACAGGGGTGACAAGATGACTGAGCTGGCAGTGCTTGCAATGTAAACCTGGAGACCTTAGTGCAATCCCTCGAGCCCATGTAAAGATGAATGAAGAGAGCCAAGTGCACGAGTTACCATCTTACTTTCCCGTGGATGCTGTGCTGTGTGGATGCATTTCCCACGCTTACACTCTTGTGTACTCACAAAAGATAAGCTAAAAATAAAACTCATGGTACAGAGGAAACCCCTACTTTTTCTTCTCCCTCCCTCCCCCCTTCCTCCCCTTTTTCTTTCTTTGATAGCCCCAGAAGATTAATGTACAGGTAAAGTCCATATTAAGAAGTAAATAGGTATGCAGTCAGCTGTGCTATATTACACTATGGAAATAAATTTGTTGGATGAAATATTGTAACAACGAAAAGTCATTCTGTTTAGTGAGGGGGTTATGGCTTTATTTACCACCATTTCTGATAGCATAGCTATTCGTTGAAAGTTTTGTCCTCTGAAGCCATCTGTAAAATGTTATTGTAGGTGGTAGGTACCCTAGATGCTTCGATTTTTAACATTTGTGCAACTTTAATTGATTTCCCCCGGGCCAGCATTGAATGTACTAGTCATAATTCAGTGTCAGATGATTATCTTATAAGTAGAGTTCTCTAGACAAAACTTCATGGCTTATATTATAACTGTAGCCAACCATGTAAAACAGCGCTTCACTGTGTATATTCTCTTGATTAGGGTGCTGGGTAGAACAAGGGGAGGATTACTCTGGATACTCCTAATAAATTGGCTTTCACGTGGAAGGTCAGTGTTTTTGGGACAGCGCAGAGCAAACAGTAATTTTACTTCATGTTGTGAGTCTTTCATCTGGCGGCGAGAAGTCCTTATGTAATATTATATAAGTAAACATATAATCTCAGTTATGTGGAAAGTAAAGGAGAAATGCTTGGAGAGAAAGAAGTGATAGTTACAGCACAAGCAAGTGAACTTACTTTCTATCACATCAAATAAGATAGTGTCTCTTACATGATACTTTTGTGTCTATATGTGCATGGGTGTGACGAGTGCATGTGTAGACACCAGAAGCTGAGACTGGGTGGCTTTTCAGTCTTTCTCCAGTTTTGTTTCTGAGCTGTGTAGTGAGCATCAGGAATCTGCCTGTCTCCCCAGCGCTAGGATTACACACATGTACCAGAGTGCTCTGCTTTTGACATGGGTGATCAAGACGAGAATTTGGGTCCTCGTCCCTTACAGACTGAGCTACCTCCCCCTCCCCCTTAAACTATCTTTTGATCTCTGTCTTGACTTGATTGCCAGTGTTTGTTTAGCCAGTAAAGTGCTTAAGAAAATGCTCTTCTCATATTGCCAGTACTTTTTTTTTTTAACTCAGTCTTCAACTGACACTCCTTTGACTTTTGCTGAGAGTGTACCATGACTGTGTCCTCCCTGTGATGGACATTTCTGTAGTGGGTGGATCTTTTATGGTTTTTGATCTAAACGTAGCCTTTGACATTCTGAATTTCTCTGCAGAATAATCTGCTGAAGATCCACAGGGATGTCTGGTCCACCTCTTGAGCTTCTTCTGTTTTGCATGTCTCTTGCTTATCTGGCTTTTAAACTTCACTCTGACTAGAGAATGGACTGTAGTTGAACTTTGAGTCTTTACTAAATTTTTTTCTTTACTTTTTTTGCAGTTTTTAAATTGATTTTATTGAGCTATACATTTTTCTCTGTTCCCCTCCCTTCCTCTCCCCTTTCCTTCAACCCTCTCCCATGGTCCCCATGCTCCCAATTTACTCAGGAGATCTTGTCTTTTTCTACTTTCCATATAGATTAAATTCATGTATATCTCTCTTAGGATCCTCATTATTGTCTAGGTCCTTTGGGATTGTGAATTGTAGGCAGGTTTTTCTTTGCTTTATCTCTAAAAGCCACTTATGAATGATTACATATGATATTTGTCTTTCTGGGTCTGAATTAGTTCACTCAATATTATGTTTTCTAGATCCGTCCATCCATTTGCCTGCAAAATTTAAGTTGTCATTTTTTTTCTGCTGTATAGAACTTTATTGTGTAAATGTATATTTTCCTTATTCTTCGGTCAAAGGGCATTTAGGTTGTTTCCAGGTTCTGGCTATAACAAACAACGCTGCTATGAACATAGTTGAACACATGCCCTTGTGGCACGATGAGCATCCTTTGGATATATACTCAAAAGTCGTATTGCTGGGTTTTGAGGAAGGTTGTTTCCTAATTTTCTGAGAAATCACCACACTGATATCCAAAGGGCTTGTACCAGTTTGCACTCCCACCAGCAATGCAGAAGTGTTCCTCTGACCCTACATTCTCTCCAGCATAAGTTTTCATCAGTGTTTTTGATCTTGGCCATTTCTACAGGTGTAAGATGGAATCTCAGAGTTATTTTGATTTGCATTTCTCTGATGACTAAGGATGTTGAACATTTCCTTAAGTGTCTTTCAGCCATTTTAGATTCCTCTGTTGAGAGTTCTCTGTTTAGGTCTATACTCCATTTTTTTTTATGGATTATTTCTTCTTTTGATGACCAATTTTTTTGAGTTCACCACTCTGTCTGATGTGGGATTGGTGAAGATCTTTTTCCATTCTGTAGGCTATTGTTTTGTCTTGTTGACTGTGTCCTTTGCTTTATAGAAGCTTTTCAGTTTCAGGAGGTCCCATTTTTAATTGTTTCTCTCAGTGTCTGTGCTACTGGGATTATATTTAGAAAGTGGTCTCCTGTGCCAATGTGTTCACATGTACTTCCTACTTTCTCTTCTTTGAGGTTCAGGATGGTTGGCTTTATGTTGAGGTCTTTGATCCATTTGGACTTGAGTAACCCTGCCCCATCATCCTGAGTGCTGATATTGTAGTTCTGATACAATATGCCTACTTCATATGGTTAGTTTTTTCATGACCATGGACATAGTTTTCTTTCCCTTAGAGTTTGAGTTATAACTTTTCTTTGTATTCATATGAAAGGAATTAGTCACTGGATGTAAACATTATTATAGCGTATTGAAAATAACAAGTCTTGGCAGTTTGGAAAGTCTAGCCTTGAGTTATAGTTGTCAGGTTCTTATTGTATGGACAAGTTATTCTTGAGTCCATTGGAAAAACAAGTATCTGCCTTATATAGGAAATGTACAAATGTCTGATTGATTGAGTGAAATACAGGCACATAGTAAATGGAACCTTTATTTAGTGCCAACATTTTTCTTTTGGGCTTGTTGCTCTCAGTATGTGGGAGTTCCATTTAACTGTGCACATATAATTTATCATGTAGTATTACTTTAGTCAGCTAAGGGCTGAGCTCTCGATGTTAGGACAGAATAATATATTGGACTCAAGCATTTTAGAACACATGTTGTATTGTGACTAAACCACATTTTAATTGCCACTAAGTGGTCTCTCCTCCCCTCCTACATTGTGTACATTTTGGATGAGGATTACACTGTTTTAGTTTAACTGCTGTTGTAGATGATGTTGGTGGAAGGTGATGCTAACTTGAGCAAGGCTACTTGAGCAGGACTTAAGCGAATCTGAAATCGTAATTTTCCTACAGTGCGTTTTTCTGGGAAAATAAAAGTAAAAATGGCTTTATAATCCCCATTCATCTGTTCTAAATTTAGAAAGTTTCATATATAGTTCATATTGATATCTGGGAAAACTTGAAGTCATCACAATATTTTAGATAGTCTTAATCACTGAATAAATTAGTAAATGTTATTGTTATTATTAGGTATCATAAGAACGGCTACTCCAGAATTCATCTGCGTCCTTTTAGCAGAAATCCACTGTTTTCTGGTGATCATCCACCTTGTTAAGGACATAGTAGTTTATTTAGAAAAATAAAGGCAAAATAGCATAGAGCATTGTGAGACAACTTTCTCAAAGCACATGGTCCCCAGGATGGAGAACTGTGATCCTTTCTGGAGAGCAGGAACTTTGCAAGGAAAGGCATGAAAGATAGGCAGCAGCTCACGCCTGGCCTTTCTCTTGCCTGCCTGTCCATTCGCATTGCCACGTTTGCTCTGGCTTGTGGTCTGCTGACCATGTGCTTTGTTGGCTAATATATACCTGCACTAGGAGGTGTGATTAGAAAGACTGCTCAATGTGTATGTTTCATTGTCTTTACCTTCCTATTCTGCTGTTGTGTTCGTAGTCCCATCTCAAAAGTACACCATAGAGGATCATTTAGGCATCAAAATAGTGTCATTGTTGTCTCAAAATACTGTGACACTTGAATACAACTCAGGTGTTTAAATTAGTATTTTCAGGACAAACTGAGGCTTGCTTTCCAGTAAGATTAGGCAGTTTGGAAACATTTTTGATGGTACAACCTGAACCTGAGTGTGTTCAGCTCCTACTCCACCCACATCCCAGAAAGAACTATTCAAACAAAATGCCGTTGTTGCCCATGTTGTAAAACCTTGTTCAGGAATGGTATATGGATCTGCAGCTGTTGAGAATGAGAATATTTGTGTGACTGCAATTGAAAAAGAAGTATGAACAGAAATTATAATGACATGTGTCTGAAGATAGGTTTTATTGGTGCATTTAGTCATTTGCTCTTCCCCACGGCTTTGGTCTCGTTGTAAGACATTGTTAAGTTGTGGCACAGTGCCACCAAAGTGTAAGATTTAAAAGTAAGTTATACTGACATTGGTAAATCAACTGAGTTTTTCTTACATTTTCTGAGGGATTATTCTCTAGATGATGAGTCCCCTCTCTAAAGATAAGCAATCTCTTCTGCCAGAACACGATCCAGAACAGGACTTCTGCACCAGCAAGTCGTGCTGTGGCAAAGAACATTTGAAATTGGTTACAAAGTTAGTGAAAAATAGATTTTGGGAGAAAGCAGAGGAGCCATGTCATTTCCTTTACAACACTAGTGATTGAATAATATTGCAAAAAAATATTCACTAATAAGTACACAGAGACACACTCCCACGCTGAGACCACAGCCAGGCTGAGCACGTGCTGCTTCCGTGCAGAGTAGTTCCTGTGCTCATGGTGGAGAAGCTGATTTTATTCTGTTAACGTGAACTGTGATACATGGCTGGAAAGAAGTGTGTTGGAACTAGTACTGATGGTGCAGTTGTGCTTTTAGAAGGTGACTTCTATCACAGAATACCCGTATACTGCTTCCTTCACAAGGAACGGCTTCCAGAACATCACTGATAGTCAGCCTCATGTTACTCTGACAGAAACACCTGGCCTAGCTTAAAAAGAGGGAAGGGAAGGTTTATGTTGCTGATGGATTCAGAGGTTTCAGCCACAGTAACTCGACCCCATTGTTCCTAGGTGGGGATGCAGAACAAATTTTGAGGGAAGGATAGGGCGGGCAAAGTTGTTTATTTTCAGGCAGTAGGGAGCATTGACAGGCCCGGTATAATTTCTCGTGCCTGCACTTACTTCATTCGGTTGCACCCTGCCTAGTCACTATCTCTCATTACGAATCCAGCAAGGGGGAAAGACATTGATTAGATCCAATTTCTCAAGATCCATTTGTTTCGTAGATGCCTATTAGCTGGAAACCAAGCCTTCGGCACGTAAACCTTTTGGGAAATTTTCTGTACCTGAATTATGAGAGCGGCCGTTAGTCCCTGGTTGTCTTACAGGTAAAGTGGTAGGCCTTTCCTTGTCACTCTCGGTGGGGTTTTAGACTCGGTGAAATAATGTCATGCTTTCTGGTTTAACTCAGTGTAGAAGGAAAACAATAAATTCCAACTTTTGGTCTCTAAGAGTTCTCTTTTACAATGTGCTTGACCTCACTTTTCCAGATCAATTGTGAGAAGGTTACACAGCTACGTTTTGCCCTATGTTTACGGCACACTTAATGCCAGTAAAGCCACCCCACATTCTTTCAAATAAGGTGGCATGCTGTAGCTAAACATACAGTGCTCGAGTGTTTGTACTTGAAGTAAACCGTGGTAATTTTTACGTATAGAGGACAAAGTTGATGAGATTGCTTAACATTTTTTTAAAATATCTAAATTCTTCAGTAGGGTACATGTAGCTCCCACAGCTTAATTAGGTCAAGGATAAGATCTAATTTACATATTTCCCTAATTAAACTATGAATTTCTAGTTTTGTCCTGTTCTTTAGACAGCCAGTGTGAAATCACCATGATTCTCTGTTCATTTGTCCAGTGTCCCCTAGCAATGGCCACTGATCACTGTTGATGGATGCCCTCCTTAATCTGAGTAAAGAGCTTTGCAAGCAACCACCATTACTCATGCAATCCAAACTGAAATGATAGCTTAGGAAGCTCAATTTCATGAGTGTCCATTAAAGGTGCACATTCGCTAAAGGCTTGAGAAATGCTACTTGTTTGTCTGAAATAAGATTAAGCCTGAAGACAATCATTGATGTCTGTATGGTTGGTTGATACTCTCATTCTCCCCGCTTTCCCTCTCCCCCCTCGACAGGATTTTGTCATATAGCTCAGGTTAGCCTGGTACTCACTGTGTAGCCCAGGATAACCTTGAATTCATGGTCAAGCTTACTGATGTTTTGTGAGTGTCCGCTTCAGGATAGTCAATGCGGAGAGCTCCCCTAAAACTCCTTGTTCTCATCTTATTCTAAAATCAGTGTCCGTGTGTGTGTGTGTGTGTTTGTGTGTTATACATGTTTTTTCCTGATTCCGAGCACACATCTGTTACAGAGGTATATCCTACAACTGTCCTGTCAGTTCAGAAACCAATTCCTGTTCTGTCCTCTCTTTGCTGACATCTGGCCACTCATGTGAGCCCTGTTTTCATTTCCTCTTTATTTGTGATTGCTAGGGTGATAGAACAAAATTATAATGAAACTGGCCTTTTAAATTTATTTCTGTGCATTATTGACACAGTAGTAACCAGTTGATTCTAATTTTACAAACCCAAGCAAAGAAACAACGAGAATTCTGTTTATTTGGCCCCTGCCTTTCCTCTAAGATTCTGCCTTACAAAAAAGTGGCTGTTGCCATTTGACTGTTCACTGCTGTCACTATCATGGTGTGAGCATCAAACCAAATCATTCTCTTTTCATTGCATGAATTGAATGTACATGATTTAAAACCATAGTTTTAGGGAGCGTCTTGTCATATGAGCATTTTCTTTTACATTATTTAGTCACAGTGTTGCAGTGCAAGCCTCTTGTTTGCTTAGACTGCAGTGGTTTTCGTACACTGTACTAACTTGGCCGGGGCTGATGCCAAGCCTTTGACTTCTAAGCTTTAGTTCCTCATTGCTCCTGACCGCAGCTTGTTCACTTTCATGGCCTGGAGAACTGTGTACAGATTGTCCCTCAGGCATCTGAGGGGACCTTGATTGCTGGCTGCCAATCCCCTGTGTGTTTTATTTCCCTTCCCTAAATGCCAGCTGTGTCTTGTCTGCTCCATGCTTCTCAGCACCTAGCTGGTCTCCACGTTTGAGCTCAGGTGAATACACAAAGGAATGAATGTATGGGTTACCCTTTTTCTTTTTTTCTCTTTTTTTTTCTTTTCTTCTTCTTCTTTTTTTTTTTTTTTTAAATTCTGATTCCCAAATATAAGGAAGAAGTATAGGAGCCCCTCAGTGCCTGAGGGTATAGTCCTTTGGCAGGAAAAGATACCTGTCTTTTTAAGAGGAGTCTGCTTTGAGAATGCTTTGAAACACTGTATCCTGTCTCCTGTACTGCTGGCTCTGGCATATCTTCACCATGTGATTGGGATAAATTGCCCACTGTATAACTTGGGGGAGAAATGCCCCTGCTGAACAGCTAATTACACTTACCTATGTGCGTGTTTGTAGTTTTCGGCTTATTCCTGTCGTAACTAACCCTGAATTCCTTTTTGAAGCTCGAGCAGAAACAGAACAGAGAGCCCCTTGGTCTGTTTTGTAGCTTCCAACACATTCCTCCAGTCATTTTCTTAGAAGCCTTTCAGTAGCAGTTGCTTCCCAGCTCCCTGTGGCCAAAGTCGCCTTCCATAGAAAATTATCTCTATGAGCTTCAGGACAGCTCATCAGACAGGTCTCTCTAATGAGTCTTAGAAGTCTCTTTAAAAAAAAAAAACCGCTACAGGTTAAGATCAGTGTGTTCTTTGAGAAATATGTTTGGTTGTGAGACTGTACTATTGTCTTCAGTACATTCATGGCAGCAGAAACAGAAACACATTTTTCCTAGAGGCAGGGCTCTTCTTTCCTGTCGTATCGTGGGAACTGCTCACCTGGGCCACAGAGGAATCGAGTGGAGCCTCCATTCCTCTTAGCCCCGTGCTTATTTACTTCTGGTTCTTGGTTGGAGGAAGAAGAGGGTTGGTCTGGGAGGTATGTGTATGACAGCTGGTATTCTCTCTGAACTCTGTCTCCTTGGTGGGCAGGCCAGTGCTGGTCTGTCTACTCCACAACTGTCCCCCAGCTGGACTTCTTTTACTGCCTATACCTAGGCTCTTCCCTGTCTCCTGCCCCCACAGAGGACAGGCTCTCCTGACAGCCATGTTCACTCAGTCTTGTTCTTAGCACCTATTAACTTCTTTTGGATCTTTAAGCCTCTTTGAGAATTTGGTGAGAGCTTTAGGTTCTCCTTCACAGAAGATATATGCCTGTGATTCGGAGAAATTTACCCTGAAATTCCAGACCCCTGGGCTGGGAACTGTCTCCCTGAACAATATCTGAACAGGAAATGAAACGTGGTGTTAAGAGGAAGCATGCATTACTCAAGCCTTCAGATTTATCGTGAAGATCTCAAAGATCTCTGCCTGACTGTTTGTCTCAGCATGAAGTTCTGTGGTCTTTATCCCATAAATAAACGTTTGGATGAAGCGGAATGTGCAGGGAAGGAGTTGGAGACGTAGAGAAGTGGGGCACGTGACTATGGAAACAGAAATGCATTTATTTAATGAACCCATAGGAACTTATTTTCTCTTTCCAAAGTGTCTTTGACAGTAGCACTGTCTCTTTCCAGTTTTGCCAGCCTCTCTTTCTTTAGGTTTCAGTTGAGGATCAAAAATTGTAGACCTGGAACTTGAATCATAGTCCTGACTGATCTCAGACTCACAGAGATCCTTCTCTTGAGTGTCTGGATTACAGGTGTGTGCCACTACAGCCAGGCTCATATTTAGTGTTTTTAAAACTGACTTTAAAATCTAAATCTTAATATTTGAACTTAACTTTAGACAATTAAGATTGCAGTAGTGGACCAGCTCCATCATCATGGTGCATTCCAAAATTCTTTGCCGTTTCTGGTTGAGTTAGTCCTTTGCTTGGATGGTCAGGATTCCCAAGAAGCCTCTGCTGAGGTCTCTGAGCTGGCTGCCCAGACATTCGTGTGCTGGTACCATTGGCCCTCACCCACCAGTGGTTTTGTTTTACTCACCTCTAGGGGGCAGAAGTTTATCCCCTCTCTTTTTAAAGATGTAAAATGGAATTGGGAGATAGAAACTTGTGTAGTGCAGTGTAATTATATTGTTAGGTGCACAGTAATACCAGAATACTCAAGATTACCTATTCCTGAAATTGAATTTCTCTAGCTTGTCCCTCTCTTATTGAATCTGTTCTTTATTGTATGGAGTATAATTAGCTTATAGTTTTAGTATCTAGAAGCATTTTTCCTTTTGTAATCTTATTGTAGATGGTTTTCTGGTCACATTCGTATTTATACACAGGAGTTTAGTTTCATGAGATGAGTGTTAATGAAGTCACACTTTGTCTTTTGTGGTCAGGTACAATCTCCTTTGTCTTTTTGTTTTCTGTATTCCTAGTAGAGAAAAGGAAAATCAGGACTTTATATAATACCTGGTTGTCAAATTAATCAAACCTCGTGTTCAAAAACAATTGATTTTGAACCCAGGTAAGTGTCAGTTCTTTGAGATTCTAATCTAAATATTTCCAAGCACCAGGTGATAGTGACAACTTCTTGATTTCTTTGTGAGGTAATCTGCCATAGAACACTTGGAATTAATTATACTATTTAACCCTAGAGTGTTTTATTGCTGTCACTAGTGCTACCAAAATAATCAAAAGAAAATAATAGTAAAAATTATTTTAAAAAACCCAAAACTTCTGATCTTTCTCCTGGAGAGAGCTAGGACCATTACTAGTTTTAGCCATTGCTTTATGGTATTTGTTTTTAGGGTATGGGAGTAACCCAGGTTGTTTCCATGTAGCCATTTGTATCCTGACAGACTCATATTCTACCTTGTTTCTCTTTGTGCCTCGTGATTATTTTCTCATGCCATTATTTTCCCCCTAAGCTTTGAAATAATTTTGGCTGTAAAAAAACACCGAATTCTTGGTTGTATAAGCTAGTAAAGGAGTAGTAGACTAACGGCTCATGGTGTTCATGTACTGAAGAAGACACTGGAAACAGCAGGGTGGGAGTGATGGTCACTAAACTGCTTTCCTCTGGAAGTGCTCGTTCAGCAAAGGGCCATTTATATAGGAAGTCAGCTTCTGAACTTGCTGTCAATACCATGTTTTTGGAAGATGAAATCAATATTTTATAGATGAAATTAAGAAAGTGAAAAACAAATGTGCTTACTGATGCACAATTAGTAAAAGCTCAGGTCAGAAATTGGGGTTCAACTGAAGATCTGAAAAGCAAAACAGCCGACCACTGGCTCTTACCTCGACCTCAGTCTGAAAATGGTGATCCTGCCTCCAAGAATCTCAGAAGGAAACCATTCCTCTCTAGGACTGGGATTAAAGGTGCATGTCATTGTAGCTACGGGGATTAAAGGTGTGTGTTAGCATATTCTGGTCTGTAAGGACTGGTCTGGTCTGTGGGACTGTTTTACTCTTAGATCTTCAGGCAGGGCACTCAACTTTCCATTCCTTCAGAATTTTTTTTTTTTTTTTTGCAGCCTCTAGTTTTAGTTCCTCATAGATGGCTATAAATGTGAAGGAGATGCCACCTGCCTTTTGAAAGGACTTAATGTGATACTTTTGTCCACACCCAGAGATTATCGTTTGGTCTGCCTTATACCGTGTAGTCATTTTGTAATAGTTTTTCATGGAGTGAAGAATCCGTGTCCTTGATCCTGTGTGTGTAAATTAATTTTGTACACAAATGTCAAGTGACATTAACTTCCCAGTGCTCTTGTATTTACTTAGAGAGTACGTTTTCATAACCCTTAAACACAATTTATTGACTATATTTTATGACCTGATTAAAAAGACATTGTGTGTTACAGAATGAAGATGTGATTTTTCTCTTTTCTTCTAGTTCATGGACAACTCCTTAAACACACCAACACCCCTCTCAAAAAATATTTTAGATATTGTCAAAGGCTTTAAGTAGTTTTAAAGATAAAATAGAGTCACCCTCTCACCTCCCTCTATTTCCTGTCCCCAGCCTGACATTTAAAGGAAATTATTTTGACAAAATTCAAAATCAGTTTAAGGAATATATCTAACCACTCAGGACAAAGCAGTATTTTGACATTTCTTTTGGTGGTTTTTAGATAAAGAAGAACTTATATTGAACATTTTATTGTGAAAAATTGAGCCATTACCAAAATTCATAAGCCATCATAGGAGTGGCATTAATAACAGATGTGTTAATTGAAACAAGTGATGGATTCATGGTACATACGGGGTGAAGAGACTATGGAACTTTTGAGAAATCTGTGTATTCCATAATTCTCTCCATTTAAAGTAGATTGTATTTAATTCTTTTTTCAAATGCACATTCTGTTTGCTTAAATCTACATCTGCTACTAGCTTTGAACATTGCCTGGAACGTATGTGCAGCTTGGCAGAAAGTCTCAATGTGAAAAGGAAAAGCACAGAATGAAGTTTGTCTTGCTAAATGCTCACAGGCTGTGAGTGCTCCTTGGCATCCTTTGGCGCTGCAGGGAGTGAGGCTTGTAATTGTTTTCTTAAAGTCCTCTCCAGCCACAGTGCCTGGACAGATAGGTGATGTCTATGCTCTGCGCTTTGACAATATGACAGTATTTGTTGAAATCACTGGTTTGTTTCAGGGCCATTGTATGGCTTTGCTTGTTTTGTTTTTTTTTTTTAAATATTTATTTATTTATTTATTTATCATGTATACAATATTCTGTTTGCGTGTATGTCTCCAGGCCAGAAGAGGGCACCAGACCTCATACAGATGGTTGTAAGCCACCATGTGGTTGCTGGGAATTGAACTCAGGACCTTTGGAAGAGCAGGCGATGCTCTTAACCACTGAGCCATCTCTCCAGCCCCCGGCTTTGCTTGTTTTTAAAAGCTGTTTGCATCTTCTGACTGAGTTTTTTGCGGTGTAATGTGTGGTCTATTGCTGACTGTCTCCCTGCTTGTTCTGAGCCAGTGTTTAATGACAACTCAATCTTGACCCAAGTTTCAAAAAATGTAATGTCTTGGGAGTTTGATTTCACATTGCTTTGGCACCTAAAAGTCTTTGGTAGTAGCCTCACCACTTCCACTTCTTACTGGCTGTTGATTTGGTAGAGTTACCTTGTGCATGAGAAGCCATGGTGACTTTTCTCTGTAGCTTCTAGTGCGTGTCTGCTGAACTTTGAGTCAGATGTCGATAACCACGTTCCCTAGCCAAGGCCTGTGAGTGAGGGACTGCCTAGGTTTTAGAGTCAGAGTCTAAAGGCAAGTTAAAGTCAAGGCTGTGGTAGACCGCTTTTCTAAAACCTTTCCATGATTGCGACTAGCACGTTATAGTTATTTTGAGTTAGGATATGTGTAGGCCATTTGGGAAGTCGAACTAGTAAATGATTAGTCAGGGCTGGTGTCTTTTCTCATGCCTAGATGTATCCTTTCCCATCCAGGCTCTACCTGTGGGTTTATTTTATATAATATTGCCATCAAGACAGTAGGCCTTTAAAGTGATTTTTAATTTTTAAAATTCAGGTTGTTTTGGTCTTCAAGAGTTCCTTAATAACACATCTGTGCAACTTCTTCCTCCCAATCTGCTGGACAGACTAGTTTTTGTTTTCATTGTGCTACAGCTTTATTTGATATTTAGGTCATCCAGCATAGTCAGCTGTTCCCATCCAGCAGTGAGGAACTGTTGCACAAGTGTCTCAGGCAGTAGGGGTAGTAGGAGTGCTCGCTGCTCAGCAGATGACCTGAGTTCAGTCCACACTACCTGAATTGTGGAGGAAGAGAGCCTTGACTTCCACACGCACACATATACACAATACACAGCCTTGAAAAATGGTATAAAAGAGGTGTTACTTAAATGTGAGTGAGGAATTGGAGGTGAAGGGAGACCGTTAGTAATTCCGGAGTGATAATCCTCTCGTCCATGTGATGGGCTGCCAGAGCTGCTCCTGATGCAGCAGCCCAGTGTAAGTGACGTTTACTTTCAGGGTTCTCTGATTTGAAAAGATAACAAAAAGCACTGGCTTTTTTTTTTTTAATCTTTTATTTTAAGAGTAGTTACTGGGCAGCCTAAAGGCAGTTGTAGCTCTGGGTATTTGAGTTCTCCCTGGAAAAGTGAAGGTGAGTGTGTGTATTAGTGTCTACTACTGGAGCAGCTACTAGTGTTGCCCCAGGTTCTCTGTTGCTCAAGAAGGCCTAGGCCTAGATAGTTAAGACGATGGTAGGGGTTGTCGTGATTTGTAAGGCTTCGACCCTTATAATAATAAGCTGCTCATATTATTGGCAACACCTCTCTTGTATCTGTGTATAGACTTTGTATTAGTAATCTGAGCTGGCTTAGTAATAACTACCAGCTTGCAACATTAATTTGCTGCTTGCTGCTTTTTCTCAGTTGGTTAGACATTTATTTGCCTTGCTTTTAAATAGTTAATTGCATTTTCTTCATTGTGTGGAGGAGCTAGGAGTGTGTAAGTGAGCATCTGTGGAGATCAGAGGGCAGCTTAGAGGAGTCCATTGGTTCTCTTTTCACCCTGTGGGTCCCAGGGATAGAACTTAGGTACCACCAGGCTTGGCAGCTGCTGCCCTTACCTGCTGAGCCAACTCTCCAATCTGAGTGTTTTATTTTTTTAAGCTAAGAATATTTTAAAGATTCTCCCCTAGACTTCTTATAATGAAATTCTAAGCCCTTCTCTTGAACATTATCATCAATTTAAAAGTAGTCTCTTTTCTGAAGGATGTTCCTGTTGCCGTTGTTCCTTGGAAAATTCCCAGGAACCCCTAGTCATTAATTCAGAAGTGAATACCATTGGATGACTGCTTTTACTGCTTCTTTATTAAAGAGACATTTTCACCCAAGATGGAAGTGTCTGGCCGTGGACCAGCTTTGAGAAGTTGGCAGCTTGTAGTTTCGGTGGTCTGCATGAGTGCAGCGATGGCGAGTTATGGCTGTTTATTAGGGGCCCTTCTTCATTTTCTCTTGTTTCCTTTGGACTTGGCCTTCTTCCTTCTGTTGTGAGCCATTGTCTACATAGGAATGGCTAGATGTAAGCTAGGATTCAGTCATGTTTCCCAGAGCTGTGTGCTATAACTTGGCCTCATCCACTGCAGTAATAGGGGCGGTGGGGCTGCGTCCCTGGCACCCCAGCCGCCTGCTCTGCTAGCTTATGCCCGAAATAATTACACGGAAACTGTATTCATTTAAACACTGCTTGGCCCGTTCTCTTCTAGGCTAATTCTCACATATTAATTTAGCCCATTTCTAATCATCTGTGTGTAGCACCCCAAGGTGCGCTTACTGGGAAGATTCTAGCCTAGTCCATCCTGGGTCGGAGCTTCATCCTGGGAGCGGGGCATGGCGTCTCTCTCAGGCGTCTGCTCCCAAGAGGAGAGCTGTCGAGACTCAGCTCACTTCCTCTTCTTCCCGGCATTCTGTTCTGTTTACTCCACCTACCTACATCCTAACCAATAAAATGGGCCAAGGCAGTTCCTTTATTAGCCAATAACCTTCCTCCATCAATCCACATACTTTGGGGCTTCTCTATTGAACTGTGGTTTATACCTCAGTGGATTCCATGCTCACCTTACCTGCTCACTGCTGGTGGACTAGCACAGCCACAAAAGCAGTGGTGTTAACTTAGCAGTCAGAATCCAAAATGGCCATTCTCGTTATTAACAGTGTAAAGCCTATTGTAATGACCGTGCCACCTCTTCGTGATTGGTTTATTATGTCTCCACAGTGAGGTAAGTGGGTGCCAGCTACCGTGCTCTGAGTTGACAGATGGTGGGTGCTGGGAGTGTTGCTTTGGTCTTGAGGTTAGTGGTACTGTCCATCGCTTAGTTCTACTTAGTTTTAGCAACAAACTTTTTGGAAATTGGGTTGGGAGGAAGAAAACCTAAGTGAGGAGATAAGGACCACATGTCTCTGTCCACATGAGAACAAGGGCAGTCCTTAAATATCTGCAGATAGACTTGGTCCACATGACTATGTGTGAGCTCTGTGTGGTTCCTCTGCTTGCACATAGTAGGAGCATCAGTCTCTAAGTGGAATCCAAGTGACCTCTCTCAGACAGCACATGGATGGGACCTCTGCCTCAGCTTCACAGGAGAGCTACCTCACGTACACTAGAGAATAACCACTATTTCTTCTGGCTGCACAGCCACCGACTTTGTAAAATGCAATGCATGTATTTAGTTTGTGACTTGCTTTTGAGTTGAGGCTCTCTTTGTAGTCCAGGCTGGCCTCAAATTTGAGATAGGATCCCCCTTGCTTGCCCTTCTGAGTGGTGGAGGCATTTCAGCATATTATAACATGTGATTTCAGAATTCTGACATTTTGTTTTTGTTTGTTTGATTTTGGTTTTTTGAGGCAGGGTTTCTCTGGGTAGCTTTGGAGCCTGATCTGGAATTTGCTCTGTAGACTAGGCTGGCATTGAACTTACAGAGGTCCGCCCATCAATGCCTCTCAAGTGCTGGGATTAAAGGTGTGTGACACCACTGCCTGGCAGAATTCTCAATTCTTAAAATTGAGTCATGAGCTCAGTCAGCATAGATAATGAACTAATGCTTTGTGCAGAATGGGCGAAGCACAGATTTTGTTGTAAAATTCCAGTGGACTGGAATGTTTTGTTTGTTCTCATGGTTTTGGGGTTTCTCCGTACGTTTCCAACTGGGGCCTGAAGGCTCACTACAGTAGATCAAGATGATGTTCAAGTCAGCAGTCGATCCTCTTGTCTCTGCTTCCCCAGTGTTGGGATTACAGGCATACAGTGCCCTCTCTAGAATTCCACAGAGCAGCCTTGTTCATCCACTGCCCATGCTCTTGGCACTTTCATTTTTATAGTCATAAAGATAGTTAGTGACTTGTGAAGGAATATGTTCAACTTCCAGAATCTTAGCATTTTCTGGTGGAAAGGAGGGCACATTGTTCCTTTGTTCCTGCCGTGATAAATAATCAGCGTTCCTACTCTTAGTCCCTAGATTTAGTTATGCACCCAGTAGCCCTGGGGCTTGTGTCTCTGACTCTTTCGGTTTAGAGAAGAACTTCATCCTTATTGGTCTTTTTGGAGGGCCTGTGGAATAGGGAAGAGTGAGGGGAGCTGGACGCTGGAGTTTTGCTACTGATCTTAGAATTTTTTTAAACTCTGTGAGGTATTCTGAAAATGCTTTTGTAAAATCCATTTTATCCAAGCTATTTGAGGGGAGTCTTAGTTAGCTTATAGACTTTTTTTTCCCCAAAAAATGCATTTTGATTTAAGTTGTAATGCATGCCTGCTTTAGCTAATAGACAAGTCATTGTTTATAATTAGCATATCCAATGAACAATGTGGAGCCCTAGCATTTTGACTGTGATAAGTTCTCAGATGTCTTTAGAAATGAAAAAACTAAAGATCAGAGACAGCAAGATCCCCACAGGGAGAATGTCAGAGCTGGCAGGGGCACTCTTTTTTCTTCTGCTCTTCCAAGTTGGTAGATGGCACTAAGGCTCAGCTACTCACTAGCACATGTGTGGTGGATGCTGCTCTTGTACTAAGGCTCAGCCACTCATTGCTTTTCAAGTACTGACGTGGTGTTTGTTTTTTAATGATATTTGTTGTCGACTATTTGATAATTCCTCCGTCTCCTTGTCACTTTCGTTTTAAAACAATCTAGCAAATTTCATTTTATCTCCCATTTTACTGATAGTATTAAGGTATTTATTTGTAAGTTAAATCTGATTAAAATTTGTCAAATAAGTTTATATTAAGAGTCTCATGCTAGAGACCAAAGGAATGATTTGGGTTGTTGAGGGAGAATCTGTTAAGTTGGATGAAGGAATAGGATAGTGAGGTGTTTCTTACATCACAGGAAAAGATAGTACTAAGACAAAAATACTTGATATAAGGTTATTGATTTGGTTGTAGCTTGCTAATTTACTTAAAAAAAAAGATTATTTAGGTAACTATTGAACTGAGAGCCTTCCATGTTCTAGGAGGATGCTCTACCACTGAGCTTTCTCCAACCTTGTTGTGGTGCTTTTAACTGTGGTTTAGAATGTAACATGGGTTATAGGGCTTTGTTTTTACACATTATTTAGAAAATTGCAAAAGATACAGAATTTATAAAAGGTATATAGCATATTATATACCTTCTTTGCCATACCCTTTACTTTTTTGTATGTATGTATGTATGTATGTATGTATGGGTACTTTGAGCATATGTGTGTATATGCACCTCTTGCATGCCTAGTGCACATGGAGGCAGAAGAGGGCATCCGATCCATGGAACTGAAGTTAATGGAGTTATGGATGGTTGTAAACCACCATGTGTGTGCTGGGAACTGAACAGAGGCCACCTACAGGAGTAACAAGTGCTCTAAACTGCTGAGCCGTTTCTCTAGCTCCTCCACCATACCCTTTAAATAGGAACAAAAGAAGTAGTCCAGCCAGAGAATAATGAATGAACGAGCTGACTTTGAAGAGAGTTGTTTGCATTTGTGTGCATCTTAACAGCAGTACAGCATCCACCTCTTGGGTCGTTTCTACAAGAGGTAGATAACTCTTTGACAAAAGTCTATTAATTTCTTTGCCTAATAACATGTTGGAAAACATTGTGATCTGAGTCTTTTTTGAAACCATAGTGCTCTGATCAGAGGAATAGCAATAATAAAATTTTTGGTAAAATTTGATTGTTTTGAAAATGAAGTTGTCAGGCTCAGTGTTAAGCAGTTATGGCTACCCTATGCAACCATGCCTTCATTCTTCATTATAGAAATAGCTTGGCTAGTGTGTTGACTATAAAACTTTTCTCCATTTTATATTAAGTGTACATTGTTAGGATGTAATGTTTATTTTTAAAGATTTATTTTTATTGATATGTGTGTACATGTTTGTATGCATGTGTGTATGCAAAGAGGGTGTATAATTCTCCTTAGAGGTGAAGTTAGAGCCAGTTGTGAGCTACCGTGAATGCTGAGAGAGAACTAAGAGAACTAAATTCAGTTCTCTTAACCTTTGAGACATTTATTTCTCCAGCTCTGTATTGCTTTTTAAAGGCATTTATTACTTTATGAATTTGTGCCTCTTTTTCTAGTACTACTACTTTAAATAAATAATATATATTATACTCATTAATTCAGCAAAAGGAAAAGTCATCACAACTTTTCCTTGTATATATGGTGATTAAAATACAACCAGTCTAATAAAAATCATCTACTAATACAAATGAATGCAAAGAGAAGAAAAGAGAATGTCTTTTAAAAAGTAAGTATATGCAGTAGGGGGCACTAGATGAAGGCAAAAATGAATTCTTATGTTGAAGCAGCTGTAGCCTGTGTCTGGTTCATATGTAAGTCGTGTGGTAATTGTTTTCCCTTAGTTTTCTTGATGGATTTAGTTCTTAGTTCCAAAAGTTACATGTGAAGGAGACAATAACTGCTCTCACCATTAATTCAGATGAAGCTATTACACTCTAACACTTGTATACCTTTTCCTTATACATTTACTGTTTTTAGGGTTTTAGAAAAGAGAAGTATGAGCTACAATTAATAATTCCTTGTTTATAATAAGACATTAACTTTGTATTTCTAATACCTTTTGTATAAAATGTGATTTGTTAAATAACAAAAGGAAAAGACCAATTATTTGAGTGATTTGAAAATGTTCTCTTTTTGTGTAAATGAAAAAGTCTTATTTTTAATGTTAGTGGCATCACTAAATGCTTTGCTTTTTGTTTGGTGAGCTTTGTATGAATTCCTCTGCTGTGTCTTCTAGTTCAGTATCAGATGGAGATGATGCGAAGCCTTCGCCATGTGAATATCGATCACCTCCACGTGGGCTGGTACCAGTCCACGTACTACGGCTCGTTTGTTACCCGGGCTCTTCTGGACTCCCAGTTCAGCTACCAGCATGCCATTGAGGAATCTGTCGTCCTCATTTACGGTTAGTAGGAGGCTCCTTATTATTCTTTTCCTCCCTTAATATTATTACTGCTATTTTTGCTTTCTGTCTTTCTGCCTCTTGGAGCAGTGCTGGCAGGCCCTCTCAAGTAAATATCAGCCCCGTTCTGCAGCAGCCTCAGCAGCAGCTATGTCTAGACAGGGTTTCCTTCTTTCTGTTTATTTTTCTTGCTATCAGAGCCCTGATGTGTACGTTTTGGAATGCTGGAGTAGCTGCTTCATTTTTTTCCTCATCTCCCTCCCTCCTTGCAGGGACTGGTGGAATGAGACCAGATGTCTAACAAACCCCGATTGCTGGCGTGTCTGGTTTTGTACGTGACTGACCAATCATAATACAGTGTGCCAAGTTTTCCTTTCCTTTCCTTTTTTTTTTTTTTTACCTCTGACAGCAGCGTACAAAACCTGGACTGTTTCTTAGCACAAAGATTTTTTTCTTTTCGGCCTATTTAATGGTGTTTCCTCAAGCTCTCCAGACCAGATGTTCTGTGCTATATCAGAACTGTAGGCAATTTAACAGCTTTATAGCCTCCCCCTTCCCAAACACTCACAGTTTGCCATATCTGGCAGACTTGCATATAGTTTCCAGCTGAGAAGTAAATGTAACGTCCTGAGTATCTGTCAGAAAAAATACTAATGAATACGATCAATCTTATGAGCTGCCCTGAAATTGTTTCAGTGTGTTAGCAATTGGATTACAGGGAGAACAAGTTGTTAAAGGGCACTTAGATCGGCTGGAAACATTGCATCATCAGACCTTGATGAATTTTCCACTTGCTTCAATCTATTTTGGTTTTCATTTTATCACCTATTGCTAAAAGTTTCACTGTGTTGAATTTCAGACAACATGAATGTTGACACAGGTTTTAGGCAGGCGTTGGCACACCAGAGCCGTTATCATGCAGCAAGTGCTCAGCTCCCTTCCTTGCGGACTGTTTAAGCAGTCAGTTTTGACAAAAATTTGTTTCTCTAAAACCAAAATGACGCTTTGTGATAGCGCTTTGACATAGTGGTTTTGTTTTTACAGTCTGCCTAATGAAGAACCGTGAGCAGCACTTCCTGGGATGATGTGCTTTGTTCCCTGGCTGTTTGCTTTCAGTTTATTGACTGAAGGGCTATAGAAGTGTACACAGAGATTTTCTATGTTCAATATTCATGAGTATTTTCTCTTGTTTATGCAAGACCTATAGAACAGATCATACATTTAATTTTTAACAAGTTTTCTGGTTCTAGCTGAGGGATGGATTTGAAGGTATTCCACCTAGATTTTGACTCTTAGTTTTTGTTTTAAGGAGGAAGCTGTTCTGTTTTTAATCAGCTTCAAATTATGTACTGATTATTTATTTTGGTCTTCATATTTCAAAGCTTGTGTGATTAGTAACAGTGTCCTCAGAACTAGTACTGTACGAGTACTAACAGTGGCAAACTTCTCAGTAATACCTTTCTCTTTTTCTTTTTTGAGATCCCATAAAAACTGCCCAAGGGTCTCTCTCACTGAAGGCATACAGACTGACTCCTAAACTGATGGAAGTTTGTAAAGAGAAGGACTTTTCCCCTGAAGCGTAAGTGTTCCAGGCCCATGAGGCGTGCAGTAGAGGACTCTGTGTTTCTTCTAGAATTTCAGTTCGCCACATGTATTGAGTCCTCAGTTGGCCTATGGTGATGCCATTACCGTGCAGATGAAAAGTTTTCTGCATTGTGCAAGTGCCACTTGATTTCCCTCTCCGCATAAGTAGTTTAAAAACTATTCCGTGTGGAAAGTCTCATCTGCTGCTCTCACTGGGTGAATTCACTTCGTGGGAATTAATTAGCCATCATATTTGAAGCATTCTCCAAGTGGTGGAATAAAGGAAGGAGAGAAGAATGGTTAGCTACCATCAGAGTGCAAGCTGTAGTCTGCTTCTGCACCTCATGGTCTGTTTGATGAAGAAGTGGAATAAATCTCAATGTTTTAAGCATTCAGAGAAAAAAAAGTGGCTTATTGGAAATTTACGGGGTAACAATTACACATCAGATTAACTGTTCTGTGATCTGACTTTGTGACATAAGAGTATGTACATTTAAAAAATATTTAGAATTATTCTGTTATTGTGAAGGTTTTTTTTTTTTTTAACTTCTTATGAAACTTCATGCCAAACAGTTCATCTCTAGATTCCCAGCTGGCCCCTAAAATCATGACATGTGTAGGTTGTTCAAAGCAAAGCTGACTCATGACCAGGTCTGAGTGTGGAGTTGCAGCCAACCTAGGAGAAGCTGTGTCCTGCACTTGGTGTGGAGTCCCCTGTGCCCGTTCTTGTGCAGTCACCTCTCTGAGGTACAGACAGCATGGCCCTTCCCTAGTTGCCATGAGTGTAGACCACGTCACAGCTCACAGTGACCTCTCAGTGTCGCTGAAAACCTAAGAACTCCCGATTACACTGGATGAGCAGGTTCTTTTGCCAGGGACCTAATTTTTGGGCTTACAGCTCAGATTCAGATCATTTTTAAAGTTACTCAAGTCACTGGACTTAGGCTTGGCAATCATCTTTTACCCTAAGCCCCTAAAAGACTGATGAAGCAAAGTCTGGAGAGCGCGGTGATTGGTGAAATGTGGGAAACACTCAATTAGCACAGTGCTGACCATCAGCCTCAAGTGTCTTTAACGTGCTTCACAGGTTGAAAAAGGCAAGCATCACCTTTGAGCACATGTTTGAGGAAGTGCCGATCGTAATTAAAAACTCCCATCTGATCAATGTCCTGATGTGGGAGCTTGAGAAGAAGTCAGCTGTAGCAGACAAGCACGAATTGCTCAGTCTTGCTAGCAGGTAAGTGACCCTTCCTAAGGAAAGTCCCCCACCTTGCAAACAATTCTTTCATGTATATGGTCCTTGTGAAACAAGGAGAAATTACTGCAGAGCGCTTGGAGGTTACTAAGATATGGAAGGGCGTGTAGAGTTTGTCTTGCCCCGCTAGACCGTGAAAGCCATCAGTGATCTGTTGTGAGGACCCTGGGCTGCCTGCCTTACTGTGCCATTTGGACCCTGGTAGGGAGGGGTTGTGGAAGTTGAGTTTGATATTGTTGACTGTACTCGATCCCAAGAGACAGGCATGTTGCTCTGTAGTCCCTGATGTGCTCGGAGCAGAGAAAGACACTTCATTTGACTGCAGTGGCCCTTGTATAAATGGAGACCTCTCGAGCAATAGACTTGCAGCTATCAGAGCATGTGACCAAAATTAGCATTTTTGATCCTCATTGGCTTTTGCTATTTTAGAAGTTATATTGAGGATGCAATTTCCTCTAGTTTGTCTGTTTTAGCTGTCGAATTGGCAAGATAATATTTTTATTTTGCTATAATACTGATTGAGATGTCCTAGAACAAATTGTGTTTCTGAAATTACTTTTCATCTCCCTAGGTCCCCAAATTCTTACCTTTTTTTTTTTTTTAAGTCATGGGTATTGAGTGCAGGAGCTCACACATGCTAGGCAAGTGACTGCTTCAGTCCCAGTCCTCTTAGTAGAAGTGTTGGTGAGCTCACAGAGAGCTCTTTGACATGCCCTTTTCGGCTTCAGTGGTTGTCCTTTGTAGTAGAAGGAGGCATCAGTAGACATATTATATAAAACAAACACACGGAGTCGATAGTCGGGTGACTGAAAGAGACGGTTTCCCCTCAACTCCTAAGTGGCTCTCTCACTGGGTAGCTTAGATACTCAAAATTCTTCTCCCTTAAACTATAGGTGTATGCCACCATACCTGGCTATGTTATATTTTCTTAAGCAATCAGTTTGTAGCAGAACTTCAGTTGTTTGTCAGATTTGTAGTTATCATTCAATAGGAACTTGTTAGGAAAATGAAAAGCTTTGTAATTATGAGAAGAACAAAGGACAGGAAACCAGCATTTTCTGTGTTCTGTGTGATCAGCACTGTAATTCAGGTAACATTGTCCATCACATTAATCTATCACAAAGGCCACTGGAAAGGCCTTGAAGGGCAACAAGATGGAAACCTAATGGTAACCAGAATGCTAAATGATATAGCCAGGTTTCAAGGACCCAAAGAGTGTACTGTTTAGTTGCAAAGCTATTTTTATAACAGTCCTTACACTTGTATGAGAAGATCAGATTTTTTTTTTTTGTTGTTGTTTTTACAGAGATACTCAACACACCTATAGTTAAAGAATCAAGCTAAGGACCTACTTTAAAGGCATCTGAGGTTACAGTTTGATGCCCTAATACAGAGTTGTCTGATTCCATGTCTTCCCTTCTTCCCTTTCTGTATCAGACATAGAAGACAACACAGCCTTTGTACAGCTGTCGGGTCTCCAGTGAGCCATTCTGTAATTGCTCTTGTTCAGCAACAGTTGTAGTAGCCAGGAATATTACCCTAGCTTGCTCCATCACCAAAAATCTCCAAGCACTGTTTTATTATGGCTTTATCCTCTGTATTGTTGTGATTTTGAAAGAGAGGCCTCTGCTTTCCCTGTTGTTCAAGGGTAAATTAGTGTTGTGGGGCAGGAAACAATGCCTACCTATCCTATACCTGTGAATCCTTAGATAGAGCCAGATGATACCAGAGTGTACATTTTGTATATCCTTATTAATTTGGGGCATTAGTAGGATAGTAAGATGATACCTGGATATGTGCCTTTTCCCTCTCTCCCTCCCTTCCTAGAATCCTGATTAGAAACTTTTATTACATAGTTCCTTACTTGGATATTAGGTTTATTTTCTCTTCCATGACCCATATGTGGGTGTGAGTTCTTTCATTTACAGTTAATTTTTTTTTTTTACACATGTCTAAGATGTGCAGTTCCTTTTGTTCAGAGCCTTAGTCGTGTTCATTTTACTAGATGGGCATTCTAAATCAGTCTTTGTAGAGCACAGGCCTTGGGCTTTTCATACATGGAAAGCCATTCTCTTTCCTTCTTTTAGACAGTAAACTAGGAGTGAGCATCCTATATTAAGGATAATAAGCATGAACTGATGCTTTGGGGAGAGCCGGCTTCACACTGTCGTGGTTCACATCTGTTTAAGTTATCTATTTTCAGTTCTTTGTTTCCTTGGCAATAAAAGACAGAACTGTGTTATAGAAGCTCCTCGCAGGAACTCCCTATTTCCTTATACTGGCTAAACCAATACTGAAAAGATTGCCTCAGAAAATTGCTCCTGGTGATGGATCTGATTTTCTGTGAATGGTATCTGAAATTGGTATGAAATATTAATTGCGGGTGCTTATACACTGTCTTTTTGAGTATGTTTCTAAAAACCACTGTTATGGTATATGTGTTGCTGTATCTTTGATGGCAGTCTTTTACTGTGATTGCATATATATACCACATACTTTTTAGCACATGGCTTAGCAGTTGAAAGACATCAATGGAAAGTAAGATTTAGGAATTTGGGAGGGTGGTTTTTGTTTTCTTCCTCCTCCTTCATATGAGTGTGTGCGTGCCCGCGCACCCGCGTGTGCTCAGGTGCTTTGGGGGGGGTGGTCAGAGGTGTCAGATCCCCCTGGAACTTGAGACACCCTACATGGGTGCTGGGAACTGAACTTGATTTCTTTCGAAAAAAAGCACATAGTCTTAACCAGTGAGCTACCTCTCCAGCCCCAGCAAGGCCTATTTTAATTTTTGCATTGCTGAAGTGAGTGTAGCTAGTCTCCAGGATTAATCGCTTCTCTGCATTACCAGCATCTCTCCTGCTCTGTTTAATCTTCCACCCCCACCCCACCCAACAACTCCCCCCCCCCCCCCCCCCCCGCCCCACACCTAAGAGTGTGTCTTGCTTAACAACCAGTCATGTGAATAGTGTTTCTCATACTTGACATAGTTCTGGTCATTCACTGTTGAAATGTTTGCCCCCAGGCAGTTCTTTCTACCCTGCCCCCAACTTCTATGCCTTCACTGAGTTGAGGAGCTCCAAGTATCCATCTTCTGCTTAGATTTTTATTTCATATCATTCCTAGTTTACTGTCATTGCCAGGCCTTCTCTGTTGCAGAAAGAATAACCTTGACTTCATGCTATTATTCTCCAACATTTCACCCCTTCCTTGTTTTGTGTTTAAATTTCTTGATAGGGTTTTCTGTCACTGTCTTTATCTCCTTATTTCCAACTGTCCCCATATTACAATGTATGCTGTTGGAACTTGTGGTAGTTTAAATGTAATTGTCCCCCATAATCTCTGTGAGGAGCTGTGACTTTGTTGAAGTAGGTATGGTCTTGTTGGAGCAAGTGTGTGATGGTAGGGGTGGGAGGACTTTGAGGTTTCTTATTCTCAGGATACCACCCAGTATCTCAGTTGACTTCCTGTTGCCTGCAAGATGTAGCGCTCTCAGCTCTAGCACATCTGTCTGCATGCTATCACATGATGATCATGGACTGAACTTCTGAAACTGTAAGAAGACATCCCAATTAAATGTTTTCTTTATAAGAGTTGCCCTGGTCATGGTATCTCTTCATAGCAAGGAAAACCCTAAGACAGAGCTCTCATCAAAGTTTTAAAAATTTGTTTGTCCCTGGATACTGTCCATCACTTGACACCGAGTACTGTTGGCTAATTCTTTATGGGACTCTTCCTTTGGGATCCACTGATTCAGTAAGGGTTGCTTTTTATACACAGTGAACTCTCTTGCTCACCCCTCCATGTTAGTGCTGTTTGGATCTGTCTTCCCTGCCATGTACCTTGAGGGGTGACTTCACCTTATTGCCATCAACTTTTTCTACTTCATTATCTTTCCTTGACTTATTTTGGTCTTAAAACTTACTGTTTTTTTTCTCATTTGTTTTAATTTTTTTCTTACTTTTAATTCCGTTTTCAAAATCGTTATCTTGCTGTGTGCAGATAGGATGCTCATATTGCTCCTTTGAAGTCTTTGCCGGGTTCTTTTGTCTTTGGATGGGAGTCCAAGATTACAAAGGTCTGGTGCATGTGGTGCCCGCCTCTTCACTGCCCTAATGCTCATGTCCCCAGTTCTCAGTGGATCTCCTTCCATGCACCTCTTCTTTCTCACTGGGGTCCCAGCACACTGCTTTTGCCCAGTACCTGCAGTATGCTTTTCCACTCTCTTGCCTGCCTGCCACCATCACCAAAAATCCAAAATGTCGTTGTCAGATCATCTGGGAGGGTCTGACTTTATCCCACCAAACCACCTTTCCTAAGCATCTGTTGTGCATCTGTTACAGCTCTTAACCGCACTTGTGTGCTTATCTCTTTACCTTCTCGGCACAATGTGCAGAGTGCAGCGGTGTCTTACAGATTAATCCTTATTGTCTAAGGGAGTGACTGGCAGTGAAAGTGTTGAAAGCATGAGTGTGAGATGCAGTATTGTTAAATTAATCCTGAAGTTATTTGGGAAGCAATGTGACTAATCAGTGGTTCTGGACATTTGGTTAGCTACCAGGAAAAAAATCACTCTCATTCCTCATCTTGCACCATATGCCCAAACACTTGAGTCTGGGTGGATTAAACTCAAACTATTAAGAAATTAGAAAACAGCAACAAATACCCAATTCTCAGAGAAGAAATACTTTTCAAGTTAAAAATTTCAATGAAATACTATAAATGTGAATTAAGTGTTAGTATTAAAGTAGCACTTGAATCCAGCAAAACACCAGCAGTAAGGAGATAAGGTCAGGAAGATGGGGAAGTCAAGTTGATTCAAGGTAAACCTTATTGACAAGTATAAGGCCAGCTTGGTCTCTGTGAAACACTGCGGGGAGAAAAGAAAAGGGGAGAGGAGGGAAAGAAGATGGAAAGAGATTAGGCAGGTGGAGTTACTGAGTCAAAGTTGTCTAAGAACTGCTTGACTGGAATTAAAAAGTAGATTTATTCACCCACACACATCTCATTCTGTTATAATACCATTTAAGAAAGAACCCAAACTTTCTAATTTTCTGGTTACAGATGGAATCCATAATTTAGTTAGATTTACTTTGATTTGGTCCCAAGCTTCCCAGCCTGTTTCTTCTTGAACCAGTTGGCTGCTCAGACCAGGAAGCTGAGCCACCAGCACCCCGCTCCTCTGTCATACCCCGTGTGTAAAGCGGCAGTTGTGCTCACTGGGCGTGGGCAGGCTAAGGGCATTTTCCCCTGGGATGGCCCATCACTAGTTGTGGTTCTATTTTATGTTTTGGTGTTTAAAGACATAGTTTCTCTATGTAGCCCTAGCTGTCTGGGAGCTCACAGAGATCTACGTGACTCTGCCTCCCAAGTGCTGGGATTAAAGGTGTGGACCACCACAGCTGGCTCACATTTCCTATTTTTAACATAGACACGATTTCATAATGCTAACCATTTTAAAAGAAGCAGTCTTCATTAGTCTTTAATTGGCCAGGATGCTTTCACACTGTAGTCGAAAGATTCATTCCCACAAACCACGTGAGCAGGCCGGAAGGGAGGTTTGATGCCTCTGGGCTTCTTGGGTGGTTGTTGCTTTTAAATTAAATGGATTTTAAGATGCCTATTTCTTGCCTGTCTTCGGGCCTTCATCACATGTACTAATCTTTTCTCTGGAACATTTTTTTGGCATAGTTGACACCTAATCCTCTGTTTTCAGGCTGCCATCTCCTCAGAGATACTCTGACATACTATCTAAAGCGTCTCCTCATCTCTCCAGTTACAGGTCCAGTGAAGATGGAGACTATGTGTGTCTGATGCCTTGCTGTCTCCCTCTTTCCTGTGACTGAGACTACCATGTAATAAACGTTAGCAAATGTCTGTCTGTCTGCAGCAGGCGAATGGAGCACTGGTTGTCAGGCTGCTGCTGCTGGTGTCTGTCAGTTGTCCAGGCTTCCCTGTGGCAGCAGATGTTTGCAGGCAGCAGTGGTGTGTATTGTGGTCATTCTGTCCATCACTAGCATACCTCTACAAGAAGTTAGGAACTGAACTGCATTGGAAGTTTCTGGAAAGAAGTATAAAAGACTACGTACCAGAATTCTAGGAATGGTGAGAGACAGAGCTTCGTGCAGTGCAGAGCAAAGGCTGGAGTTGTGTTTGGAGCCTGCTAGACAAGAACTGCAATCGGAGGAGCTTTACTTGTTCATGTGTTCTTTTCTGGTGACTGCTGATTTAAAGTTCCTGGACAAGAGGGGAAGGTTTTAAGGGAAAACGTTCAGGAGTACAGAGTTTAAATTAAACTTGGACTTTTAAAAATGCCCATTATAGATGTCTCACTCGCTATACTGAACCTGGCCCTCATCCCCATGCTCTGACAGGAAGAAACAGAGCTAAGGCAGACAGTCCTGGTGATGCTTGAGGTTGACTGGGGAACTTAGTACAGACTCTCACTATCGGCTGCCTCTGTTTCTACATAAGTATGGGCTCGTGCCTTTAACAAAAGGCAGGTTCGGTTAACATCTCAGAACTGTTCAGAAAGGAAATAGCCTGAAGACTGCATGCCAATGCACCTTGTTTTTCAGCAATCATTTGGGGAAGAATCTCCAGTTGCTGATGGACCGGGTGGATGAAATGAGCCAGGACATAATCAAGTACAACACGTACATGAGGAACACCAGTAAGCAGCAGCAGCAGAAACATCAGGTGGGTGTGGTTTTCAGGAGACTCGAGTCGTCATCCATCTTTAGGTGCAAATGCTTCAGGCGTCTCTTTCAGAATTGTTGGGAAAGCGCTGGCTGCTAGCCTGATGACTATCGTGTTTAAAAAATATTCTTTTATACTCTTATTTATTTATGCCTTATACTTAAAATACCTGACTTACAGAGAGCAGGCTGTTTGGCTGAGAGTGTAATGCCAAGGTTATGCAAATAGGTGATACATTATTGAGAAAACCAGAGGCAGAAGAAGGCCGCAGAGTCACAGCTCATTTCTTCCCTAACTGTAATTGGTTTGGTAGTGGCTCATTGCGGCGTACTTAGCAATCTTCAGTTCATTTAAAAACTGAGCAATTGTGATTAAGAGCAAGCAATTTTGATAGGAAATAATAGACCAACTGCTGTGAAATAGATAGTATAGTCCATATAAAAACCCTAGGATTACCCGAATATTCTCATATGCACATACACAGTCTTTTGTGCATATAATTTTTCTTTATTCGTGTAACCTGATGGCCACAGGACTTTCATGGTGTCTTGTGTTACTGTTTTTATTACTGTAGTGTTCTTAGCCTTTGATTCATAGATAAGTTGACTCTAGAATGTTTATCTGTTAAAATGGTGTTTAAATATGACCACTTTGCTAAAATGTCTTATATACTAGGTGTTGTTAAACACACTATGCTAAGCACAGCTAAGTATTTCTGACAGTGTTATATTTTTAAAAAAAATCTTAGCATCAGTTCACATATATAGTGAATTTAAAAAATACATGGTTTTGCCATATTTGAATGGAGAAGACATGTGTGCGCTCATTTGTGTGCACAAGGTCTTCGTTTTCTTGACTAAGAAAAATGAATCATTTTCCCTTTGATTTTAGTACCAGCAGCGTCGCCAGCAGGAGAATATGCAGCGCCAGAGTCGAGGGGAGCCCCCACTCCCTGAGGAAGACCTCTCCAAACTCTTCAAGCCCCACCAGGCCCCTGCCAGGATGGATTCGCTGCTCATTGCAGGTATTACTGACCGCGGGGGCACATGTGGCTTCTTGTCTTCTTTAGAGATCAGTACATAATAAAAAATTCCCAAACAGTCATAAAAACTTGTGTTTTATAAATAGTAAGAATTGAATTTGTGTCTAGCACCTGTAGTTTCTGTGGCTGAGAATTTGTAACCCATTTGTGTCTTGGATCCTTCCACGGTTTCCCTCAGTATATGTGTATCTAAACACTTCTGAGCTGGCATTGCAAGCTTTCTAAAATAGATTTTATGTGTCGTATCGTAAATGGAAACCTAGACAAAGGTTTATACCCTCATAATGCAAAAGACCATGTGATTCAAGCCCTCTTCATCTCTTCCCATGGTGAACTGAAAAGGAGTTTGGAGTGTGAAGAAAATCCTGCCTTTTCTTTGACTATGGCAATGCAAAACGGAGCCTTCTTTGTGGGTATTTGGTTTTGGCATCTCCCTTCTGTGGGTGGATTTGTTTTGTTTGAGGTATGGTCTCACTGTGTAGTCTGGCTGGCCTCTAAAGTGCTGGGATTAGGGCATGTACCACTACTGTCCGGCAGCATGGTTGATTTTAAAATATAGCACCAATGCTCTTACTTGGCTATAATATTCCTACAGAAATTGTAAGTGTGATTCTTCAGTCAGCTAGTGTCTTTGGGAACTGTATTAGAGTTAAAACATAAAAACTTATCTTCCACAATTTACTAATTGAGAGGGTGAAAATTCAGATTCCTTAAAACTCAATATTCATTAAGACTACATGGTTTCTGTGAGCACCATGGTGAAGGTGTCTGTGTGGTAGGAGGACTCCTTGTGCTTATTGTTAATTCATGGTCTTCCTGTGTATCTGTAACTTGTACTGTAACCTGACTCCAGGTCAAAGTGAAATGATGGCCCATAGTCCATAATCTGTAGTCTTAGCTGAATGATATGGCTGTCCAGCTCCTTCAGGAACAGGACTTTTGAATTCTTTCATTCTAACTTCTTGTGACATCCAGGCTCAGGATTATGTATTCTCATTGGAAGTTCAGTCACCTATCATCAGTACAGTTGGACTGCAGTTTTAAATTCGCCATAAAGGTTTTTTTTTTTTTAAATAAATATTCTGCGGTTTATAGATAAGAGGAACTAAGACATAGATCTTCCTTTAGGTCAAGTTCAAGTGGTTAAGTTATGTGTAGGTGTGCTAGCTTTCTGATATCAAAGCTCCCCTGACAACCTTCAAGAGGGCTGGGCCCTGGCTCAGTTGTAACCTAAGGATAGCACTCCTATAGGTCATTCCAAGCATTCACATGTGGGCCTGGTGAACCCTGATAAGCTTCAGGTTTTCGTTATTTTTGTTACTCCCCTGTCCACTGAGGAGAGCCTGTGCTGCTTTCTCAGTTGTCTTAACTAATGTCAGTCCGCTCTGAATAGTTAGTTGTTGATGGACAGCGAATACATTGGGGCTGGTGGCTGATGATTATTAGAAAGGTACCCTTTTTCATCGTTCTTTAGGGCACCGAGAGTGGAGGATAGATTCTTTGGCAAAGATGTTCTTCATCTCCTGTGGAAAAGTATCACTGGGTTTATTTTTTCTTTATGGAATTCTTGATTTTGATTTAAAACAACACAGGTGATTGGTGTAGGAGGTTAATGAACAAGGAAACTGCCTTGGCCTTTTGATAGAGCAAAACTTAGGTAGGCGGGGAAAACAGAACTGGAGGCTGGGAGAAAAAAAAAGCAGAGTCAGGGAGACGCCATAGATCCTCTGCCTGAGACACCGGTTAGAATCTTGCCAGTAAGCCACAGCCACGTGGCAATACACAGATTAATAAAAATGGGTTAAATTAAGAAGTAAAAAATAGCCAATAAAAAACTAGAGCTGGGGCTGGAGAGATGGCTCAGAGGATAAAAAGCACTGATTATTCTTCCAGAGGTCCTGAGTTCAATTCCCAGCAACCACATGGTGGCTCACAACTATCTGTAATGAAATCTGGTTCCCTCTTCTGGCCTGCAGGCACACATGCCGACAGAACACTGTAAACAAAATAAATAAATAAATCTTTAAAAAAAAAAACAAACCTGGAGCTAATGGGCCAAGCAGTGTTTTGATGAATACAGTTTCTGTGTGATTATTTCAGGTATAAGCTAGCCAGGCAGATGGGACAAACAAGTGGGTCCCCTCCCTACAACAGGTGATTTTGGTTTCAAGATTCTAGGAAAATTTTGCAGTTTGTTGAATATTAATTGTGATCTGTTTTTCTCAAATACGCAGGCCAGATCAACACTTACTGCCAGAACATTAAAGAGTTCACTGCCCAAAACTTAGGCAAGCTCTTCATGGCTCAGGCTCTTCAAGAATACAATAACTAAGAAGAGAAAGTTTGCAGAAAAGAAGTTGAGTGGAAAACTGTTGAGACTCCACCAGAGTGACTCTTGGAAAACTATATTTCTGTACTGCAGAATGGAGAGGGGTTCCTTAATGTCACTGCTGCAATGTTTTTCTAACCAGTAATAAAACCTTGATTGTGCACTTGCCTGCGTATTATATTTTGTTTTGATGTCTTTATTTCCAGAAAGATGAAAGAAGTCTTGACTAGAGGCTATACAAGCTCAGCCTTCAGGCGTTCAGCTCACATTCAGTGCATGCTCCTGTGGCATCACAGCTGTCCGTCTGTCTATCCTGTTACCCTTCTTCCTCCCCTCCCCTCCTCCCTTCCTCTCCTCTTCCCACACATCACCCTTTCTGGGCAACTGGGCCTTCTTTTTGTCCTCTGCTCTGGAGGTCTGTGGGCACTTCGTGTACTTGCAGAGGTGTTCTTCCTTTTCTTCAGGTGATGCACACCTGTTTCCCAACTCACAGACCCCTGAGCAGAGGGATTTTAAACAGTCACTTTGTCAGATGATCATAGAAATTCATCTTTTGTATATTGTTTAGGACTCCATATTTATCTTCCTATACTACAAATATAGCTGGAAAAGATTCATAGAGAGAGTAGGCGGAGTCAGGGAGAAGCCATGTAGCCACTGCAGGAGACAGATGCCAGACAGAACCTTACTGGTAGGCCACAACCATGTGATACATAGATTAATAGAAATGGGTTAATTTAAGATATAAGAGCTAGCTAGAAATATACATAAGCTAATAGGTCAAGCACTGTTGGATTTTAGTATAGTTTCAGTTTGATTATTTCAGGTCTGGGTGGCTGGGAAACAAGCAGCCTCTGCCTACAGTGATGGACATGGATGAGCATCACTGATTTCAAATCTTTTGGGTAGTGTCCAGAAGTAAGACCATTATATCCCTTAATGTAAATGTTTGAAAGATGTTCCATTTTTTGAAGCTTAGAAATTGAAATGTGATTGATAATTAATTGGCTTTAATATGATTTCTCATTTCCTACCTTCTAAAATGTTACTACATTGTTCACATTGTGGTTTTGTGATCTTAGAAAACTTGTGTGAACTTCATTTGCTGGCACTGAACTCTGGCATACCGATAATCAAATGTTACAAATTGCGTATTCTAGTTGTAAGTCCTGTCTTTTTATAGTAAACAATTCTCAACCAACTTAATGTAATAAACCATAGCCCGTTTCCTTTTCCTTTTCACTGAACATCTTTTCCTCTGTGAAAGGTCTAATTTTTTTCTGATCCTTTTTGTTTTCCTGTAACAAATATTTTAAGCATGTACTATGTGTCAATTACTTATTCTGTTAGAAAGAAAATGAGAACACAGATTCTGTCCCTGAGCTTTACAGGAGCCAGTAGAGCTTCTTGTAAAAGTCCCAGAAGAGGAAGATGGGTAGGTGGCCTTGGTACCTTGGCAAGTGCTTCAGGCTGCCTTCTTGCTGGAGCTGTACAAAAGGGATGTTGTGCATAAACCTTAATTGTGATTTCAGGGATATGTCCATGGACACAAGGATAATGTTCAGGAGCTTTTATCTTCAGTTTGGAAATTGTCTTAATTTCTGTTTTGTTGTGACAAGACACCATCATCAAGGCAACATACAAAAAGCATTTAATTGGGCATTTTCTTACAGTTTCAGATTAGTCCCTGATGGGAAGTGAGATGGGTAGGCACGGCGCTGGAGCAGTTGCTGAGAGCTTACAGCTTACGTCTTTTTTTTTTTTTTTTTTTTGAGACAGTTTCTCTTGTGTATATTTTGGAGCCTGTTCTGGAACTTGCTCTGTAGACCAGGCTGGCCTCGAACTCACAGACTCACCTGCCTCTGCCTCCCAAATGCTGGGATTAAAGGCATGCACCACCTGACTTGAGAGCTTACATCTTACGTGCAAGGTGCAAGATAGAGACAGAGACACGGAGGAGGGAGGGTGTGTCTGATGTGAACTTTGAGACCTCAAGGACCTTTCATAATGACACACTTCCTCACCTCTTGATTCTTCTTGATGGAGGAAGGTCATTGGCCAATAAAGAAACTGCTTGGCCCTGTGGGTGGAGTAAACAGAACAAAATGCTGGGAGGAAGAGGAAGTGAGCTCAGAGTCTCGACAGCTTTCCTCTCAGGAGCAGACACCTGAGAGAGACGCCATGCCCCGTTCCCGGGATGAAGCTCTGACCCAGGATGGACATAGGCTAGAATCTTCCTGGTAAGTGCACCTTGGGGTGCTACACACAGATGATTAGAAATGGGCTAAATTAATATGTGAGAATTAGCCTAGAAGAGAATGGGCCAAGCAGTGTTTAAAAGAATACAATGTCTGTGTAATTATTTTGGGTAAAGCTAGCCGTGGGGGCGGCCGGGTGCTGGGGACGCAGCCCCGCTGCCCCTACTACTACAGACTGGCACCCAGACGTGCGGACCACTGTATCCACTGAAAGCCTGAAAAGCTTGGGAAAGAGTAAAGCATGTTTTCTTGATAGTGACAGTTTCTCCGATCTACTCTGCTTGCTAGAGGCAAGCAAGCGCCTCATCTAAGAGAAGCTTCCTGACTCAGCTTTAGCTGCAAAGCCTGCAGCTCATTAAGAGGTCCTGCCACGAAACACTTAAACGGTGTTGACGAAAAGCTGAACGCATGCTTTTCGGTTTTCAGCCGTAGCAGGAAAAAAGCTGTGCCGTTTAAAAATGCCGTCTTTCTGGGCCATCCTGCCAGGGCAAACTCTTGAGGCAGGAGGGCTGGCTACTGAGAAAGGACTTGAGTGTTGTCTGTTGTAGCTCACTTGCTGGCAGGGACCTTGAAATGCCATACAGTTGTTGCAGTAAACATGGCTACTACAGCCTGTATATCCGCCATGAGGCTGGAAAGCTAAGGAATGGACTGGATCTAGCTGGCAAAGCCACGCCTTTAGTCCTACTGAGATTGCTTGGTAAATTAAAGACTTATGTGGTCAGAAAAAGAGAGATATACAGTAAAGAGAGATTCAAAGACAAAGAAAATTTTTAAATGGTTTACAGTGTGTTAAAAATATATGCAGACTAAAAGTTGAAGTTCTTAAAGTAAAAAACAAAAAAAAAAGGAAGAGAGTTGTTGTGTGTGGTAGCACACGCCTTTAATCCCAGTGCCTAGAAGGCAGAGACAAACAGTTCTCTGTGAGTTCAAGGTGTCTTAGCATACACCTTTAATCCCAATGCCTTGGAGGCAGAGACAGGCGGATCTCTGAGAGTTCAAAGACAGCCTGGTCTACAGAGTTACTTCAGGTCAAAGATACAGAGAACCTGTCTCAAAAAGCAAAAAGTTAAAAGTAAAAATAAATGAAATAGAGGTTAAAACAAAGCTGTACTAAGATGGAAAATAAACAGAGAATTTTGATACTGTATGGTATTATGCTCTCTTTGAATTGTTGGAATGCTGAGGAAGGAGCAACAGCTGCTAAAAGATATTTATTTATAAATGCTGCTGAACTAATCCAACATAGATATTTTGAAAATGCCTTGACTCTGAAATTTGGATCTAAGGACATGATGCTTTGGAAAGGAGTTTCTTATTTTGTTTTCACAGAGGATGAGACGCTGTTCATTTCTTCTATTCCGATTTGGTATGATGGACCACGCCCTCCTGAAGGGTTGGTGTGAACGCCTTCAAAAAATTGCTTCGCTCAACTGCCAACTGAGATGAAACTAGCACACAGGTTATACCATGAAAGACCTAATTAACGACGCCCCCATTCAGCAGGAAGCAGTTTGGAGAGAAAAAACTGCGCCCATGTTCCCAAATAGGGTTTATAAATGTCCTTTTACATTTAAAGGGGGATATGATATAGGTACGAATAATTTGCATTAGTATAGATTTTGCTTTATTGATAGAGATTTAAGGTCAATTTTGTTATATGTATAAGTGTTTCTGATTTTGATTAAGGTATTGTGATTGTGTAGTTCATTTAAATATGTACTGTATAATTAAGAAATATAGGTTGTTAATGGATAATCATCGATAATAGTAAAGCTTGTAGTCATGTTAGTTAGATTTTCTAGATATATAGAGATATATTTTAGATAGACATTCTTCATGTCTTTCAAAGATTACAGAATAGGACATTTAATGTTTTGATAACTTAGGACTTTTCATGACAATGAGACACTCTGCTCCTGGCAGCACCAATCTACTTCAAGAGGAAGATGGGCATCGAAGAGGCTCGTTATGGAGTTTGATAGCCATTTGGGCAAGAAACTGCTCTTGCCTGGACTATTGCATAAACTGGACACAGAGAACCCACAGAGAGAGGACTACTGAACTTGCCTAAGTTGAGATGATCTTTCGGGGTTCCTGATTCATGAAAGAGTCTGCGAGACATTCTGACGGACACAACAGATAGTGACTGAACTGACTTTGAATTTTCCTGCTTTATGGAAATGTCTGCTGGATACCATTGGCCTGAAGGCTGAAGATGGATGCCCCAACGGTACAAAAGAACTTTGGGTGACTGTCCAGGCAGCGAGATGTCTTTGTCATTTCTAGAGTTTGAAGTTTCTTAGTTCTTGTTTACTTAGGTAATATATCTTTCTGGAGTCTTTGATGGAGTTAAGAATAGTTAGTTATAGTTATAGTTTTCCTTAGTTATGATAAAGATTATTGTAACTTTTACTTGATAACTGTTTTGTTATATGTAATTTTGCTATGTTAAAGTTAAAGCCTTTTTTTTGTTTAAACCGAAAAAGGGGAAATGATGGAGGAAGGTCATTGGCCAATAAAGAAACTGCTTGGCCCTGTGGGTGGAGTAAACAGAACAAAATGCTGGGAGGAAGAGGAAGTGAGCTCAGAGTCTCGACAGCTTTCCTCTCAGGAGCAGACACCTGAGAGAGACGCCATGCCCCGTTCCCGGGATGAAGCTCTGACCCAGGATGGACATAGGCTAGAATCTTCCTGGTAAGTGCACCTTGGGGTGCTACACACAGATGATTAGAAATGGGCTAAATTAATATGTGAGAATTAGCCTAGAAGAGAATGGGCCAAGCAGTGTTTAAAAGAATACAATGTCTGTGTAATTATTTTGGGTAAAGCTAGCCGTGGGGGCGGCCGGGTGCTGGGGACGCAGCCCCGCTGCCCCTACTACTACATCTTCTAAAAGGTCCACCACTTGGAGCCAAACATTCAAATACATGAACCTTTGGGGGCCGTTCTTACTCAGACCAGCACAGAGAGTTTGGGCCATTCCAAAGAGTCTGATGTATCCCAGATAATTACTTCTGAGTGTCTTAGTCATTCCTGGCCCTCAGATGCGTTGTCAAATAAGTCTTGGCTTCAGCTGTCATATGATCAGCTCTTCACAATACGGGCGAGTATGTGGGATTACATGCTGAAGTCTTTTTGCATTTCTTATAAATTAGCCATTCTTTGTTTTTGTTTTTCAGAACAGTTTTTCTGTGTAGTCCTGGTTGTCCTGGAACTCACAGAGATCCACCTACCTCTGCCTCCTAAGAGCCGGGATTAAAGGCATGCGTCACCACCACCCAGCGCCATTATCTTTTCTGTCTCTTTTTTTGTCTCTTCATTGGATTAATGGCCAGAAATCTGTCAAAGATGGAATAGGTTCAGCCTAATTAAAGCAGTAACCACTACCTGGTGCATCCCTACAGTTAAGGGACGAAGGACAAAGAGCTCAACATGTCTTACTCTAAAAGTCATTCCCTGGTTTTCAGATACATGAGTTTATGTTCATCCCCTAACCCCAAAAGAATCCTAATTCCCAAGGAGGTTCTGTAAAGCATAGATAAGTTCCTCTTTCAGTTCATGGGTTACAGCATTTACATTGAACACTCTAGTACAGCCGCTTCAATCATGTAGAATGGGCCATTTCCAAATGTCCTAATTTAAAGGTGACTGTAGGAGAAAAACACTGCTTCCGGCATTTCTGTCACCCTCAGAACACAAGCTCGGGAGGCACTGTATTTCTTTCAGTAATATTTGGCTCAGACTTCACAGCGCAGTCATTTCTATCAACTTCCACCTTCCCTTGGGGGCACTGAGGCAAGGATTTGTTTAACCTTCAGTTGGGTTTACTGTCTGGCAGTAAGTGACCCTTGCCATCTCTTCTCAGATTCTCAGACTGTAGTCTCTCGGCAGCATCTTACGTAAATTGGAAAGAATTCTTACTTTGTCAAACAACCCTGGGTCATCTTTCCTCACCTTTGTTTATCTTGTCATTTGGCTCTCACTGGCCCAACTCATTCCTAATTTCAACCTGCCTGTAATGTTTCGGTTTTTTGATTGTTGCTCTTCTCCAGGTAGAGATTTTAAAATTGCGTGCACATGTTTGCATACACACACACACACACACACCTTTTAAAAATAGCCACAAAGATTTTAATTTGTTCCTTAATCTAACCATGCATCTTAGAATGTCATAATTTCCCGTCAGGCAAGCAAGTGTCCCAATAACCTCGTCGGTGTTACAATGGTGAGGGCTATCTTTCTCTGTGAGCCGTGCGGCTCCCATTATTGCTAATGAAAGGTCTTCATGTGCATTAAGGGGAAACTGGGCCTCTAATGAGATACAGAGGAGAATCGCAGCTGATGATGCCTTCCACTTCTAGCCCACTGCACTGTAGCAGAAGTGCGCTCTCAGAAGGCAATGGGCCAAGGAAATACAACATGCATGTGCTGCCTACATAAAATATCTTTTCTGATGGGAGGGTTGCTTTGGCTTGTAGTTTGTGATGTTTCATCCATCCTGAGGGGAGTTTTCTGGAGGTAGAAGAGCCAAGTTTGGAGAAGAACGTAGAGACAGATTACATCATAGGCGAGATAGCTTCAGGTGCCATTCCCTTTGTATTGTATTCCTTTACAATGCCCAGAGTTTTTGTTCATATATTTTCTCCTGTTCAGATACATTGGGAAGCAAGTGTCCTTGGTCCGGAGAATACTGAGGGACTGAGATGTCAGCCCTAAGGGTGATGGAACTAGACTTCAAGCAGACTGTGACAAGCCCACCTCAGATTGCTGCCCCGAGACTGGGCGCTGGAAGTGACAGGTGCTGTCTCTCTAACAGTTGGCTTTCTGTTTCCCTTCCGAAGCTGCCCTTGCATCTGTGTCCTTGGGTTTTACAAAAGGTTTTGAATCTTCTTAGTAAGTTTCTCCTCCACCAACTGAGTTGGGGTCTTTCAACATCCTCATTGTTGTCCCAAGACTTATTTGCTGTTAGGTAGGCTCCAACAGTCTGGGGAAGATACGGTCTTAAGAGTGAATGTGATAATCAAACAAGATGTTGGGAGACCTGGTCCAGTCCTGGCCAGCACTGACACCCATTCAGAGGCAAAAATGGGTCCCTAGGACTCTGGTGAGGGTCCTGAAACATCCTAGGTCCCCAACCCTTTCAGATGAACCTGTGCCACAGCAGTTCACAAAGCCCAAGTGTTGTCTCTTACGTGATAGGCTGTTCTATTCGCGTTTCCTTTTGATGCACCCGGGAGTGGGGATGCAAATACTGCATACTCAGAGAGGAACAAGAACTTAGATAGGATATAAAACTCCGTCATCTCCCCATCACCTTGACTGCTCCAGCTGGGACGTGAATGGGAGAGGTGAGCTATGACTGCTTTGCTGGAGACTGGCAGTAAAAACAGGTGGCAGAGGGTTCTAAATTTGGTCTGAGATGAAAACATTTCAAGCAAAACAGAATTCAGCTATATTCTCTTGACAGCAAAGTATTTCTTCAGAGATGCAGATGTCAGTTTCAGTGAAGTACAAATCAGTTTTGGGAAGAAAACATGTGAGGGTGTTTGTGTGTGTTTAAGAGCAGTTGCTTCGGGGGGGGGGGGGGGGGGGGGGGGGGGCTCGGCCTCAGGGTAGCCGGAAGCCCCTTTGCCCTCGCTCCTAAGCTTAAGGTGATTCTGCAGAGACCCTTCCCTAACACAGAGGAAAGAAACCGGCATGATTTGTTAGCAATAAAGACATTTGCATTTGTGACGCCCCTGTCATCCTCTTCATGTCTCTGTGAATTCACAAATGCACAGCGATTCAGAACTCATCCAGGGTAGAAGAAGGAGAAAAGGAAGGTGTCGATGTTGCATGCTAATGAAGCCCTGATGTGGCAAGTCTCAGATGTCAATCTTCTGTCTTGTATTGATGGACCGGAGCAGTTTGGGGGTTCTGCCATGAAGTGCTTAGAGGCTGACAAGGCAACTCCTGCCTGAGTACTGACTATGAAATCGCTAGCACTAAGTCATTACTCTCAACTGAAGCGCACTTGGAAAAACGTTATCTTCTTCTTTCTGATTCTTTTAGGTGCTACCGACTAGCACTGAGGAAGAAAACCCCACTGGCCAACCGAGGGAGGGGGACTTGATCGGGGGAGGGGGAGGGAAATGGGAAGCGGTTGCGGGGAGGAGGCAGAAATCCTTAATAAATAAATAAATTTTAAAAAAAAAAAAGAGAGAGATCAGAGAGTAACTTGCCTGTCAGTTCAGCACCCCGGTCTCGTCACTTATCAGACTTGCGTCCCTAGGCAGATCATCGGCATGGGCAGAAAGTATAACTTCAGACTTAGACGTTCAGGAATCGTGTCATCTTCGGACCCGTGCCATGCTTAGAGCACTTTGGGAGCGCAAGCAGCGAACACGTGGATCAGACCCAGCTCAGTGCTGGGGGTGGCAGGGATGCTGAAGGGGCTTGCCAAAGGTAGTGGCTCTCAAAGCACTGCCGCCATGAGCATCGCCTGCAAGCCTGCGAGGGCAGTGAGTTCTCTGGCCTCAGCCCAGATTCATTGGGTCAGGAGGGTCCAATGAATTGGGAGTTGCGGCTGGGGGCCCTGGCCAACCTCCTTGTGGCTGATGGACTTTGCCCTGGAATCTGGCTAGGTCGCTTCCTGGGAAGGTTTTTTTTTTTTTTTTTTTTTTTTTTTGTATCAAGTCTGAAATAAGCCCATAAGGCCTAGAAATCCTCACCTCCCCCATCTTTAAGTTGCCAGGTGATATGAAGAAGACTTTCCGTAATAACTTAGGGCCTCACTGGAACCTCTACAGGTTGAAAAGGACAACTATGCTGGGCCTTGAAGGAGGGGGGCTGGCAAGAGAAGGGGGCTGGGAGGGTCTCGAATCCTGAGAGCCTTCCAGCTGTAAGGCAGTAGCCGGGTGTCACTGTATGGTGTATATTGGCAGTGTAGCACCCAAGACAAAAAAGGACACCATGTGACGTTTTACAACCCTGCAGTGAGGAAATTCCTCCAGAGACCTCGGCTGTGTTCTGGGATCTGTTTTGAAATATAGCATGGGGTGGGAAAAAAAGGGAGAGCAAATCTGTTCCCTCCCCTCATTCTTTGCTCCCCAAAATTAGGTTCAAGAAGTCAGATACAAAGTGGAAAAAAGATTAGAAAATGTGGAAGAGTTTTGTAGCAAAAGCACAAAAGGTAGTTGATGAACACGGCCTTGCACTTCACACTGAGAGGGCCCCTGATGTGGCTCAGAGGGTAAAGGAGATTGCTGCCAAGCCTGACAGCCTGAGTTTGACATGGAACTCCCATGGTGGAAGGAGAGACCTGACACCTGCTTGCATATGTTCACATACCAAAGTCTCAGTCTCAGTCTCTCTCTCTCTCTCTCTCTGTAATAAAAATTCTTTTTAAAAGAAAAAAAAGACATGTTCATGTTGACCAAAAATATATATATATATATATATATATATATATATATATATATATATATATACATACTTTTCTCAGTTTTGATATTGGATTTTCTTTTTTTGTATCTGAAGTATCTCCAAAATACTGGAGTCTTCTGAGGATTTCTTATGTAGTTAGGTACTATCAATAGAGTATTGTTCCAAGACCAAAACCTGCATAGCTTATGGCTATGAAACAGCCTTCCCTCCCTGCCCAGGTGCAGGAAATGGACTTACCACCTCTTTACCAGTGTCCCTCTCTCCTCCATTCCAACTTCTTTTGCAGTGCTTTCTGATACCAAGCTTTCTTTGAAAGAGCAGAAAGGAGTTTAGATTTAATTTGCTACAGCTTGCGTTTAGGGGTCTGGGAAGTTGAGAAGTAACTGCAAGAGAACGGTAGCAGCTGCCTAGCCAGTCGTTTCAAAATGTGGCAATAAAATCTTCATCTCCAAACTCGCTATTTTTGCGTGCGGATGTCTGTCATGGGTTGTGTCGAATTCTGAACCTGCTTACCAAGTGAATGTTTTCGGAAGGTCAGCGGAGAATGCTTGTGACGGTCAAGACCTTATTCCTAAAGAAAGTGCTATATTCAGGGCCCGGCTAAACTTTACATATATAAAAATTGTTCTTCCCTTTGAAAAGGAGAGGCAGGGATGCTAATTATCTACCAGGTTGTTTAACTGACTTGTACTGGAAGGCAGCGTCAGTTTTCTGTACCGCTGCTGGAAAAAAGCCTGCAAACGATTCGGCACATAAATTCAAAGGGCACGGACTTAGAGGAAGAAGGGTCATTCTGATGGAAGGTACGGTGTATTTGCATCACACGTTTGAGGTGTTGGGATGGGTAAAGAAAAGTAACATCCCTCAGCACACTAGGCTAGAGCTTCATTATCCCTGTAAATGGAGTTAGCCCCCAGCAGTAGCATGGACGACATAGGCTATTGCGGTGAGAATGGGGTTTCATTTGCTTGTGGAGCGAGGCACCGTGTGCCTTTAATTGGGCATGCCCCAGCCTATTTGCATGGGTCTTCAGGGAGGCAGGGGATGGCTGGAGCCCTGGAGCTTGGTGATAGCCCCTCAGTGCTGTGGATTGTCTGATGGGGAGGAGGGAGGGAGGGGGCGTTCTTAAGCAGTTCTGGAAAGCAGGGGCTGCTTTTGTTCACTATGTCTGAGCGCTACTTTGTGGGGATAGGTAGGTGGGAACTTTCCTGGCCAGACACATTTTAAGCAGTAGTAGTAGATGACAGTGATCTTTAAAATGAGTAGGATTCCTTCCATAAAATGAAGTGTGACCTATCAAAAGGGACCACATAATAAGGTGGATGGCCCTAGACAAGTGGTTCTCAACCTGTGGGCCACGACTCCACAAAAACCTCTATTCCCCCAAAGTATTTACAGTTCATAACAGTAGCAATATTACGGCTAGGGAATAGCAACAAAAGTAATTTTATGGGAGGGGGTCACCACAACATGAGGAACTGTATTAAAGGGTCCCAGTGTTTGGGAAGGTTGAGAACCACGGGCCTAGACTACGGCTGGTCTGGGCCTGAGCGCTTGCCCTTCTTAACTGTCTGCTGCTGGCCACACCTCTCCTGCTCTCTCCTCTGCTGCAGTTCTCCAACTGATACTGTTAGCTTGATTTTCATGAAATTGTCATACTTTGTTGAAAACTATATTAATTACAACTCTGCTTGGTCAATAGCTTAACCGTGGTTTTAGCTATCTCTTACATCTTGAATTAACCCATCTCTATTAAGCTGTGCATCACCACGAGGTCGTGGCCTACTGGCAAGGTTCCTGGAGGCCCTCTTTTTCCTTTGGCAGCTACATGGCATCTCTCTGACTCTTGACTACTTTCTCTCTCTCTCTCTGTCTCTGTCTCTCTCTCTCTCTCTCTCTCTGTCTCTCTCTCTCTCTCTCTCTCTCTCTCTCTATATATATATATATATATATATATATATATATATATATATATGTTCAGATTCCACCTGGCTATATTCTGCCCTGCCATAGGCCCAAAGCAGCTTCTTTATTAACCAATGGAAATAAAACATTCACAGCATACAGAGGGCAATCCCACATCACCACTTGATCTATAAAAAGATGACCCTTTCACTTGGTTGGGGCAAATCCCTTTATCACACCATATAATAATACATACAGTAATATGGGCTTTTAGGATTAAATTAAAGCACTTGTTAAAGGATCGACTGTGTGACCAAGGAACCAATAGAGCTGGTTGCTAGCAGTAGTTCCCAGGGCTGACGGGAGATTCGCGAGAGGAGCTGCAGAGCAGGGAGCTGGACAGCTTTTCTCTGGAAGGGGCCATATACCGTACACTATTTTAGGCCTTGTGAGCCAGAGGCTCAGGACAGCAACTGCTCAGTTCTGAGGCCGATAAGGCCGCTGCAGACAGTATAGAAACGACCGCTGTGGCTGTGCTTCCGAGAAATGTCAGCTACAGACCGGCCCAGGAGTAGGGCTGGGCCTGCTGTGGTTTTGCTGGCCCTAGCTGAAGGCATAGGCAAGCAGTGGGTGTGGATGTAAGTTAAGGGAGAGTTTGGAGACCCCCTCACTTGAGTGCCAGTTCCGGTGCTGACCATCAAGAGAACGTCTCTGAAGCACAATTAACTGCATTGCCAGGTGGTTTAGCATCAACTCATGAAAGAGCCTAGAGGAAGATGCATTTCCAAAGCCCATGCAGATCTGTACTTTTATTTATCGAGGATTATTACTTTTTATAGCAGGAATTACTACCGCGATGGTCCTCGAGAATAAGATCATAAATATAAGACTAGTTCCCCGCTGTCTGTACAGAGCCTGCCTACATTCTTCTGGGGCGGTTTCCTTGCGGAAAGTTGTATGATTTAAACGGAAAGTGGTTCCGTGGCTCTGCAGACACAGCTCCCCCTCCTCTTTTCTTCCAGAGTGTCCTTAAGGATGGTCAAAGCCATCTAGACGAGAGCAAGCGAAGAACTTGACTTGGTGCTCGTGACAGCCAAGGGCTCAGCACCCCGAGAGGCCGCAGCTTTCTATGGAAGAATCCACGGAGCTGTTTACGCAGCAGACTGCTTCCAGGAGCAGCTGTTTCCGGCACCTGGTTAATTAATCCGGGAAAGGCCAGCGCTCATTAAGATCCCCTAGTCCCAGAGCTGCGTTTTATGGGTGGGGAAACTGAGGTACTGCAAGGGTTATGGGATTGGCTCGGCTCACAGCCTGCTGGAAGCTGAAGGCGGGATTCGGGCCAGCACAGCCGGTGGGCCCTAGGAACTGGACCAAAGCCTCTTTCTCCTGGGATGCCTCCGTCTCAAGGGCAGCTGAGACTTCTCAGACCCACGACTCCAATTAAGCTTAAGATGGATTCAGAAGACCGGAGGCCCTGCTGCGGGAAAGGGGTGTGTGTGTGTGTGTGTGTGTGTGTGTGTGTGCGCGCGCGCGCGCGCGCGCTGCTTTGACAAGGGAAGGGTTCCAATTGGGAAACCAGATGCCTCTTCCGGACCAAAACACTTAAGAACTTGGCAGCCTCAGAGGCGAGAGGCGGAGGCAGCAGTGTAAGGACAGTCCCTTTGTCATTTTTCCTGCAGGAGCAGGTTAGGGCTGTTGCTTAAGGGCACGTGGTACTGCTGTCTCTGCAGAGAACTGCCCTGGAACCAAAAAACGGGACTCCCGCCTCGATGGTTGTGGTTCTCCGGTTTGTGCGAGGTTTCAGAGTTGGAACAAACGCTCCATCCTCCCTTCCAGCCACCTGGAGTGAAAGGTGTGTTGCCTCTTCTAAAAATAGCAGGAAGCAGGAGTGTTAGGTGCCTTATGAATCAGCTTACTCATTATGGTTTTTCTGTTCGGCAAACTCAACCCCCTTTGTTTTGGGATTTGCTCCCATCTATCCAGGGTCAGGCCCTGCTGATGTCTCATAGTTATCCGTGATAAATAAGCAAGTTTTAAAAAATCATTACAAAACTAATTTTAATGTTTATTCAAATAAAATCGGAAAAAAAGGAGCGGGGCAGGAGGAATAAGCCCAGCTTAGAATAGACAGCTACGAACACTATCACATTGATAAGAAGAAAGCCTAAAATAATCAAACGGTATATCTTTGGGAGGGCCGAGGGCAAGCCAGCTGTCCTCAGAAATGGCAGTGCATTGACAAGGGGGTCCTGCAACAGCTCCAGAAGCCAGTTGATCGGAAGCCAGTTTGCCACAGTGGCAAGGGAAGGGTAAATGTGGATCTTTATGTCCAGCAAAAAGGTTAAAGGTGTTCTGTCGTGACAGGTGATGGGATTTTGAGAGAGCACTGGAGCCTCTCCCTACTCCAGATCTGAGACTTCCCACCGAGTTCTCACCAGGTTGGCTTCCTTCTGTGGAGGCAGGGTGACTTGGATAGAATTTATATTTGCATAAGTAACTTTTTGTTTGTTTTTGAGACAAGATCTCTCTACATATCCCTGACTGTCTGGACTGTGGAACTCACTATGAAAACCAGGATGGCCCTCAAGATAAACCGGGGATGTGGGTGGAGGGTAGTGGGCAAAGCCTCCAGATTTGGTCACATGATTGTTCCTGGGAAGAAGATTAAGCTGGAAGGAGAGGAGGAGAGGGGAGTCTGGGTCTGCAGCCCAGATCTTGGGAAGTTGGGGCAGGTGAGGAGGGGCCCCTATGGCAGCCTGTTAGTGGCCACAAGGGCCTGTTTTCAGTGCTGTTCTGAGAGGCTTGGAAGCTCCTGGGGGTGGGGGCACTGCCTTGCATAGGCTGCTATGGGTTCAGAGCCCAGCAGACTAGGGCAGCTGTTTCCACAGCAGGAGACCGAAACAACACATTTTGGAAGGCTGCCACACTGCTTGCTGCTTACCTAGAGCTCATGGTCTCGAGGGGAGACAGGCATTTAGTAATGACATTGGTGTTCGCTGATGGGCAGTTGTCTCCAGCACCCAGAAGTAGAGAGGTCATGTCATGTAACAGCACCACAGAGGACCTACTGCTGGAAAAGTTCAGAGGAGCGTGTCTGGAGAGGTCTGAAAAGCACACTGGACTGCAGAGACACAGGAGGTGTAGTGATTTTTTTTTTTTTTTGTATTTTGATACAAAAAAAAAAAAAAAGCTTGCCTGAAGATTAGAATGCAAAGCTAAGTCATTAGAGGCCAGGGAGTGGTGGCACACACCTTTAGTCCCAGGACTCAGGAGACAGAGGCAGACTGTTCTCTGTGAGTTCAAGGCTACCCTGAATTACTTAAGATTGATCCAAAAACAGATCCGGGTGATGGTTCACACCTTTAGTCCCAGTGTTTGGGAGTCACACACCTCTAGGGAGGTGGAGACAGGAGTGCAGACCTTGGCTCCTGTCACTGCGAAGGGGTCACAATTGGCAGGAGGGTGACAGTCTTCAAAGACTTCTTCTGGTGGAGAGTCCAGGGAACGCAGATGCCGGTATTGCTGTTGGCAACGCCAGCAGAAAAGTCATTGATGTTGGAGGTCTCGTGGAATCCAACCAGACATTGGGCATTGTCCAGCCCTCTGCCACCCCTTGGGGTCATAGGCCGTGAGAGTGAGGTGAGGAGAACTGAGAAGAGATGGGTGTGGCCCTCTAACACTCACTCCCATTCTTGTCTCTGAGATGTTTTCATCTGCAGAAACCTTGTAGAAGTTGGAAGCCAGGCGCTATGCTACCAACAGGTGCTCTTAGTGTCTTTGTCTCTGTAGACTGGAACCTGCCTCCTCACTGCCCTCTAGAGCACTGTCTGCTCTTCCAAAGGACTCAAGTTCAATTCACAGTACCCACATGGCAGCTCACACCTGTCTATAATTCCAGTTCCAGGGGATCTAAAACTGTCACACATATGTACATAGAAGCAAAACATGAACATAAAATAAAAATAAATTATAAAAATGAGTACTTAGAGAAGAGACAAATTATGAAGTTTGTGGAGCATACAGGGAAGCCGCAAGGGATAAAGCAAATCTCTGAACCCAGGGGTCGGTGTCATTATTACTCATAGGTCTGAGAAGGCAAGGAAAGTTTACCAGTTTATTTCTTATGTGATAACTGAAAGTCTCAATAGTTCAGGGACTTGTGGTAACATGTAATACTTTACAGGCTCTATGAGAGCTACAGATTGGCTGTTTACTCATGGTCTTGACATTGCTATGTGTATCTTCTCATTTGAAAACTGAGCTGATATTGGTCTCTTGGAGGGCATGCTTTTCTCATGGCGGACAGTAAAAAGAGGGTCGGAGTCAAAGCACACAGAAGGCATTAAAAACGTCTGCTTTGTTGAGATGGAAGTCACCTATGCTCACATTCCATGGACCAAAATAAGTCAAATGGCCAAGTTCAAAGGCGGTGAAGTGGTCACTGTACTTTGCAGATAAAGACTTGTGACGAGTTGATTTAGTCTATCACAGCAGAGGTGGGTGATGGACCCGAGGCACGGAGGATACTGCCAGCCAGTGCATACTCAGCCACGGAGCCCGGAGGAGCCCATCTTTTCCTTCTAGCCCTTTCTGATCTATTTGCCCTTTGCCCGAACCCCACTAGAAGCCAAATGCATGGGAGATTATTCTGCGATCCTTAAATGTCAGTTTCCGGAGACAAGAAACAGAATGGATAAGGGCAGCGAATTCACTGTACAGGCGCAGAGAAGATGGCTTGATTGTGTCTGAGTCATGATAAAGCTATTAAAGCTGCAAAAGGCACCACAAAGCTTTTCTTAAAAAGCAGCAACTCTTCATTTCTAAATGACCAAGGAAAAATTCCAGGCTGGCTGTTCATAAAGTTAAAATGGGGGAAAAAATTAAGATGGCAATAAATCTTCTATGAGATCACACTATAAATCTAGGGAGAAACCCTTTTGGGTGACATAAGGCATAACCTTTAACAGCTAATAGTCTTGAAACTGTTTGTGTCTGACCGTGCCGAGTCCCTAAGTGGACTCCATTCCAACATTGTCATTTATCTTGTGATATTTACTTTATTGTGGTAGGTTCCAGTGGTTTCTTTCTTTTTTTTCCTCTGTGAGTCTGTGATAAAATAAACTCACCCGAGTAAGATGAATGCTGCCTTATTAACAAGCTTCACTTCGAAGGGAATGGGGCTGGGCTGGTCCAGCATGAGACAGGGGGGCTTGCAAGAAAGGAACACAGGGGTTGAGAGTTCAGGGACGCGGCACAGTATCCATTGCCTCGGAACTCGGCTACAGGTTCCAGACCCACACCTGCCAATGGCGATTCTCTACTATGCCTCGTGCTCCCAGGAAGAGTGCACTGGACACGAGGACTCTCTGCAATGTTCTCACAGCGAGGTCAAGGTCCCGTGAAGATGCCACTCGGCAGCAGCCTCAGAATAACAAAGCTATGAAGTTTAGGTCTTCATTGTGATTTTCAAATCTCATGTCTTTGCTTGGCTAACCTAAATCATATTTAAATTTTAGCTCCAAGGGTTTAGAGAAACTCCCATTGTTATTTTTTTCCTGAGTTTTGCAGTTTGGGAGGATATGCTAAGATGAAAGGTCTGCTGGGATAGTGGGGTGTTATTTTTATTAGGAACTCACATTTAATGATATATTTAAACTTACACATGTGCTTCAGGCATATGTAAGTGTACATATACATGTATGTGTGGGCTCATAATGGTTTGCAAACCAATCCTAATCTGTTGTGTACAATAAAAAGTATTCCTTTTTCTTTTGAGACAAGGTCTCACTATGTAGCTCTGGCTGGTTGGGAACTCACCACGTAGACCAGGATGGTTTCAAACTCAGAGAGCTACCCGATCCTGAGCGCTGAGATTAAAGGCGAATATTGCCACACACACAGCTAAACCACTCCTGTTAGACCACATTTCATTCAATGAGTTTCAATCAATCCTTTCCCATCTTATTTATATAAAGCTAGATGTGATCATGGACTTTTAGATCTCCCATATGATTGCTGCACCAAATTGACAAACCCTACCCAGAGGAAAGGTGATGGCAGGGCCCCAGTGAACTGTATGCCCACTACACGGTCTTCTCTGGAAAGGTCTTTGTACATTGCAGGGTTCTGGGGTCTACAAGAGGCTGCCGTTCTGAATCCCATTTCTTCCGTCCTCATGCATTGTGTTGGTTCATTACTATAAGTGTATTAGTCGTTTCAGATATCACTGTTCTCAAGAAGCATCCGTGATTTTGACACGCGTCTCTTTCTATTGACTCTTCACTCCAATTCCGTGTCGTGGGCTTGGGAAATGTCAGGGAGTTGATCATGCTCACCTGTGCATTCTCACAAAGTCCCCATCTTGCTTGCTCCCAGGTTGGTGGTTGGGCTGGGCTCTTGATTGGAGCTCTTGAAACCTGTAGTTGGAAGACATGTGAATTGCAAATCTTATTGAGAATTTCATACACGCAAACAATGTGTTTTGACCAGAGCCACAACACCTCCTTCCCCTCCAATTCCTTCTTCTCTCTCTCATCTTCTACTCTCTACTTTGTCTGTTCTTTTCCTCCCTCCCTCCCTTCACTCCCCAGTCCCTTAAAATCTACAGAGTCCACTTAGTGCTGCCTGTAGGTACAGAGCCAAGGACTATCTACTGAAACATAAGTAACCTTTTGGGGCTGTAACCCTGAAGAGATCCCATTCTTCCTCCCTCAGTGGCCATCATTGCCAATAGCATCTCAGCTATGGATGAGACTTGGTGAACACCTCCTTTACCTATGCTAGGATTTTTGGATGGCTTGATCTTGTGCATGCAGTCACAGCCATTGTGAGTTCACGCGTGCGATAGCCTGTCATGTCTAGCAAATAGTGTTTCCCTGTAGACATCCACTATCGATGACCCTTAGACTCTTTCTGCCTCCCTCTTTCTCATTATCCCCAGCCTCGACGGGGAGGGGGTGCAATATAGATGTGCCATTGCGGGTCTCTTTGTCACAGGGACTTTCTGCTTTCTCACTCCACCAGGACGCATGAAGGTTGTACACATTCTGGTTCATTTCCTGTACTGTGTCTAGCAGCAGAGGAGAACAGGAATAATGACCGGCTTTATTATTTATTGAACACATCACAAACAGGACGCGGCAGCAGTAGGTGTTTTGCAAACTCTCTTATTAGTGGTCGCTGTTGCCCATCCTGTAGGAGTTCCTATCTGCACTTTGCAGGTGAGGAACGGGAGGACCAGAGAATCTAAATGACTTAGCACTGTAGACTCTGGTGTCAGGGTGTGGGAGTAGTGAGGGAGGCACACAGAGATGCAGGGCGTGCTTCTCATGTCCTTGCCATCATGTTTCCCAGAGAAAACATGTAAAACCACCTGGATCGTAGCATCATATAAAATGAGACTTGAATAAACTAAATAAATTGCATAACATACATGTTTTTGAAAAAATATTGAAAATATTGCTAATTCTTTTTTTTTTTTTTTTGGTTTTTTGAAACAGGGTTTCTCTGTAGCTTTGGAGACTGTCCTGGAACTCACTCTGTAGACCAGGCTGCCTCCCTAGTGCTGAGATTAAAGGTGTGTGCCACCACCACCTGGCTTAATTTATTTTTTATAGCAATAAAATTATGGTCCTATGGATGGTGGACGAACTCTCTCTCCTATGTCTGCTCCACTGTCTTCTCCATGAGTACTATTTCTTTCACCCCTTTGGGTATGTTTTCCCCCTAAGCATCTGAGGTGGAGACCGCCAGTTACCCCCAATATCCAGCCCTTTTATGCTGAGGGCAATAAAAACCTTGATTTTTTTTTTTTTTTTCAGCTAAGCACATTGCTACTAGTTCAGACTCCATTCTTCAGCCTTTGGGCAGAGAGATAATCCTGAGACTGCATTTTGGGTAATGAGACAGAGGGATGTAGAAGTATTGGTGAAAAATACATGCAGCATGCTCTAGAGGAGGAAGCAGCCCCTTGGGTTCACTTCTTGGTCTGGAGTGCAGGTAGGGTGGCAGGAGCTCTGGCGGTCACCCTGGGCCCGAGAGTGAAGTGGAAAGGCAAATGGAAACTGGGTCGTGTGTGACTTTGTGATAGTCCCTAGAGAGTCAGTAGGCTTATTTATTTATTATGAGAAAATAACGTGTAGAACTTTAAAGCTAGTATTAATTTGGATTTCTCTTTTACACTATCCTGTTATACTCAAATAATGTGACCTTCCACTGGCTCAGCAGTGATTTTTTTTAAAAAGACTTATTTATTTATTCATCTATTTATTATGTATACAGTGTTCTGCCTGCACGTATCCTGCAGGCCAGAAGAAGGCACCGGATCTCATTACAGATGTTGTGAGTCACCATGTGGTTGCTGGGAATTGAACTCAGGGCTCTGGAAGAGCAGCCAGTGCTCTTATCCTCTGAGTAGTGATTTTGACTTGACTTGAGAGGTATTAAACTCTGAGGTCTCTCTGAAGTGAGCATGCCGAGTGCCCGGGGGTCAGAGTCTGATGCAGAGATACAAAAGAGTTTAAGAGGCCAGACTTTCCACATGTCTTCCTGGAGATGGCAGAGTATCTTCATTCTGTTTTGCAAGGCTTGCTCCTATCCTTGAGACTATAAGAACTTAGAAATGTCTTCCTCTTGTTTTTCTGGTAGTCACAGGATATGGATAATTTACCTGCTGAGAACTTAGCCACTTTTTCTCAACCAAAAGGGAGGTCTGAAAACCTGACTCCTCACCTGGGGTATCCTAGACATGGACAAAGGATTTCCTATGATGTCGGTTTATCCTGCAACACGGGATCTACACAATATGAGCTGTAGAACTGGTAAAAGAAGTCAGAGATGTCCAATCAGACACACACAGAAGAAAAACAAATTTTAGAAACAAGTTGGAAAAACTAGAAAGGGTCAGATCTTCCATAATAACCTGGCTTCCTATTTACCAGAGTGATGCTATTTCTTGACCAAGGCACCCAGTGATGGCTGTGTTTTCATCTATAATCCCTGAAAAACAGAAAGCAAAACAGAACAGAATATACCAGGACATCCTTAGGGGAAATGTCTATATCAGGGAAAAACCAAGAAGAACCCATATCTTGAAGTTGCTGGCAGACCGTGACACAGGTCTGATCCCGGCTGCAGAAAAGAGGGAAGAAGAGTCAGATGGAGTAACTGATGTGAGGCCAGAAAGATGTCTAGAACGTGGTCTTAATTCCAATGTAGCTCACAGTGAAGTGGGTTTTTTGGGTTCCTAAGCAGAAAATCAAATCCTTTGAACCAAGGCAATCAAGGTGAGTCGAGTGAAAAAGAGCCTGTCCTTTCCGAGGCCCTAGGACCAGCATCAGCTGTAGGGCTCAGGAGATGCTTTCTGGGGGAAGCAGTAGCAGAATTCTAAAGGAGGAACCAGAAAGTCTCCAGCGAAGGATGAGGTTAAACTGCAGACAGTTTGTGGCACCCCCGAGACCCCTTCAGAGATTCATGGGGTCTCATTCTCTCGTGGGTTTAAGGTTTAAAATGGGCTTTTCTGAATGTTATATGAAGTGTGATCCCCCAGCAGATTAAATGCTGAGCCTGATGAAAATCTAGCTGTCTGCTGTCTAGCCAGACATTTCTGAGACGGGCAGAGAAGTAAAACAATGCCACCCTTCTATACCATTCATTTATTTTAGTTTGGAAACTATAGCTACCTTTCACGATCTATAGACTATTGATTTAACATGTGTTAGGTTTATTATTGTTAGCTTAAAATTAAAAAAATTAAATTTCTAGTATGGTAAAAAATGATAGTTGTGATTCAAATAAGCAATAGCATCTTGGATTTCTCAGTATTTTTTTTTTTTTGAGAATGGAAAGCATTGCCATGACATTACATGAAAGGGAGACTTTAATGTGTGATGAGTGACCGTGAGATGGGAAGATGATGCTTGTCTATATGGATGGGTATGGTAGTCCCAAGGGTTTTTCATAAGAGGGAGACTGGGCCAAAGTGCAAGAAGAGACAGGATGATGGGAGATGCAGTCTGAGCCAAGTGCTTTGGAGATGCGGGATGGTCTACGCAAGGGATGCATGGGTGGCCCTGAAAAGCTGAAAAAAAGCCAGGAAGACAAATGCTCTCTGCAGTGTCACCAAGGAACATGAGTAGTCTTGTGGACATTTAGCCCATAAAACCCGTGTCCGGACCTTTGGTCTCCAGAACTCCCAAATGATGAATTCCCATTTTTTTCTTTTGGGTTTTTGAGACAGGGTTTCTTTACTAATACAACTATCTCCCAGCTCAGACTGGTGCTGAATTTCTCTCGAGGGTGTGCTCTTGTCAAGCCTTTCGTGAAATCTGCTGGCTGAGAGTTTTTATATTGCTTGAATTTATCAAAGGTGATAACAAAAGAGAGCCCATTCAGAGCCTAGTGTGCCCGAAACGGCACTTCACTGTTCTTTGAGTTGCTTGAATTTCTCTTTTAAACTTATTTCATTTTATAAGAGGGGTGATTACTGGGATCATTAGTCGACTAATTTATGCATCTATTTAACAATTGTCTGTTGAACACCCAGCATACCTCCAGCCCAGGCCTGTTCTGGACCTTGAAGATGGTGCTATGTGCTGTGAAGAAGTTCTGTGAAGGAACCAAGTCTAATGAATCAGGATGACTCAGGATGTTGTTGTCACCAAGGTGGCTAAGGAACACTTTTCTGAGCAACTGGTATTTATATCAAGACCTTTAAGGCTGACAAGGAATTGGATAGTTGAAATCTAGAGAAAGCTGGCCTCAGAATTCTTGGTAGAGGGAACATCAATTTAAAAAAAGAACCCCAAAGTATAATGAAAGAGCTGGGAAGGAGGCTAACATGCCTGGGGAGAGATGTCTGAGAAGACAGAACAAGAACAAGAAGTATGGATTCTGCGTGCCATGGGAAGCCTTTGAGATTTCAGAGGGGAGAGAGAGGGAGAGAGAGAGAGAGAGAGAGAGAGAGAGAGAGAGAGAGAGAGAAAGGAGAGGGGAAAGAGGATTTGAGGTTTGTTTCAAAATATCAGCCTGGCTGTTCGGTGGAAAATGGATCACAGGAAGGCAGGAATGGGAGCAGGGAGACCCATTCAACTTGTTTATTATAGTCTAGGGAGATATAATGATGGTCAGGATTAGGAGAACAACCCGAGAGATGGACATAAATTGCCCAGCTCCTGATGTGCTTTGGAGAATGTGCTGATGGGTCTAGGAGACAAATTGGATGTGTGCATGAGAAGACTTGGGGGGGGCAGTGAGAGAAAGATTGGACGTGTGCATTGGGACTCCTTTTACTGGCATGGAAGAGGGACAGAATTTTTTTTGGAAGCAGAACAGGAAATCCTGATCTTCCACTTGGAAATGTTGAGTTTAAAACTGTCTCCATGTCTCCAGGAGGTGTAAACAGAGATGTTGCCACTGAATAGGTGCCTCTCCGACTCCAACACAGATGAAGCCAGGGCTAGAGAATACACTCAAGAGCCACGAAGACACTGAGGCCATTAGCATGAGGCTAAGAAAGTGGTACCCTTCTACCCGTGTGAGATCACCAGTCAGTGATGGTATGATCAAAGAGGCAAGGCTGAATAAGGGCTGGGTGAACCTACACATACAGGTTCACAAGCAGCCTTGTTGAAAACAGGCTAGGCAGTGTACTAGAGTTTGACAAAGATGGCTTCCTTCCCCATTTACTCCCATTTTGTTCCCTACTGCTGTTGGTTAAGTCTTTGCTTTTCTTCTCAGACTTGGCCACAACTGGGGAATCTAGCCAACACATCTCCAGTATTCCTACCTGTGGACTCAGTCACACACACACACACACACACACACACACACACACACACACATACACGTCTTCTATAACTGAGTTTTGACATTTGACAACTGCTTCCCAGACCTTACTGTGAAATGAAGCAAGGAATCCAGTTATGGGAAAGAGTGAGGTACGTGACTAGAAGGAAGCCTTCTCATCTTGCCTGTTGGGATAATTGACATTGAACTTGCCTCCATGCAGATGAATGGCCAGAAACCTTGGTGCTGTCAGGGGTCTTTGGGGCTTGCTGCTGTCTCCTAAATGTTGGCTTCTCCTAAGCCATTGGTTCTCAGCCTTCCCAATGCTGTGGTCCTTTAATACAGTTTCTCACATTGTGATGACCCCCAACCATAAAATTATTTCATTGCTACTTCACAACTGTGATTTTGCTACTGTTATAAACCATAATGTAAACATCTGATATGCACAGTATCTGACATGCGACCTATAAAGGGGTTTTGACTCACAGGTTGAGAACTGCTTAGTGACTAAGCTTAGGAAGAAAGGATCACCCTTTGGTGGATTGGTGTGGCAGATCAAATACGGGGGACATTTGTCTTTCCTTCAAGTTTCTAGCTGTCAATCAAGATGGAATCCATGTCTGCAAAGAAGTAACTCAAGTCTCCAGTTAACTCCACAGATGAGATATGGAGCCCTGGGAATCCTGTTGCACTGAGCACTGCAGACGAGCTTGGCAATTCTGTTTGACATGGTGACAGATGTTTGGTACAGCGGAAGTGTCATGTACTTTTGTTTAAAAGATGTCAGAGAAGAGCAGTTGACACTTTGGGACACACTTAAAAGCAGAAAATTTCTGGTAAAAAAAAATACTAGACTTTCTCTACTGTCTTTTATCTTCCTATATAGAACTGTAAAATATTTATATTTCTGTGCATTCAATTTTAATGGGAGACAAGTATTCTATAGTTCAGATCAAGGACTTCTGAATTCTGTATGCCTTCCAGCAAATCCTGGGCTCGTACATAGAAGAGTTGTGGCCTAGCCTTTCTATCTCTTGTGATTTGATGACCTTGAGCAAGTCATTTGCTTTGCTGAGTCTTGGTTTATCAGTGGAACAAAGTGAAGGGCTGGTGAGGTTGATGCAAAAGTGGACAAATGTTCCAGAGCACTGCAAAAACTGTAAAATTAGCACATATAACTGACTCACTGGAGGAATTTAGGGAAATGGAACCACCTGGAAGGCTTAGCGCTCAGACTGTTCTGGATCCTCACACAGAATAATCTGCTAATGAGTTCGTTTTGTTTGCCGGCTATAAGCCATCTCTTCAGACAGCAAATTAGGAGATGCTTTCAAATCAATTCTTCCAATTGAAATAACAGAGAAACAGCAAACTTGGCAAAAAGTTGTGAGCTATTTCTATAGCTCTGTCCAGAGTTAGCTGGTGATTTATTTCCTTACATCCTTTGGGCTGTCACATGGAGTGACACATTTGGAGCACTGTGTGCCACTGTGCCTGAGGTAAGGAGTGAGGCAGAGCTTGGTCCTCATGAGGCTCATGGACTTGTGGAAGCCGGATAGAAGAGAATATCTGCAGAGTGTGGGAAGCGCTGCGAACGGAGGAAAGAGGAGGAGGACACTATTGCTGATATGTTCATAAATGTGTCACGGTGGCATTTTATGCTGTTGGACTGCATGAAAAAAAATGCCACCAACTATGGAATTAAGCCCTAGATAGTTCCAGGGGCTGAAAGCATTAGGTCAATTTGCAAGAAGATTCAGCTCCTGCCGAGGTCTCCACTTTCGGCTTTTAGTTGATGATTCTTAGGTCCTCATATGGTCCTTTGACATCTTTTCTTTTAAGGTTACTAATCCCATCCTGGGACCCCACTCTCCTGCCACCACCTGTCTCTTATTACCCCCCAAAGACTCCATTTTCAAATCCCATCACAGTAGGGACCAGAGATTCAACTATGAATTTTGGGGAAGCCCAATACAGTGCACGATGGAAGGCTTCCGAAGGAAGTGAAGTGGAAGTTCAGGCCAACTGAAGTTCACCAAGGAGAGTAACTTGGTGTGAAAGAGGGTTGGAGCAGGAAGTAAGAACTATTCTAGCTGAGAATTCTAGATCACTACTGATTTTCCTGCTTGCTAGACTTTAAAGAAGGATGTTCTTACCGTGTGGATGTCTCCTTCCTCTAGACTTTCTGAGGAGGCTGTGTCTGCCCCTCTGCTCTCTTTTTCCAACTTCTCCCACTCTGGAATCAAGATAACCTCATTGTCCTCTCTCCTATTGCAGTCTGGAGCTCCTTGGCGAGCTTGTTTTGGTCCATCATTTCTTAAAGTCACCTATGCACAGCTTTCCTGGCCCATCTTATGAAGAAGAGCAGGATCTTTTCTCTTTCTTATATAGCTCCAATGGTGGAGCTACACTGACTGGTCATTAAACATTTTCCTTTCAATAAACTATCTCAAAACTGAATGGCTTAAAACAACAAAGTTTTATCCAATTCCTGGGCCATTTTGGAGGCTTCTGGGGACTGGGCAAGATGATCTTTGCTGAGCTCTTTCAGGTGGGTAAGGATAACAGGTAGGCTGACTGCCTCATTCACACGTCTGGCTGATGGAAGACTATAAGCAAACCGTGTTTTTCCTCTGTGTGGCCCTCCATGGTGGAGCCTCACATCACCATTTAATACTTTGACCATTTTCCTGAAGGAGGCGAGAACGGTATTTTCTCTGCCCAGAGTCACTTACTATTATTGAGCGAATAAACGGAGACTCCTGATACAGCTGTCCTGGTTGGAATTGGAAACACCTCCCCCTGTTCCACCCTCAGCTTAGGTTTGAAGGTTTAAGGATGTGGAGCCTTTAGGAGGTGCCTGGCCGAAGGTCACTATGGGTAGGCCTGTGAAGGCTGAAGCCTCTGCTGGCGCCGTCAATTAATTGCCTGAGGATCTGAGCCACGTGGCTTCATCTTTCTGTGCTTCTGATTCCTCTTCAGGTGGTGACAATAATGTCTTTCCTCATTGGCTTTATAGTGAGGATTGCTGGCGCCGGCACTTGGAATGGCGCATGAATGTTGAGAGAGGTTTTCCCGGTGCCCACTTCATGCAGGGTTAAGTGGGTACAGTGCACACAGAAAGCTGAAGTTCCCTTAGCAAGTGGTACATCTTGGGTAGGGCTTCTTTTAGGACGGCAAACCTTTCCCTTAGGCTATGTAGCTCCTGTCCCCAATACTTATTCTGGTTGTGTAGCCAGGCTGGCTTTAAGCTGGTGATCCTCCTGCCTCAGCATTGAGCACTGAGATTGTGGGAGCACACTGCTGGAACCTGCAATGTGTGTGTGTGTGTGTGTGTGTGTGTGTGTGTGTGTGTGTGCATGTGTACATGTGTATTTCTGGGCATCAAACTCAGTTCTGTGTGCTTTCTAGGTACTCATATATCCCTTAGTCTTCCTACCCTAAGTTCCATCTAAACTTCTTTTCTTAAAAAGATTTATTTACTTTATGCATATGAGCGTTCTATCTGCATGTGTACCTGCACACCAGAAGAGGGCATCAGATCTCACTATAGATGACTATGAACCACCATGTGGTTGTTGGGAACTGAACTCAGGACCTCTAGAGGAACTGCCAGTGCTCTTAACCACTGAGTCATCTCTCCAGCCCCCACGTAAAGTTTCTAAGCTGAGGTTTGTACATTGATGTGTGTGAGCGAGAGCTCTCACACCTGCTTTTCACTTATACACGTCCTCTCCTGACCCAGTGCTCTCCAGGATTCTCCGTGAGGAATGGCAGAAGCTTTCATGCATGTTCAGCCACTCCTTACCCCCTGATAAGGGGGACACGGGGGAGACCATCTGAGCCATATTAGAGCATGGCGAAGTTACACTGCCATGGAAAGGGTGTTCTGATTTCTCTGCTCTATAAAACACCCCATATAAACTATAAAACGAAATATTTACATTTTACATACCTACAAGTGCTGGGTTGATCGAGTGAAGTGATTTGGTAGATTTCCAAGTCCACAAGGCTTGCAGGATTCTGGTTTTGCTTCATCTGGTGCAAGCCGATACTCTGGCTTCTAGACGAGTACATTTCCATGGCTGGGCCATTACCATAGGGATCTGGAGGCCATCGTAGTGCTGGCAGAATGTAAAGAGAGGCTGTGGTGGCGTTCCCAGTGAGAGGCCACTCAAGTTCTAGATAACCAGGATGGGAGTGTGTGTATATAATTAATTTTTGTATATATTATATACGTATATGTGTGTAATTAATTTTCCTGATTCTGTGAAAGGAAGTTCTAATGTCATATAATGTCTAAACCTTTCTACTCACAGCAGGTGAGGTTTTGGAGATGGTATGAAGACAGAACAAACACCCCGTCAAGGCTGAATCATAAGGCATGAGTTGTAGATTGGAAAAGGGAGAGAGAAAGGAATAAATAAATAAATAAATAAATAAAGCTATAAGGTCTAATTTAGCCATCCAACAGGTGACTCAAACACCCACAAATGGTCATTTACAGTTTAAAAGCTTTCTTTCTTTCTTTTTTAAATTTATTAGATTTTTTTTTGAAATACCAATCCAAGTTCCCACTCTCTTCCTTCTTCCCATTCCCTCTACACACCCTCGCACCCCAACCCCTTCTTATCCTCAGAGAGGGTAAGGGCACATTGCTTTTTGGAAGGTCCAAGACCCTCCCTACTATATCTAGGCTGAGCAAGGTATACATCCAAAGAGACTAAAATCCCCAAAAGCCAGTACATGCAGTAGAGATAAATCCTGGTGCCACTGCCAGTGGCCCCACAGTCTGCCCCAGCCAGCAACTGTCAGCCACATTCAGAGGGACTAGTTTGGTCTTATGCTGGTTCCTTCTCAGTTTGGCTGGAGTTGGTGAGCTCCTATTAGCTCAGGAGAAAAGAGGGTAAAGGGGAAGAGGAGAGGAGAAGGGGACAATTGAGGAGAACTTGAGGGAATGGGATAGTTGAGATGGAGGAAAGATAAAGATGAGAGCAAGGAAAGAGATATCTTGATTGAGGGAGCCATTATAGGGTTAGCTGAAACCTGACTCTAGAGAAATTCCCAGGAATCCACATGGATGACCCCACCAAAAACCCTAAGCCATAGAGGGGAGGGGGCCCAATCTTGACTTGCCCTGTTGTCAGATTGATGAATATCTTAAATATCACCATAGAACCTTCATCCAGCAACTGATGAAAACAGAGGCAGAGACCCACATCAGAGCACTAGACTGAGCTCTCAAAGTCCAGTTGAAGAGTGGGAGGAGTGAGAATATGAGCAAAAAGGTCAAGACCATGGTGGGTTCACCCACTGAAAGAATAAGCTTCCTATGTTTCTTTTTTCTTCTCTCTCTCCACTTCCTATGTTTCTTTCTTCTTCTCTCTCCCTTCCTTTTTCCTTCCTTCCTTCCTTCCTTCCTTCCTTCCTTCCTTCCTTTTTGAAACAGGGTCCAGGTAGCCTTAGCTGGTCTCAAACTCCCTATCCAGCCATGGATGATCTTGAGTTTCTGATCCTCCTGCTTTCCCTCCTGAGTGCAGAGATTATAACCAGGCTCTGTTACCCCTGGTTTGTATGCTGCTAGGAGTCAAACCCAGAGCTTTGTGCATGTTAGGCGACTACTCTGCTGAGTGATCTAGAGTCCCACTCCCACTTTATTTTGCAAGTGGGGATGGGGGCCAGGAGAGGGCTTGCTGTGTGGAATGACTTCAAATTACAGCTTCTCCTACCTTTGACTTCCAGGTTCTGAGGTTTCCGATCTGTGCCATGTGCTCATCACAGGTGAAGCATTCTAGTCTTTGGCTTACGTCATCCTCACAGTTTGACAAGCTAGGGTAACATCTTCCTTATGTTATAGCTGGCAAAGCTGAGTCCTAAAGGGGAAATTCTCCTGGCCATATTCATACAGCCAGGGAAGAGGTAGGCTGAGATTTTGAACCTGTGAGACTGCACTTCTGAGATGCATACCCCACTGTCTCCTCCTTAGTCATTCAGTTGATTTAATGGGGTCTGTCAGATGTGGTGCAGTTTTTATACGTCTGGTTTCCCAATTGACCCATGCATTCCTATACATTCATGCTCTAAAGCTTAAGTTCATGGACTTCAAATTAGTCATCTCTCATACCTGGTCCCTAACTTAGTGCGGATAGCATATCCAAAAATGTGGAACCAATATGCTTTCTGGTGGAAGAGGCACAAACCTGTCAGCCTCTGTTACTTACAATAGCTCCATATTAAATTACAAGTTTGGCTTTAAATGGGGGGAAAAGTATGTTTCTGTACCCAGATTTTGATGTGGAAATGAGCAAAGGTATACAGGAAGTAACTGATACCCTACAAGTTCCTTCCACAGAAGATGATGTATAAAACCAGTCACATATCAAGAGTAGGGACCCCGTGCTGAAGTCTGCAAAGGAGATTGTTGAATTGTATAGTTGAGCTGGCATCAAGGACTAGAATCATACTTACTTTCTTAAAACTAGGCTGTTTACACCTCTGAACTCTATCCCCAGCACTGCTCACTCGTATTTCCATCTTCAATCATTGCAGTCTATCTCTGCTGCTTCTGGCATGGGTCATGGTTGGAAACCTGAGTGGACAACAATGTCACACAGCCTTGTTTTCCAACCAGGGTCTGTTAGTTAACCTATGTGTCCTAGTTAGCATCGCCTGCCAGCCTGATAACAATCTAAACATCACTGGCAAAGAATTTTAGCCGAGTTACTGTCCTTATCAGTTGGACAAGCATGTCTGTGAGGGACTGTCTTTATCAGTTGGGTGAGCACGTCTGTGAGAAACTGTCTTTAGCAGTTGGGCTAGCATGTCTGTGAGGGACCGTCTTATTAATCGATGCAGAAGGGCCCAATTCATTGTGGGAGGCACCGTTCTTAGGCAGTGGTCCTGGGATGTAAAAGAAAATCAGCATGCATGAGTCAGAAGAAAAGCCAGGGAGTGAGCCAGCAAATAGTGTTCCTTTCTGGTTTCTGCTTCAGCCCCTTTGTGAGCTCCTGCCCTGACGTCCCTCCAAGGTAGAGTGTGATCTGGAACTGTAAACGGAGATAATTCCTTCCTTCCCTAAGTTGCTTTGACCATGGTGTCTATCACAGCAACCACAAGGAAATAAGAACACTGTGTGTCCTTCATTGGGTGAGAAAAACTCATGTAGTAAGAAGAACTCTGGCTGCATGGAAATGGGAGTAAAAGATATATGAACAGGAAGTGTTTGCTTGCTTGGGATGCCCCAGGTCAAGGTGCTAGCATGGTAGACTTCGTTATGAGGTGAAGCCCCTGCTGGGGTGTTTACTCAAGAGATCTATTTGCTGGGCATGGCGTAAAGCTGTTCTGATGTGTCTCCTTATAAAAGATGCTGGTCCTATTGGGTTAGGAGCTCACACTTAGGATCTCGTGCAACTTTAATTACTTTCTCAATTCTTTTCTGTTTCCTAAGGCAGCCACATTGGAGGACAGAGCTTGAGCAGAAATCATAGCATCCTCAGAAACCAGGTATAATTGGTATTGTTCTAGCAACAACATTAACAACATTGGGTCTTATTATTTCACAAACACTGTGCCAAGCATTAACATCTATTTACACCTGTAACATTGTAATGTCTATTCACGCCGGCAACACTGTAACGTCTAGTCACGCCTGCAACATTGTAACGTCTATTGACATTGACGCCTGCAGCATTGTAACATCTATTGATACCTGCAACATTATAACATCTATTGATGCCTGCAACATTGTAACCTCTATTGATACCTGCAACATTATAACATCTATTGATGCCTGCGGCATTGTAACGTCTATTCACCACGCCTGCAACATTGTAATGTCCACCGGCTATTCACACCTGTAACATTGTAACATCTATTCACCCGTAACATTGTAATGTCTAGTCACACCTGTAACATTGTATTATCAATTCACATCTGTAACCTACATCGAGGTAGCTCTAGTTGTTATCCCATTCGCTTAATAGGGAGGAGCCTGGTACCTAGAGAAGTCAGGAAACCTGGCCAGAATCACATAGCTAGGAAATGACTGTACCCAAAGCCAAGCTGGCCCCAAGGCATTACAGTATCTCGTCTATAAGTGCTCAGAATTAATCATATGTACATCAAAAAAAAAAAGTTGATGCATTCTTTTTCTCCCACCTTTTTCGCCTTCCCTCTTTTCTGCCTCTCCCCCTTTCTTTCCCATCTCTCCTATTCTCTTTCTCCTTCCATCCATTTACACACACACACACACACACACACACACACACTTGTTGCTGGCCAATTATTTGCATCTGAAAACTGCACTTTCAGGTACATTTCAGATACCATATTGTCACAAACATCTTTGTACGGATTTGAAATTGTCAAAACCTTGTCATATGCTCTCTTTATTGGAAATAGTCCAATAAAAGGGGGGAGGGTACTTCAGTTAGTTCTATCTATATCCTATTGATCTGCTGTAGGGATTAAACCTGTTGATTCATTAATCACTGCATATCTTCTGTTGAGGGTAGGTTTCCGGGTCTCATTCTCAGGTCATCAGCGGAGCTCTCCCAATGTCAAAGAGCTTTTAACATTTGTTTTTTTTTTTTTTTTGTTTTTTGTTTTTTTTTTTTTTTTTGGAGAGAAGGTTCTAATCCTATTCTTTTTTTTAAATTTATTTATTTATTAAGGATTTCTGCCTCCTCCCTGCCACCGCCTCCCATTTCCCTCCCCCTACCCCAATCAAGTCCCTCTCCCTCATCAGCTCGAAGAGCAAACAGGGTTCCCTGACCTACGGGAAGTCCAAGGACTGCCCACCTCCATCCAGGTTTAGTAAGGTGAGCATCCAAACTGCCTAGGCTCCCCGAAAGCCAGGACGTGCAGTAGGATCAAAAACCCATTGCCATTGTTCTTGAATTCTCAGTAGTCCTCATTGTCCGCTATGTTCAGCATGGGTTTTATCCCATGCCTTTTCAGACCCAGGCCAGCTGGCCTTGGTGAATTCCCGATAGAACATCCCCATTGTTTCAGTGTGTGGGTGTACCCCTCGCGGTCCTGAGTTCCTTGCTCGTGCTCCCTCTCCTTCTGTTCCTGATTTGGACCTTGAGATTTCTGTCGGTGCTCCAATGTGGGTCTCTGTCTCTGTCTCCTTTCATTGCCTGATGAAGGTTAATATTCAGGAGGATGCCTATATGTTTGTCTTTGGATTCACCTTCTTATTTAGCTTCTCTAGGATCACGGATTATAAGCTCAATGTCCTTTATTTATGGCTAGGAACCAAATATGAGTGAGTACATCCCATGTTCCTCTTTTTGGGTCTGGCTTACCTCACTCAGGATAGTGTTTTCTATTTCCATCCATTTGTACGCAAAATTCAAGAAGTCCTTGTTTTTTACTGCTGAGTAATACTCTAATATGTATATATTCCATTTGTTTGAAAGAGATATGATCAAGAAGTAGAATCTTGCCGGGCAGTGGTGGCATACGCCTTTAATCCCAGCACTCGGGAGGCAGAGGCAGGCGGATCTCTGTGAGTTCTAGGCCAGCCTGGTCTACAAGAGCTAGTGCCAGGACAGGCTCCAAAGCTACAGAGAAACCCTGTCTCAAAAAACTAAAAAAAAAAAAAAAAGTAGAATCTACTGCACGCAGGGAAGGGGGCATGGAGGGAGTCAAGTTAACTCATGATCATTATTTTGGGTTTTGGTTTTGTTTCGTTGTTTTTTCATTCCCTGCTTCTCAGTATTGACAGGCTACTTCATCCCTCTAGTATCCTGGGAGGAAACAGTTCCAGCAAGGGAATCGGTGCACCAGTGGCTCGCCTCCGTATACTGGCTTTTCATCAGGTCCTCAGCCCATGAAGGGAACATTGTTATTCCTTGCTATGGACAGGTTAGGAGCAATGTCAGAGTCGGCCGTTGGGGCAGGTGGAAGTAGGGTTCACCTCGAGGCCTCGGAGTTCAGAAGCACATTCACCCCATCTTGGATGACACTGCAGACAAAGCTCTGAACGGTCCTCCAGCTGCCAGGCTTTGGAACTCTGCAAGACGGAGCAGGACGGCTTGCCAAATCTCTGGTTTCCTTTGGAAACAGGACTGACAAAGACCCTTGGCCGGGCCTAGGGGAAATGGGTTGTGCTAAGAGCTGTGCCGTTGGAGACTCTGCTGCCAGGCCTTGCTTTTATAAATGAGGAACAGGATGCCCAGGAGAGAACAGTGAACTGAATCCCAATCTCCTCCTTCTCCTCCTACTTCTCTTTTGTGTTTATTTAAAAGATGAAATAACAGTCTTCAGTACAGGCAGCTCACCTTAGGACTCTCTGTGGAGAGTGTGGCTGAACCCTTCTTTGTCGGTTGACTTTAGTTTGAAAATCTGACATTTTAAAGCAAATTTATTACTATTATTATTTGTGAGGAAGGTCTTGCTTACTTACTTATGATGTTTACTCATCACAAAAGGCAAACATACAAGCATAAAACTTGGTACATGTTATTTTGTACCGTGTCATGTTTGATAGATATATATGTTATATAATCCTTCAGTTAGGTCAAATATATTTGTTTCCTGTGCTGGATAGTCATCTGAGAGGAGGGAAGCTCAACTGAGAAAATGACTCCCTAAAAGTAGGCTGTAGGCAAACCTGTAGGGCATTTTCTTACTTAGTGATTGATGGGGGAGGGCCCAGCTCAATGTGGGTGGTGCCATCCCTGGGCTGGTAGTCTGGGTTCTATAAACAAGCAGGCTGAGCCAGCCATAAGGAGAAAGCTGGTAAGCATCACCCCTCCATGGCCTCTGCATCAGCTCCTGCCTTCAGGTTTCTGCCCTGTTTTGAATTCTTTTCCTGACTTCCTTCAGTGTGCTACAGTGTGGAAGTCAAAGTCAAATACACCCTTTCCTCCCCAGCTTGCTTTTGGTCCTAGTGTTTCATTGCGGCATTAAAAACCCTACCAAAGGCACTTCCTCAAAATTTTATCTTGAGCTGGAAAAATGGCCCAGCTGTTTAGAGCCCTGGTTGTTCTTCTAGAGGAGCCAGGGTTCATTCCCAGCACCCATATCATGGCTCACATCCTTCTGTAACTGCAGCTCTGTAGGACCTGACTTCCTCTTCTGGCCTCTTCTGGCACCAGGGATGTGTGTAAGCATCAAATTAGTATATCTTTGTATTATATTGTGCTAGAATGTTTGAGTTTTTGAAAATTGCTGTTCGAGTTCCTCAAAGTAGCTTCACCAAAAACAATTAGATGAAGTTTCGTTGGAGCTTCTTTAATAACCAATGGTAATAAAACACATTCCCAGCATAAAGAGGGGAATCCCATGTCCAAGTTTAGCTTGGGATTAGAATAGACTTTCCAAAAATTTCTGGAATGGCCCTAAACATTTTTGTGTATTTATAAAATATAATGTTCTCAGCACAGGCACTTGGGAGATAAAATATCTATCAACTCTTTGCAGAAGACTAAGGATCATGTGCCTTGCATCATCCCATATTCAGCCAAAATTTCTTTATTTTTATGTAAAAAGAAGCTTGTTCTTCTCATTAGTCTATAAACTTACTTTTGTCTTTACAAAGTGGTAAAATCATATGTATGCCAAAGGTTTCCTTAACAAGTCATTTATGATTTATTATCAATCAATATTTGGTTTAATGTGTATTTTTCTGTCCCTACATACCTTGGGTTGTGGAAAAGTTTCTTAGGTTCAAACTAGCTGCAAGCAGAAAGGGGTTAAGGAGCCCTTCCCTACCTCACCACGTGCTTCTTTCTTTTTGTCTCTTTGCATAGACTGTTCTATCACCCACGTTGGGTTTTTTCTTACTATGTCAAAAGGCTCTTTGCTGTCCTTGGATTTCTATCATAAATAGAATTAGCAAGTTAAAAAGCCAACCAACCAGCTAACCAACCAAGCAAACAAACCAATAAACCACAAAGGTGTCTACGCAGCACCCCGAGGACCTTCGCCACCAGCCTATTTCCTGGCCCGGTCCTAGCTTCTGTGTTTGCCTCAGGAGGCCTTTTGCCCGTGGCGGTTGTTTCTTCTTCTGCCGATGCTCTTATTTTGAAGGTAACTTATTGGAGCCAGAAAGCTGGTTGCTGTGTATGCAGCACAGGACACCTCTTCCCCAGCTCAGGGGAACATTTGGAGCACAGATTGCAAGGCACCTGAATCTGAAATGTTTATTTCTTGGCTGGCTTTTATTTTCTCCCAACTATCAAAGGAACTCTGGCTGAAGTTGATGCATTAATCACTTGTCTAATTTCGTTTCTTAAATCCCGGTTATTTTTAAATGATAAGTAACGTGATTTGCTGCCCTTTCGGAGTTAGAAACCTGTTCAGAATTTAGAGTGGTTTGGCTTCTTTGTTAGCGGGCTTTAGATGCTTTTCCGTTGGCCTTTTGTGATGAGTAAACGCTTGTGTTTCTTCTCTCTGAAATGCCTGCCCCTTATTGACTTAGTTTGCACACTCTGGGCTGTTGAATGTAGGTGCTGCTTATATACAGTAAACTGCAACACAATCTCTATAGATAAGAGAGCTGAGAGGGCTACCCTGGCCCATCCTGATTGTCAAGCTATATGCTTCCTTTCCATCCGGAGGCCCTCGGCTGACATGATCACTGCTTCAACTCTTTGACGCCTCAGTTTCTGCAGGCTGCCATGCCATGCCTGAGCTGTGGTGTGAGCAGGGCCAGGTCCCTTTAAGGACTGGTGTGTATTCATTGTGGTGTGTGTGCGTGTGTGTGAAACAATGACACAGATTAGCTAGTGCCCCTGTGTGAGCACAATTGATAAATTAGGGGCCGTGAATTATGTTTCCTGTGAAATTCAGGTGTTAATGTGTTGACCCTCCAGTACTGCAGAATGTGAGCGTATTTGGAAACAAGGTCATGTTTAAGCTGAAAATGCAGTCATCACTGGTGAATCCAATCTTATGAAAATCTTACAAAAAGGAGAAAGTAAAAGACATGATGAGTGTGTGCACACGCGCACACCCACAGACACACATACACACCCAAGAGAGAGACGGACAGACAAACAGAGATTGACAGAGGTCAGATGAGAGAGAGAGAGACAGAATGCATGTCATGTTCATGGACAGACATGGGGAGAAGCTGACCTTCTTCTAGCCTAGGATAGAGGCCTCAGATGAAACCAGAGTTCCATTGTTTCCAGACTCTGGGCTCCAGACTAAGGTCCTTGTTGAGGTGGTCCTGATAAACTATTGCAGCTAAGGGCAAGGTCACCTTCTGAACATTTTTTGTTGAGATCGTCAAGGGAGACACAACGTTAATTTTCTCATCCCTGTAATTCCCCTCCCTGTAAACAGACTTTCTGTTTTTGATTCTTGTTTTGTGGTGATCCTTCATGCAGTGACTGAGTCACTCTCCGCTTTATGTGCCAGATCGTTTCATGTCAGCTTGACACAGGCTAAAGTCATCTGAGAGAAGGGAACATTGATTAAGAAAATGTCTCCATAGGGTCAAGATGTAGGGTATTTTCTTAATTAGTGATTGATTTGTTGGGCCCAGCCCTGTAGTGAGTGGTGCCATCCCTGGACTGGTAATCCTGGCTTCAATAAGAAAGTAAGCTGAGCGAGTCATAGGGACACTCTTCCGGCCTAAACTAACCATGGCAGATGCCCCTCCACTTACAATATGGCTACGATATAATCAGCCCAAGCGGAAAATATTGTAAGCTGAACACATCCAGGCTCCTGAACAGCCCATTTTTGGCAGCACAGTCTTTCTCTGCTAGTCGTGGGGGAGACAGGAGCTGTAGCCACCATTCCCACCCATCCCGAGAGAGGATGGCACTGTGAATTGCTACCTGGAAAGGTCTCAACACGCTCAAATGGTTTCTTCTGATTGCCATTTCCTCACCAAAGAGAGCTTAACAACCAGAAGGCCACAAGTCAAGCCATTGTAAGCCAGGGGCCATGTGCAGACTGAGGACGGGCTGTGGGGTATGGCGGCCAGGACTCTGCTATTCTAAGGCTAGTCCTTGACACTGAGTGAAGAGGAGGAGGGCACTGCTGCCACCAGGCCAGTGCTGTACCATGACTTTGGCAAACAAGGTGTCTCTTCCTCTTTGCCACAAACCTGCACGATGTATTCTATCAACTCTAACTCTCAGATGGGGAAACTGAGGATATGGGTGTTACCCCGATTCCAGAAAGCTGGCCTGCCTGCAAATTTCAGACTTGTTAGCTTCAGCTGAGTGAGCCCTGCATGCTAGTGTTCTGCTTGCTCACTCCACTTCTTACAGTCCAAGATTCTCCAGTTAGGTCTGGCCCATAATGAAGATGGGTTTTCTCCCATCAGCGAACACAATCAAGGCAGTCCCTCAAAGACAGTCTCAAAGGCTAACCTTAATCTTGAGCCTCCTAGGTGTTCCCATGCATTTGCTCCTGAGGGGTCCTATTCACAGTATCATCACACTGTTTTTTTTCCTTCCTTCCTTCCTTCCTTCCTCCCTCTTTCTTTCTTTCAAATTGAAAATAGATTCTTCTCTTATACAATACATCCTGAATCAGCACCTCTTCTGGTTTTCACTGCAGTGTACGAACATGGTGCACAGACAAAAAAACACTGAGAAAAAACAAAACAAAACAAAACCCACCAGTACACCCAGACCACAATTTTCCCTTCCTCCTCCACCCCTCCAAGCTCCCTCCTTTCTTTCCTCTCTACTGGATCCACCTCCCCTCCATTTCTCTTCAGGTAACAACCAAGCACAACATATTGAGACTGGAGTAGGCAACCGACCAGTAGGAAAAGAGTCCCAAGAGCAGGCGAAAAGTCAGAGACACACTGGCTCCCACTGTCAGGAGTCCCACAAACACACCGAGCTAAGAGTCATAACATACATGCACAGGGCCTGATGCAGACCCACGCGGGCCCCTTCTTTTCTGCTTCTTTCTCTGGGAGTCCATATGTGCCCTGCTTAGTTGATTCAGTGGGCTGTGTTTACCTGGTGTCCTCTATCCCCTCTGACTCTTACAATCTTTGCTCATCCTTTTGAGTAGAGTTCCCCAGGTGACAGGTGAAGGGACCTGATGGAGACCTCCAATTTAGACTCTCTCTGCGAAATGTCTAGCTGTGGCTCTCTGCACCTGCTCCTATCTGCTGCTGGAGGAAGCCCCTCTGATGACAAGGCACTGACCTGGGAGGATAACACAGAAGCATTAGGAATCATTGGATTGATTTTTTTTTTTTTTTTGCCAGTCATGCTTGGTTATACCCTAGGTCTCTGGGCTATCCAGTCTCTGATTCTTGGCCATCTAGGCAATGTCTGGCGTGGGCTCCCTTTCACGGTGTGGGTTTATTTCAAGGCGAGAGCTTAACTTAAAAAAGTATCAGGTAACCACATGTTTACTGCATTTTCTCTTTTAGACAGAGTCTTATGTATCCCAGTTTTGACTCCAACTTTCTTTGTAGCCAGATATTACTGAGAACTATTGATCCTCCTGCCTCCACTCCTGCCTGCACTCTGGCCAATTTATGCAGTGCTGGGGACTGAACCCAAGCCTTTCCTCTATTAACTGAGCTATAAGCCCCCGTCCTCACTGCATTTTCATTCTCACATCGAGTTTAGAACCAGTTACCTGTAGCCATGCCCTTCTTTGTAGGCCCATATTTCTACATGGTGTGACAGCCGGGCTCTCAAGCCATGGCGCACCTGAGGTGGTCACGTAGCCTTCAGACAGGCTGTTGCTACCCTAACAAGGGGTCAGGATGCTGTTTTGCTCCTTTCTTTGTAATCTGGAGGATGCCCGAAAAGAGGTGCTAATTCAGGCCTCCGTGACAGAACCAGCACACAGAGCAGGAAGACGTGACAGCAGGCATAGGTAGATGTGGACATGATAAAAGCCATTTACTTGGTTACCTAGGAAACAGAATGCTAATGAATCCCCCCCGCCCCCCCAGTTTACATTTTGGTGTAAAGGCTGTTTGGAGAATAAACGAGGGGAATTTTTCAGCATGTGAACTTAGGATTTCTTGAGGGATCATGGAGAATCTCCCTCCCGATAAAGCCATGTTAGTTGTGTCTCTATTCCCGTACCTCCACGCTGGTCCAGAGAGATAGTTTATGGTCCGGGATGACACCGGACCACAACACCTCTTTCTCCAAATTACCAGGGTCTTAGCAGTCATTGGTAGGGTGAAAATGGAAAAGCCAGTTTTATTTCAAGTGACTAGGAAAAGCTGAGGCAGAGCCCTGCGGTGGATGACTAGCTGCCTATCACAGCAGAGTCTTAGCATCTCTGAGAGCTAAACATCCTTGCTTTGTTCCTCTCCTCTGGGAAGCACGCTGTGGTAATCATCAAGACAAGTTTCCTAACTCCCAAGGGCCTGCTTCCCATTGGCCTCTGGAGCTTCTCTTGGTGGGATGGAAGTGGAAAAGACTGAAGCCAAAGCAAGGCGCTCCTGATTGCCGCTGGCAAGCAGATGCTGGCTAGGAGATCCGGTGATGGTTTAATAAACACATACGGTGATCCGTGTCTGTGGAGAAGGGTCCAGCGGGCACAATAGCCTGGCTGTTTCTTACAAGCCATGGACTTCTTTTTTAAATTTAACATCATTGATTCTTTGGGAGTTTCCCATCATGCATCCCAATTCTGCTTACCTCCCAGTCCTGTCATATCCTCCCCTCACTCCTACAGTGCTCCCACACAAAAGAAAATTCAAAAAATTAAATCAAAACAAAACAAAGCAAACAAGCAAAGCAGGCACACAAGCAAACAAACAAAAACAAGAACAAAACAAACAAAATCCAAAAAACTGAAAACCCAACATCAAAAAAAACCCTCTTTGCTTCTTTCCCACCTCCCCAACACCTCTTCATTTGTCCTGGTGGCACTGGGAGCTTCAGTGTGTCGTATAGTGTACCCTTTTTGTTGACTCGTGCTCAGTCTACCCTTTGTCCTGACAGGTGGGCAGTGTAGAGCCCGGGCCCCTAGACTGGGGCCCCTTGGAGCTGTAACCACAGGCAGCTGAGTGCCACCCAGTGTAGGTACTGAGAATCAAACTCAGGTCCTCTGCAAAAGAAGTATGTGTTCCTAACCACCAAGCCAGTTCTTTATCCCCTGACCCCACTTCTTAAAGTTCTCACTAACGTGTGTGTGTGTGTGTGTATGTATGTGTGTGTGTGTGTGTGTGTGTGTGAGAGAGAGAGAGAGAGAGAGAGAGAGAGAGAGAGAGAGAGGTTGATGTCAGGTGACTTCTCATATTCCTTCCTCTATAGCTCTTGACTGAGCATAGGGTAGTGGAGGGAGATTTGCAGCACAAAGATACTGGGAGGAAGTTTGGAGCAAAGGGACAAGGAGTGAGCATCTCTCCTGCAGTTCTGTTTCCAAATACTTCTAAGTCAAGTCTTCGGCTAGTGAGATGGCTCAACGGTATGGGTGCTTGTCACCAAGCCTGATGACCCGAGTTTTGTTCTCTGGAACCCATATGGCGGAAGGAGAGAAATAGTTTAAATAAATTGTCCTCTGACCTCTATGAGCACAAGGATCCCAAGCCCCACATAGACATATACATTAATTATTTGAAAGAAAAAAATATTAGGTTGCCCTAGAGGAGTGTAATCCATCAGGTACCCTTCCTCCTGGGCTACCTGGGAAAGCAACTTCATCAGTTTTACTCCTAAGAGCCTTGGGGAGGTCAGTCTAGCAGCCTAGCCGATGTATAAATTATCATAATCTCTCTATAAATATATACACACATATATAAACACTATATATTGTAGTAGTATGGGGCGGCAGGGCTGCGTCCCCCACACCCGGCCGCCCACATGGCTAGCTTATGCTCCGAAATAACAACACACAAACTGTATTCTTTTAATCACTGCTTGGCCCATTCTCTTCTAGGCTAATTCTCACATATTAATTTAACCCATTTCTAATCATCTGTGTATGGCACCCCAAGGTGCGCTTACCGGGGAGATTCTAGTCTAGTCCATCCTGGGTCGGAGCTTCATCCCGGGAGCGGGGCATGGCATCTCTCTCTCAGGCGTCTGCTCCCGAGAGAGCTGTGGAGTCTCTGACCTCACTTCCTCTTCCTCCCAGCATTTTGTTCTGTTTACTCCTCCCACCTATCCTCTAACCAATAAAATGGGCCAGGGCAGTGCCTTTATTAGCCAATGACCTTCCTCCATCATTTCCCCTTTTTCGGTTTAAACAAAAAAAAAAAGGCTTTAACATAGCAAAATTACGTATAACAAAACAGTTATCAAGTAAAAGTTACAATAATCTTTATCATAACTAAGGAAAACTATAACTATAACTAACTATTCTTAACTCCATCAAAGACTCCAGAAAGATATAATATTACCTAAGTAAGCAAGAAAAAAGCAACTTTTAAAACTCTAGAAATGACAGAGACATCTCGCTGCCTGGACAGTCACCCAAAGTTCCTCTGTACCGTTGGGGCATCCATCTTCAGCCTTCAGGCCCATGGTATCCAGCAGACATTTCCATAAAGCAGGAAAATTCAAAGTCAGTTCAGTCACTATCTGTTGTGTCCTGCAGAATGTCTTGCAGACTCTTTCATGAATCAGGAACCCCGAAAGATCATCTCACCTTAGACAAGTTCAGTAGTCCTCTTTCTGTGGGTTCTCTGTGTCCAGTTTATGCAATAGTCCAGGCAAGAGCAGTTTCTTGCCCAAATGGCTATCAAACTCCATAAGGAGCCTCTTCGATGCCCATCTTCCTCTTGAAGTAGATTGGTGCTACCAGGAGCAGAGTGTCTCATTGTCATGAAAAGTCCTCAGTTACTAAACATTAAATGTCCTATTCTGTAATCTTTGAAAGACATGAAGAATGTCTATCTAAAATATATCTCTATATATCTAGAAAATCTAACTAACATGACTACAAGCTTTACTATTATCGATGATTATCCATTAACAACCTATATTTCTTAATTATACAGTACATATTTAAATGAACTACACAATCACAATACCTTAATCAAAATCAGAAACACTTAAACATATAACAAAATTGACCTTAAATCTCTATCAATAAAGCAAAATCTATACTAATGTAAATTATTCATACCTATATCATATCCCCCTTTAAATGTAAAAGAACACTTATAAACATTTTTTGGGAATATGGGCGCAGTTATTTCTCTCCAAACTGCTTCCTGCTGAATGGGGGCGTCGTTAATTAGGTCTTTCACGGTATAACCTGTGTGCTATTTTCATCTCAGTTGGCAGTTGAGTGAAGCAATTTTTTGAAGGCATTCACACCAACCCTTCAGGAGGGCGTGGTCCATCATACCAAATCGGAATAGAAGAAATGAACAGCGTCTCATCCTCTGTGAAAACAAAGTAAGAAACTCCTTTCCAAAGCATCATGTCCTTAGATCCAAATTTCAAATTCAAGGCATCAAAATATCTATGTTGGATTAGCTCAGCAGCATTTATAAATAAATATCTTTTAGCATCTGTTGCTCCTTCCTCAGCATTTAAATAATTCAAAGAGAGCATAATAGCATACAGTATCAAAATTCTCTGTGTCTTTTCCATCTTTGTGCAGCTTTGTTTTAACCTTTATTTTATTTTTACTTTTAACTCTTTGCTTTTTGAGACAGGTTCTCTGTATCTTTGACCTGAAGTAACTCTGTAAACCAGGCTGTCTTTGAACTCTCAGAGATCCGCCTGTCTCTGCCTCCCAGGCATTCGGGATTAAAGGTGTATGCTACTACACCTTGAACTCACAGAGATCTGTTTGTCTCTGCCTTCTAGGCACTGGGATTAAAGGCGTGTGCTACCACACACAACAACTCTCTTTCTTTTTTTGTTTTTTACTTTAAGAACTTCAACTTTTAGTCTGCATATATTTTTAACACACTTTAAACCATTCAGAAATTTTCTTTGTCTTTGAATCTCTCTTTACTGTATATCTCTCTTTTTCTGACCACACGAGCCTTTAAATTACTGAGCAATATGGGTAGGATTAAAGGCGTGGCTTTGCCAGCTAGATCCAGTCCATTCCTTAGCTTTCCAGCCTCATGGCTGAGGTACTGGCTGTAGCCATGTTTACTGGATGGCATTTCAAGGTCCCTGCCAGCAAGTGAGCTACAACAGACAACACTCAAGTCCTCTCTCAGTAGCCGGCCCTCCTGCCTCAAACAGTCAGAGTTTGCCCTGGCAGGACAGCCCAGAAAGCCGGCATTTTTAAACGGCGCAGCTTTTTTCCTGCTACGGCTGAAAACCGAAAAGCATGCGCTCAGCTTTTCGTCAACACCGTTTAAGTGTTTCGTGACAGGACCTCTTAATGAGCTGCAGGCTTTGCAGCTAAAGCTGAGTCAGGAAGCCTCTCTTAGAAGAAAGCGCATTCTTGCCTCTAGCAAGCAGAGCAGACCCGAGAACACAGCGAGTCTAGTTGCCATCAAACAAATCGTAGCACTTTACTCCAAATGGTCTATTCAAAAGCTCTGTCTCCTGCAGGAGCCAGACAGAGATCGCAATGGTGGCACAGCCCCAGGAAGTCGCGCTTTAAAATGACACAGCGTTTTTTCTGCTACTGTTGCCGAATCAGGAAATCTCTCTACAGCACGCCACCAACAAACAGCAAAAATCTGTGTTAAACTCTCTCTCCCTTATTTTTAAGCCTTCTCAGGTTTTTTAAGTGGGTTTCGGCTGTCCACACGTCTGGGCGCCAACCTGTAGTAGTATGGGGCGGCAGGGCTGCGTCCCCCACACCCGGCCGCCCACATGGCTAGCTTATGCTCCGAAATAACAACACACAAACTGTATTCTTTTAATCACTGCTTGGCCCATTCTCTTCTAGGCTAATTCTCACATATTAATTTAACCCATTTCTAATCATCTGTGTATGGCACCCCAAGGTGCGCTTACCGGGGAGATTCTAGTCTAGTCCATCCTGGGTCGGAGCTTCATCCCGGGAGCGGGGCATGGCATCTCTCTCTCAGGCGTCTGCTCCCGAGAGAGCTGTGGAGTCTCTGACCTCACTTCCTCTTCCTCCCAGCATTTTGTTCTGTTTACTCCTCCCACCTATCCTCTAACCAATAAAATGGGCCAGGGCAGTGCCTTTATTAGCCAATGACCTTCCTCCATCAATATATATATATATATATATATATGAACATACAAATACATACATTTAGTGTTGTGGAGATGGAGTCAGGGGAAATTTAAGTTCTAGGCTAACCAAGATATCCTGTTTCAAAAAAAGAGATAAATCCACAAATAAAAAGTATATGCAACACTTCCCTATAAGAATGTACATAAATACAAATATATATTATATATAATATTTTAAAGTTCTCCCTTATAAGACACCGGTGGAACAGATTTACTAAGAGAAATGGCAATAGAAACAAAAATCATAACAGCCAACACAATAATTGCAGGGTGGCCCAGGACACAATAACAACTCTTGCCCAATGCCTTCCACTGTCCTGGCTGGACTCCCTGGTTCCTGGCCCGAGGCCTGTGCCCATGACTACTGTGGTCCTTGCAGTAAGTGCTGGGCCTGCTTCCTGGTGCTGCCAAGGGCCCTGCCTGAAGTCCTGGGCACGCACCCCACAGTGGCAGTGAAGCTTTAAATAAATACAGCCGAGGGGAAGAGAGGGAAATAAGAGTCCTGTGTTCTCACACACACAACAAGGCTCCTTGTGGCTGCAGCCTGGGAGTTCCCCTTCCAGCTGTCCTAAACGTTTTCTCTTCCAAGGAAGCACTTTACAGAGGATACCTTGGACAAGAGCGATGGTTCTGAGTCACCAACCACACAGCAAGAATTGGTTTGGGAAAGTCCGTGGGTGCTGGGTCAAGGCGGGCAGCAGCGACTTGGAGGCAGGGACAGGATGTTCCTGCGGTCTCAAGGTGTGATCCAGGCACAGCCAGCCTTTCTCTCAGAAAGTGCTGGTGTAGGTGGTGGGCCTTGGCTGCTGGCTAGCCACGAGGACCTAGGGATTCTGAGCTCCAAAGGTTTCCCTGTACTTCAGGCTTTTACCCTCTTCCCTCTTGCTCTTCTCTCTCTTTACCCCACTGTCAATTTTTGAATGTGTATGATGTCCCAATTCTCCACTGAACATATAGGAGGCTGTAAAGAAGAAGAAAGAACTCTTTGGCCCTCTTTGGAGACCAGAGTCTGATTTTTTAACCTGGATTACAGGTAAAAGTTCTTGGTTCCCAATGTCCCTGTCATAGATTAAGGGCAATGACCTCGGGCAAGTCATTGAATATTTTTTTTAGTTTAATTTCCTTATCTTTAAAATAAAGATGGCCATGGGTTGTGTGTTGAGCTTTGCATGGGAAGCCAGCGTCAGGGGAGTCGCTTGTTCACACGGTGGAAATGGTGGCACCTGGTGGCACCATGAGTTCTTGGAGACGTCTTGCGGGGAGAGAGGGCTAGGCTTGAACTGAGGCTGAAATCTTGCCCGGGGAAACTAACAAAGAGAAAACCTCGTGAATTCAACAGCCCAGATGTGATTGGCTGGAGGACGATGAGGCAGTTCCGGGTGTGCCAGTCCACGAAGAACTGAGGTCACATTGTGGAAGACAGATCTGAGGCATGGAAAACTGAGAGGAGAGAGAGAGAGAGGTTTGTGAAGTCTAACCACAGTCTCGACGACAAAGACAGCACCGAGTGTGACAGGGGACAGTGTTGCAATGAAGAGCATGATGCAGATGTGTGGGTTTGAGATGAGAAGAGGACGTCCATTGGGAACGGCTTGGCGTTCAGGCAAAAGACCTATTGCCAAGTCCTGGGAGAACCGTCAGGCATGGCCTTTGAAGGCAGCTAGCTGCTAGGCTAGCAGTTCATACTGAAGTCACAGGAGGTTTGGCAAATGTAAACACACACACACACACACACACACACAGAGAGAGAGAGAGAGGGAGAGAGAGAGAGAGAGAGAGAGAGAGAGAGAGAGTAGAATGTTAAGGACTGAGGATTATATGGAAGGAATAAAAGTCGGAAGAACCCTGGGGATGGAAATCAAGTCAGGAGATCAGGCTGGGGAAGCGAATGGGTCTTGGTGCTGTGTTAAGGTGACGGTGGGAGGTTCACACAGCACTTGACAAACATGTTTACCACACATGATTGTGTTACTCATGTTTATGAAACTGTCTGGTAGGGCATTTAGGAAAGTTTGGCCAGATGGTTTTTTTTAAGTGACTTTTTGATTTTTCTTTTATTATTTATTATATTTGGAGAAAATTAGAGAATTAAAAATCACCTTTCTTGCCCTCCCTCCCTCCCTCCTTCCCTCTTTCTTTCTTTCTTTCTTTCTTTCTTTCTATTTTTTCCTCCTTTCCAACAAAGCCATCGCCAGATTTTATCGTCAGTTGACTATCATGACTAGTCCACTCACTGGACACTGGACACTACTAGGTTGAAATTCAATATATAAAGTGCCTGAACAGTTTGGACAGGAGATACCATAGGTCACTTTGGCAGTCTGAATGAAAGATGATCTCAGAAAATACAGACAAAAACACAAATTTAGTCTCCTTCTGCTCCTGATTTGGACCTTGAGATTTCTGTCCGGTGCTCCCATGTGGGTCTCTGGTAGCTGAACATAGCGGACAATGAGGACTACTGAGAACTCAAGAACAATCGCTGTGGGTTTTTGATCCTACTGCACGTACTGGCTTTGGGGGAGCCTAGGCAGTTTGGATGCTCACCTTATGAGACCTGGATAGAGGTGGGCGGTCCTTGGGCTTCCCACAGGTCAGGGAATCCTGATTGCTCTTTGAGCAGATGAGGGAAGGGGACTTGATCGGGGGAGGGGGAGGGAAATGGGAGGCGGTTGCGGGGAGGAGGCAGAAATCCTTAATAAATAAATAAATTAAAAAAAAAAACAAAAAAACCCCCACAATTTTAGGCGCCGGCATGCTAATGCTCCTTGTGGGTTCAGGCACACGAGAGAGCATGTTCTGAGTACAGTTCAAGTCTTCCATTTTACATAGCCTTTCTGCTCCATTTTCCTGACTTGTAAATTGAATGCAAACCCTTCAAATTGTATCCAAGCCAACACAAATAAAATGCTTAGAAGAAAACATGGAAGTAAGTGCACAGTAATCTGCATTTGCCGCGGCTGTGGTGGCTGTATTATTATGCAACATTCCCTTAAATAGTAAAGGTTTTTCTGGGGGCAAAGTTTTCTTCTTCCCTAAGCGATGACTCAGTTCGCATTTACACATTTCCTTTTTGTCTCATTTCCTGTTAATTTCTTCTAGGTGGTTTTCTAGGGACTCCAAGGTGTCCAACACTCCAGGCACAACTGGACATCCAGAAAGCGGAGGCAAGATTGTTAGTTCAAGACCAGCCTGGGCTACATAGTGAGACCATATCTCACACAAAGAGAACCTGGAAATGAACAAAATATATAAAACTGACACAAAACCCTTAGTGTCAAGAAATCTGTCCTCATTGACACACAGTTTCCCTCGGCATTCCTAAAGGTTTAGCCAGAGAGCAGACTAGTGGGTGGCATTTAGAGCAAGACTGCTTCTGCTGGTACGGTTCTAGAAGACTCTGGGTCTAACACAGGTCATGTGATAAGGTGGTATGTGTTTACAATTAGACGTTGATATGAGTGGCATAGTGCCACCATCTACTATCCTATATTAAAAATGATTTATTAGTAGTATAATGTCATGGTGTGTGTATGTGTATACACTTAGGTCGCAGCAGCAGGCTGAGGTCAGAGGACAACTTGGGAGTTGCTTCTGTCCTTCTAGTTATATATAGGTCCCAGGGATCAAATTCTGGCTGGCAGCTTCACAAGGCAGGCATCTCTTTCTGCTGAGACATCTTGCTGGACTGTCTTCTACTACTCTTAAAAATGGGGTTTATTAGACAAAGTAAAACTAAAAAGAGCCTGGGGCTTGTCAGCTGGGCACTCTGATAAATTACAATTTTAGTTTTACTATATTTGTTTAAATTGGATTGCGAACTACAGAAGGTAGGATACCCCCCACCCATTCAGTTTCTTACCTAATGCTAGTTGGGATGAATGGTTTCATTTAAAGGGTGAGGAGCTGTCATTCTTTCTTCAAACCATTATATCAGGAAACATATACGCTGACCTCATCAAAGGGTCAGTTCCAATGACTATCTGCTGGTTCATATAAGTTCTAGTGGAGCTAGAGAGGTGGCTCACTGCTCTGCCAGAGGACCCAAGTTCAGTTCCCAGGATTCAAGTCCAGAGGTTTGCAACTGCCTGTACCTCCAGCTTCAGGTGACCTATGCCCTTTCCTGACCTCCCTGGGTACATGTACTTATATACCCACATACAGGCCCACACATGCACTTAATTAAAAGTAAAAATAGTTTGGAAAAGAAAGATACTATTAGTGACTCATTAGTTAATATGTGACTTGCATTATTCTAGAAAGAAGTAAGATAATATGGACTGTATTGACTAACTCAAACATTTTACTAATTTAGACGACCATGCCAATTAGATTGAACTAGCGTGATGTTAATAGTTCTTCTTTTAGGGAAGCTTTTGTCACAGGGACAAACAGAAGAGACCAACACCTCCATTATTTTTGCGACCTTAAGGGTTAAGAAGAAATTTCATCAGACATTTTGAAATTAAAACTTCATTTAAAGTTTGATATCCAGCTCAGTCTGGCTATGCACTTTTTACCTTAGGGCAGAACAAGCTTCTGGATGGAAAACCAACCTGGGCTTTGCTTCTAGATGATGTAAAGGGAAAAACAGATTAAAAAAGCAAAACAAAACCAAACAAAACGATGATATCTGGGTTACTGGGAAAATGTGCTTTGTGCTAAAACATTTTTCATGAGCTCTGAAGACAGGCACTCCATTCTACTGAGTAAGGAAGAGTAGGGTAAACCCCAAAGGGCATCGAGGACTCCAGCCAGACCAGCTCAGACATCACTTTTCCATGCTCCCTGACTGTGGTCCATTCCACTCAGATGCATTGATTTTCAGACCCCAAGGTTACGTGCTTTCTAGACTGTTACACCAATTCCTCACAACACACCAAGTACCGCCCCTAGAGTCTCACCCTGGGATACCACAGTCGGATAAAGCAGCCCCTGCTCCCATCTCCTCCAGAGGATTCCTCCACCTCCACTTCTTAACGACTAGTTATTGAGGGATGACTCAGCCACTCCGGATGCTAAGTGCTTTATGGGTGTTGCCATAACAGCTCTACACATAGGCAATGTCATTATCCCCATTTTATAGGAAGAAAAACAGGCTTTGAATGGCTAATTAATCTTCTCAGTATCAGATGATAAAGGTTTGAATATCAGAGCTGGGAAGTCAAGACACCCACCCCTCTATGATGCCAATGCCAGTGCAGAAGTCAAGGCCTTAGTCACCATGCTTTTCTGTTTCCTGAGATTATTTTTAGTCCTTTAAGGGTCTTGATCCCACAGTTTTTATCTAATTTTCCATGGTAACTGAGGGCACAACTCAAGTCCCCTCTGCATCCCTTTGGTTGTACAAGGCACAGCACAGTACGGCATGGCGCAGCACGGCACAGCACAGCACAACACAGCACAGCACACACAGCACGGCACGGCACGGCACAGCACAGCACACACAGCACAGCACGGCACACACAGCACATCACAGCACAGCACGGCACACACAGCACATCACAGCACAGCACACACAGCACGGTACAGCACAGCACAGCACAGCACGGCACACACAGCACAGCACGGCACGGCACAGCACAGCACAGCACAGCACGGCACAGCACAGCACGGCACGGCACAGCACGGCACACACAGCACAGCACAGCACGGCACGGCACAGCACAGCACACACAGCACAGCACACACAGCACAGCACGGCACACATAGCACAGCACAGCACGGCACACACAGCACAGCACGGCACACATAGCACAGCACAGCACAGCACACACAGCACAGCACGGCACGGCACACATAGCACAGCACAGCACGGCACACACAGCACAGCACGGCACACATAGTACAGCACAGCACGGCACACACAGCACAGCACAGCACGGCACACATAGCACAGCACAGCACGGCACACATAGCACAGCACAGCACGGCACACACAGCACACACAGCACACACAGCACAGCACAGCACGGCACACACAGCACGGCACGGCACGGCACGGCACGGCACGGCACAGCACAGCACACACAGCACACACAGCACAGCACAGCACACAGCACAGCACGGCATGGCGCAGCACGGCACAGTACAGCACAGCACGGCACAGCACAGCACAGCACACACAGCACGGTACAGCACAGCACAGCACAGCACACACAGCACGGTACAGCACAGCACAGCACAGCACAGCACGGCACACACAGCACAGCACGGCACGGCACAGCACAGCACAGCACAGCACGGCACAGCACAGCACGGCACGGCACGGCATGGCACGGCACGGCACACACAGCACGGCACGGCACGGCACAGCACAGCACACACAGCACAGCACACACAGCACAGCACGGCACACATAGCACAGCACAGCACGGCATACACAGCACAGCACGGCACACATAGCACAGCACAGCACGGCACACATAGCACAGCACAGCACGGCACAGCACAGCACAGCACAGCACGGCACACATAGCACAGCACAGCACGGCACACACAGCACAGCACAGCACGGCACACATAGCACAGCACAGCACGGCACACACAGCACGGCACGGCACGGCACAGCACACACAGCACACACAGCACACACAGCACACACAGCACAGCACAGCACGGCACACACAGCACAGCACAGCACGGCACGGCACGGCACGGCACGGCACAGCACAGCACGGCACAGCACACACAGCACACACAGCACACACAGCACACACAGCACAGCACAGCACGGCACACACAGCACAGCACAGCACAGCACGGCAAGGCACAGCACAGCACAGCACGGCACACACAGTACGGCACGGCACAACACCTTCCACACCATGGATGTTTGGTGAATACTTCTTAAAGAAGAAATATCAACTAGATTGCTCAGAACCAGCCTGGTTCCTCAAATCTTTCACATAGCGGATGCTTGCGAGTACTTCTTTAAAAAGAAATATTCGTCAGAGATTGTTCAGAATCAGCCTGGCTCCCTAAATCTAGGAGATCACTATTTTAGTCTACATCACATATTTTCTTTTTATAGGTTCTTATAGAATACACGTTTTTGTCCTCTTTCAGAAGAAGCCCTCCTTTCTCATGTGTGGAAATGGGACCTTTGCGAAATAATTTGGTTTTCTAGGTCTTCAGAGCAAAGACCCCAGGAGAATTCTCTTGCTCTGCCTTATGAGAGACAGACACGTCTGCCTCTATAAACCAGAGTAAAGTCCTCACAGGAGTCATACTGGTCACCTTCTTGATTTTGGGTTTCCAGCCTCCAAAACTAAAATAAAATACCCATGTGCTGTTTTAGCCACTTTGTTCGTGGGTTTCGTTACTGTGGCCTGAGGTTACTGATATATAAAGGGACAGTCTTATCTTGCATCATGATACTTTGGTGGATGGTGGAGCCAATATACAATGGTAGAGCCAAGGCATATATTATTGCCTAGTGATGTCGTAGCTGTCTTGGTTCGTTGTGCCTGTACTCTGATATTTGCACGATGATGACGTCGCTTACAGAAATATTTCTCGTTAAACAGTGAATGGCTGTAGATGAGAAACGAGCAGTCTTTGGGAAATTTATGGAGTGTTTAGGTGAAGGAAAAGCACCAGATGGGGAGGGGACCCGGCGGGAGAAGGGCTTGTGGAAACCCTCATTGTACACCTAGAGCCATCAAGCCCGCTTGCCTTGAGAGCTGGCCGGGCATGCCGTGCAGACAACTTTGATATCTGACGCTGGCAGGCAATTAAAATCTATTTCAGTCTCAGCTAATCAGCAAGGGGATCGCAGCCCAATCTTCTCACTCACGTACTTATTGCCGAGTCCTCCTGATTGGAGCACGAAGCCTCTTCTGTGCTCTGTTTTCCTTTGCCCCGGTGGGTCCTTCTTGTTCCAACCTTGGCGACAGCATGTCCCCTTCCCAGGTGGACGTCTGTGGACTGCTAACCTGTGTGTGAACACAGCCTCTTCCCCCGAAGATGGGAGTGCGTGTAGGCAATCATGGTTATAAGGGGGGAGGGTGGGGATAGTGATTCTGGACGTTCTGAAAAAGGCTGCTGGGGAAGATTGGGGAGGGAACTTGGTTGCTGGGCTTTCTGAAGAGTTGAAGGTTCCGTGATGCCCTAGACCAGTGGTTCTCAACCTGTGGGTCTAGACCCCTTTGGCAAGCCTTTGTCTCCAAAAATATTTGCATTATGATTCACAGCAGTAGCAAATTTGCAGTTATGAAGTAGAGACAAAAATAATTTATGGTTGGAAGTGTTACCACAATGTAAGGAACTGAATTAGAGCAGCATTAGGAAGGTTGAGAACCACTGGACTAGACTGACTCGGAAGGACAAAACAATACGAGAGCTATGGATAATGGCTACATGATAAGCTGTGGTGGCAAGCCCGAGAAGTGACCGCTTGTCACGCTGGGCCTTTGTTACTGTCATCGTAAATAGTCTCGCCATGTGACCTTCAATATTCTCAAACTTGGCTTATAGCTCAGGTTGGCCTCGAACTCAGGACCCTCCTGCTGTACTTCCAAAATTATGGATTATGGGTTTGTTACCATGTCTGCCCTTCCATCCAGGATTTTTAACATTCCTGTAGTGACGGGAGATTCCCAAGCCCTTGCTGGGGACCGTTCCTCATTGACTCGTTCTGTCTCATCCGAGTTCTCCATTCATAGATGAGGGGATTGATGCAGCTGTAGCCCGAATTACACGTTCAAGGCTATAGACAGCAAAGGGAGGACCTGGCACAGAGTCCACATCAACCGGTCCTGGAGTGTGTGCTTTCATTTGTTCTTTCCTGAACGTGGGGAGACTTGATGCAGACTCCTCCCTACCTTCCATGCTACCCTTGGTGAGGCCCAGACCGTAAACGTTGCCAGTTCCTCTGGAGTCGCTATTTTATGGGAATGTCTATTTCTGAAAGCAGCAATTTTGACTCAAGCACACACTTTGCATTTCCTTGATTGCCAAGCGCATTTATATAGAAGGCACACCGATAATTTTGAGTGCAAGGGTGTTATGAGAGAAGGCTGCACAGTGAAGTGAAAAGGAAATTGTAACACCAGAGATCTACGGTTTATAGTGCTGGGGCCAAGGTCCCTCCATCTGTTTCTAATGGTGCATTTCCAGGCATGACCAGTAGGGTGCGCTCTAGCCACTCAGGGGCTCAGAATAACAATTCTAACTTAGGCTCTATACAGCCCTTGCAGTAGAAAGAATCAGAGAGGGGGAAGTCTGTATCAGCAGCATCAAGTAGACACCTGGAAGTGACTCATATCACGTCTGTTGACATTTTATTGGATCAAACAAGTCATTTGGGCGAGCCCTATTTCAATGGTGGTGAAAAGCTATGTCCTCAGCCTCGGAGAAGGGACAGTGCCCAGACAGACTAAAACTATGGATTCTTGTAATGCTGAGTGTCCATCTCTTGATTAGGTTAACCGAAGTGGGAAGATACGCCCTAAGAGTGGCTGGCACCGTTCTCTGGGCTTGGCTCCTGAGTAACAGCGTTCATGTCCTTTGACTTTCTGGCTGTGGATACAATGTAGCCTTAGGCTCCTGCCGACGTGACTTCGCTCCCATGAGGCACGGATCTGGAACTCAGCACCAACCAAATCAATCCTTTGTTTTTTCACCACAGTCTGGAAACAAAAAAGTAATACAATCCCCATTTAGCAGTGGGTGACGAGTGGTCAGTCATGCCGTTTGTAGACATGACAGACACCCGAGGAATGCTCACAGGCTCACCCTACAAGATGACTCCTTACAGTTGAGAAGACAGAGCTTGCATCAGAACCACCCAGAGAAAACACCATCATTTTAAAATAGTGCCTCTTCAATTACTATCTGCTCATCAGACCGTGCCAACCAAGGGCAGCTGTGCGGTTTCTTGAGCAGCAAATCCTCTTTTTGTTTCTGTCCAGGCTTGGCACAAACAAGCTTTTTGACTAGTTTCACGTCCAAAGAACGTCTATGTGCAAGAATTCTACTCATAATCCACAGTTTTATCAAGTGCTAACATTAAAACCCAGTTGGCTTGTTTTTCTTGAAGTGCCTACCATCTTGTGTATTTTTTTCTGTCTTCATAGTTGGGTTAAGAGCTCTTTATATTGATAGCAAAGCTTGTATCTTACAGTTTGATTAGTAAGTGCTTCTCCAATTATGCTTCTTCAGAATTGGAGGCAAAATTACTTTTATAGAATTTCTTGCCCTTTGTGGTTTGTCAGTAAAGTTCCCTTCCCCCCTTCATCCTGTTTCCTTTCCTTTGTTCTTCCCCTCTTTTTCTTGTCTCTCTCTCTCCCATCTCGTCTTCTCATCCTGTTTCTTCTGTTTTCTATCCTTGCTTTTCCTCTTTAGTCCTCCTCCTTTCTCACGCTCTTCCGTTCTTTCAGCTCCCCTTGCCCTCCTCCTCTCCCCCATCCCCCTTCTTCATCTTTCTAATTTTACCATTTCACATTTCCCCAGGTCCAAACCCACCTAGTACCTGACCAGCTCAACTGTCTTAGTCCCAAAGTCAAAGACAAATAGTGTTATTCCTGGTCCCTCCGTGACAGCTGATGTTCTAGGCGTCTACGGTAGCCAGCACTTCTTCTTCAAAGCTCCCAGGAAAATTATTTGTGGGCTCATTTGGGTCATATCTTTCTCCAATAAGACTGTTGTCTCTGAGAAAGCACATGGCAGGAGTCTCCTGTTTCATCAGTGTGGCTGCAGATCCCCAGCTATGACAGACAGGTGTCTAACTGATACCTAAATAGAGATATTTAGATATCTCTAGTCAGCACCACTTGACAAGTTTTCATTATTTTATTTTATGCATGTGGGTGTTTTGGCGGCATGCAGGTAAGTGTACTGCATGTGCTGGTGCCTGTGGAGGTCAGAAAAGTGTTGGGTCTTCTGGACCTGGAGCTACAGATGATTGTGAGCCACCGTGTGGTTGCTGGAATCGAACCTGGGCCCTCTGGAGGAGCAGCTATTGCTCTTAACCACCGAGCCCTTTCTTCAGTCCAGTCAGCAATATGTTTATCTTCCCTGTCCTTACGTTAAAGAGACTTGGTAGTTCTTTGTGGGATGGTGAGACGCAGGTTAACTTAGGTGGGAGTCAACAGGAAAATTGAAGAGAAGGAGTAAACACATCTGTTCATCCACCCTTTAGGGCCTGTGGAGGCGGACAGCTTTGTGGACAGTGGTCAAGGGCCTTGTGGGGCCAGTTTAAGCTTGGTGTTTCAAAACTCTGAAGTTTGTAATTGATCTTGGTGGAGTGGCGCACGAGGTGCGAAAAGGGAGAAAAACCCATTTTTCTACCGGCTACGTACGGCCCCTTTCTGCTTGCCAACACGTCTGGTAGGATAGGCAGAAAGTACCATTTTCTTGGTAAAAACAAATACAGACCTCTTTTTTTCCCAAACCACCTTCGGATGCTTATGAGCAGGGCTGGTGTATGTAACCGATCAAGACCAGCATGTGGTTTATTATGACATTTTGCTGATTAAAATAGTCTAGACATAAACTTGAGATTTCAGAAATGTCGAAGTTAAGTAAGAACTACATTTTCACATACAGTAGATGTGGGCTTAGCGCTGGGCCACCTGTGCCCCTACAGGAATTACGGGGCAGGAAGTACTTTTGACTCAGGACGTGTGTCTGCGAATTAAGGTTGTAAATTAACATCAGCTTGTCTCTTAGATTACTCCAGCCATAAAGAACTCAGTATGTTTCAAAAGGCTCGTGATTTTTCAATACATTTCTGTGGCTTGATTTAATAAAGAACGAAGCCGGGAATGCCTTTGGCTCGGAGCTCCGCTAAGGCACGGTTGTACAAAATCCCAGAGAATAAAATAGTAGCTGCTATTTATGCTGCGGCGAAACACACCTGTGGGCAAACGGAAAAAAGGGAAAAGCTGGGGCCGCCCCTTGGCTTCTGGCCTCTGGGTGGACACCAGGGGGAGTGTGTGTGGCTTCAGTGCCAAGAGGCCTGGGCCCTTCCCGGCTTCAGAACCTGGAGTACAGCTGGTCCTCCGTCTGGCATTGTTTTCCTGGTGTGTTACTCATGAATAATGAGGCCTAATTAACGCGAGGGGCGGCTGTGAGGATTAAGTGGCTAATGTTTGGGACCAAGCACTTTGAAGTCCAGTCCATTATGAGGCATTGTTGGGGCAATCCCGAGGCTCCTGTGGGTCTCAGTTTTGACTAGCTCTTCTGTCTGTCTGACCCTCTGAGGGACAGAAGACATGGGTGAAGCCAGGGAGTGAGCTGGGGACTGAGGAGGGAGGAGGGTCAGGGGGACACAGAGAAGTAGATAGATAAAAAGTGGGGAAGGGAGGAAAGGGGGAAGAAGGAGGGGGAGAAGGAATAGTGAGGGAAGAGGAGACGGAGGAAGGGAAGGAACAGGTAGAAGCTGACAGGGAAGAGAAAAGAGGAGTGGGAGTGGTTGGAGAACTGAGTTCGGAGGCCTTACTTCCAGGTGGTCTTTGTGTTGCCTGGGACTGGGACAGGACCAAGGTGGAAAGAATGGGGTTTTTTGTTTGTTTGTTTTTTTGCCTTTCTTCTGTAACCAGGCTATTGAGTTGGCAGGAACTATGGAGCCCATGGTGATCTAAAGTCTTTTATTCATATTCTCTCTCTCTCTCTCTCTCTCTCTCTCTCTCTCTCTCTCTCTCTCTCAAACACACACACACACACACACACACACACACACACACACACACTGCACACTCTGTCTGTCTCTGTCTCCCTCTCTCCCCTCACCCCTCTCCTCCACCATGTCTGTATGTCTGTGTGTGTGAACTGTTTTTACCATCTCTTTTTTTCTGAACCATTTTAAGACTAGAACACTGGTAGGGTGGTCAGAATAAATTGGTTTATTTTCTAGTTTGGTGGCTTTGCTGCAGGACTTCACCTCATTGGTTTCCTCATTGGAACAATCAAGAGGCCTAGACAAGCCCAGGCATGTCTCTGTTACCTTCCGCTGCATTTGAAAGCTCCGTGAAACTGTGACTTAGGACAGAAAGCCTTTATTTCTCCCATGGTTCTGTGGGTTGACATTTAGACTTGGGCTCTCTTAGGTGGCTTTGCTGATATAGCCTGGGCTCCTGTGTCGGTGGTCAGCGGGTGGGGTAGGCGGGGTCAGTCCTGTTTGATGATGGGCTGGCTAGAGCTGGTATTTAAGCCTGCTCATTCTGCAGCCAGGTAGCCCCTGCCAATACAGGGACCGGTCAAAGTTCCAATGGAGTGAGGGTTATAAAGGGTCTCTGGGCCTAGCTCTCAGGAGACACCACCATGTCCTACACCAGCTCCAAATGCAGCAATAGGAAAACAGGCCACAGCTCAGTTGCCAGAGATTGAGGCCAGTGTTTTCTTCAAATGGTCACACCAAGGGACAGTTCAAACCCAACAGACAGTCAACAGAAATGACAACCAATGGGAGGACACCTTCTGTTTTCTTTGGGTTCAGCTCCAGGAGTCTGAGGTTACAAATCCTAGCTACGGTTTTGAATTCATTATATGACTTTAAATAAGATTCTCCACCTTTTTGTTGGTTCGTCCTTGGGTGGGGCTTCTTGGGCTCAAAAAGACTAGGAAAATAATCAGTTGTTAGCATAAGTTTTATGGAGTGCTTTGCCTGTTTTGCAAGGCCCGGTGAAAGGGGACATTTGATAAAACGCAGTAATGCATACACATATTAATAGCACTTAGGTCTCTTGAACTACTTTTATAAGATAGAATTTTGCTCATAGAAGAAGCTTAGAAAAGAGACATAAAGAGATGAAAAGGCAGGTTTCAGTCCATCCCAAAGGCAACAATGGGAGACAGTCAATGCTTTAGTATGGTTCTGACGAGAGTATTTTCTTTATTATCTCTGTGTATGTATGTGTGTCTGTGTATATGTGCTGGTGCCTGCAGAGGCCAGAAAAGGGTCTCAGGGTTCCTGGAGTTGGAGTTGCAGGTGCTTGTGCTGGAAACTGAACTCAGACTCGCTGGAAGGACAAGTGTTCTTAACCACTGAGCCACTAAGTCAGCCACGAGAATCTTTTCTTAATGTGTGTGTGGGTCTACTCCAAATGTAATGTCATTTAACACCAATTTTATTTTTATTTTATTTACTATTTATGTATTTTTTGTTTTTCAAGACAGAGTGTCTCTTTGTAGCTTTGGAGCCTGTTCTGGAACTCGTTTTGTAGACCAGGCTAGCCTTGAACTCACAGAGATCCTTCTGCCTCTGCCTCTCGAGTACTGGGGTCTAAGGCATGTGCCACCAACACCTGGCTAACACCAATTTTAGAGTGTGTTCTTTTATTTCAGTAAATACATTCCTATTACCTATTTTTGTGCCAACTGTACAGTATTCTGTTATACATATATACCACAGTTTATCAAACTTAACCTTCAATAATTAATTAAAATTATTCAATAATTTTAAATATTTTTATGTTTCTAAACGTTTTTTACAAAATTATTTTAGCACTTTTTTTTTAGAACACATTTTCAGATATTTCCTTAGGATGTTTTTTTTTTGTTTGTTTGTTTGTTTTTTGCTCCTGGGCCAAAGGGTAGGTGTTTTTGCAACTTTTTTTTATTACCTCGTGTGTGTGTGTGTGTGTGTGTGTGTGTGTGTGTGTGTGTGTGTGAGTGTGGGTACATGCATGCCTCAGTGAACATCTGGAGGCTAGGAACAATTAGTAGGAGTCTGTTTTCTCTTTCTAACACGATTCCTGGGGATCCAACTGAAGCTGGGAGATTGAGTGGCACGTGCCTTTGCCCACTGAACCATCTCACTAGCCCTATTTCAAAAGCTCTCGATTCCTCCCACTAAACCTCAATAGAAGTCCCACCCTTTGCTTGCATCTTACTTCCTGATAATAATGTCTTCTTTCTTTGGTCCATCAAGTTCAATGCCCATTGAAAATATGGTCCTTAATCCCTTTGTGATGATTTCGCATCTGACGGAAACGTTTCAGACTCTCACACCGGACCTGGAAAGACTTGGGGAGGTTGTTAATTCTAATCCCGTAGGTAAAACTAGATGCTAGCACCTTCTCACCGTGCTCAGTTCAAAAGTACTGGTATTAAAAAAAATGCAGCAGACATGGTATTAAATCTGACAAATCAATCCCACTTAACGCTATTAAGTGGAACTGGGGTTCTGCTCTTTCCAGGACCAGAGAGGGAGGGAGAACAGACTTCCAAATGCCCCCAATTTCCCAAAAGGAACAGGATTGCTCTCACAGTAGCCCAGCCCACGGTCTTAACACACCATGCAAAGTAGCGGAGTCTTTGCTGGAGCCAGCTTCTATGAGCAGGAGAGATGGTGAAAGATCCATTAGAGGCATCTGGAAAAAGTATAGTGAATATGTTAATTGTAGAAGCATTTTCGTGATGGTCTTCACCAGTTTTCTAAGCTCAGGCAAAGAGCGTTTCCCTCTGTGCTTAGAATTCCCAACCTCATCCTCTCTAGGTGATGGGCAGCCCAAGCTCAAGGAGCAGAGTTCTCCCTCCTGTCTCACCTTCTCCTAGATTCCGACCCTTTTCCCAAAAAGGGACCGATTCACAACTGACGTTGAATTGGATTGTATCCCTACTAAAGCAGAGGACTGCCAGTTTCCTGATCACGTCCAGGAGACAGATCAGTATTTCATGATTTCGTTCCTTTCAAGGTATTTTATAGTGCAACCCTCACCAGCCTGACCCCATCGTTTATTATGTTATAATCTAGAACATTCACTCCATTTTCCTGTCTAATTGACCTCTTTGGACACAACAGACACTCACTGAGTATAATCTGGGGCGAGGTGACAAGGCTTTGGCTTAAGCTCAGCACTCCGATGGATGCTTTACATTCACAACAGTTATCCAAATTTGGGTGTTTGGGGCCCACTCATATTTCCCCCCCAAATCTTCCAAAATAGATACTAAATGTTGCGTTGTCTTGAGACCCTTTGTTGTTCCTTTCTTTGCATTCTCGTGGGTCCCCCATGAAATTCGTTGGAGCACAGTGACTTGGATTACCCAGAAGAGTCACCCAGTTCGCTAAGAATCTCTGTGTTTTTGTCCTCTGCTAGAGAATTTTTTAATGGAAATGTAGGAAGTCATAACCACAGAGTTTCATCTTTCCAATTCCTTGTTACTGCCCCTCTTAGTTAGAAGGCTGAAATTGCCATCATTTCTGTTTGTTTATTCTTGAATGTAATGAAAAGACCCTTTTTGTTTTCCTGGACATGGTCTTCAGGTATAGCTCATCCTGGCTGTGTGGTCTGGTTGTGTTAATATAATCAGTCACAGCAACACAAAACAATGTCAATCTCAACGTTTGCAGTGTCTTTATAGGTTCTTAACACAAAGATCAGTTCTGTCAGAGAACTACCAAAATTAAAAATGTCTTATAAGATTTGAATATAGATCTATGGGACATGGCAAGAAAGCAGGGCCAAAATCCAGCTAAAGTATTTTCAAAGTAAGTGTTGTGGTTTGGACATGTCATCTAAAACTCTGTGGAACTTAATTCCCAATTTCATTAGCTTCTGGTATTTGGAGGTGTTGTCCTTGAAGGTAACTAGCACTCAATGAGGTCATGAGGGTGGAACTACCATAAACAGTATCTTTAGAAAATGGAGGAGAATAAGAAAAATAGAGAACAATCTTTGCGTGTTCTTGCATGCTTTCGCTATATGTATAACACAGCCAGGGGCCTTCAACAGAGGCCTGAACCTGGGCATTGGCTTTCCCAGCTGCTAGAACAATGAGCCAGATAAACTTTTATTGTTTATAGATTACCTAGTCTATAGTATTTTGTATGACAACATGAAATTGAATAATTTATTAAGGGTAACTTTATTTATTAAAATAGCTAGGAAATAGATTTTTATTGTTGAGGAGAATTTGGAGAAATCCCACCGGAACTGAAGTTTTCTTTGGTGGCTAGCTTTCTTAGTAGTGCAAGGTAATAGGCTTGCTGTTGGGTAGGACGAGGCATCAACTGTCTTATTCAGATGTGACGCTATTGTCTACAATACAAGCTTGCCACTGTCTTATCCAGATGTGACCCTATTGCCTACAATACAAGCTTGCCACTGCTGTTAGAGCAGCTTGACTATTAAGGAGTTAACCAACTACTCTCTGATTAGATATAAAGCTTGTTCCACCAGAGGGAGTCTATCCATGACTTGTCAACTTTGTCAAAACTCATGGCAGAGGAGGTCTGAGGTCCTGGGTGACACCACTGTTGTTTAGCTTAATTTTTGTGGCGTCACGCTGCCTTCTAAATAATCATGTCTATATCCATCCATAAATTCTACTCTCATCCTTAAGCAGAGGCACTTCCTTTCACAGGGAACCGTGGTGAATGCTGAGAAGCATGACTGCTCAAGGTACTGAGGCTGAGGGATGGCTGTGGGCTTGGCCCTAAGGAGAGCATTTAGCCTAAGTCCTCAAAGACTCAGGAACTATCTCAGGAGAGAGAGAGAAGAAAGAATACAAGAGCTGAGGTGTAAGGAGAAATGCTGTCGTCTGGGCACGACACAACCAAAGCAGTCATGATCTCCTAGGGACTGCAATCAGCTGTCAATCACAGATTGAGGCGGGCCTCACAGTACCGTCTCCCTAACTTTTGAACTACTCTCCACTGATGGCTTCTTGGGGGAAGGGAAGACATTGTCTTTCATTACATACCCACTGATGAGCCTACCAGGCTCCAGCAGTCAGTTCCAAATGCATAGTCACACAGATGGCCCTGGTTAAACTCACTCAAAGACTCAAAAACAAAACAAAACAAAAAAACCCCAGGAGTGTGGAAAAGAGACCTGGCGGAAGAAGGAGGAGTAAAAGGAGTTTGAGGGGTTTCAGAGACTGTGGCAGGTGATGGCAGTCAGAATGTCCTTATATTAAATTGCCAAAGAACAATGTTTAACGCCATTAAAAAAGAGAGAAAATAAGAAAAAGAGGAAACAGAAGGCTCTATGAGGCTATACTGTTTTACTAATCCCTTCAGTTGATTCAATCCTACACTAAAATGCGGAATGACCTACAGCTGTGTGAGAAACACCTGATAAAACAGAACATTGGATTTGCCCTCTAAAAGCCCACAGTCTAGCAGAGAAACAGTTGTTTGCTAAGGTGCTGCTGGCCGCCGTGACATGGCTGATGCAAGCAAGGCCTTTGAGGCGTAGAGGCCTAGCAGAGGAAGGCCTGGCTGAGGGGGTTAGGAAGATGTTGGCAGTGGATCTGGAAATTCTATTTCCTCTATCTGTGGCGTTTTCCAGATGGAGGGAGGGCTATAGGTTGTGTGGTCTGTGAAAATCTCTTTCCAGAGAGTAAAGCCAAGACAGGCACAAGATCACAGGACATCCCAATATTTGGGGACATCAACATAGTTGCAGGGACACAGAGTTCCAGCTGAGGATTATCACAGGATGAAGGTGAGGCGGGAGAGAAAAGCTATACGTGAAGATTCACGTACGGACTTCCTTATGTCATCTGGGGGAGAGCTTCTCAATCACATGTCCATTAGAGTTAAATCTAGAAATTTCACTTCTGCACATGGATACAATCCACAGACTTCCCCCCATATTGCACTATATGAAATTGTTAAAAAATCAGGTAGTCCCTTTTGGACCCAAGGTATTCTATTCTTGTAGCTTGGGCTGACACATTATTTAGTGAGTGCAGTTATCTGAATGAGAAAGTCCCCATTCCTCTGGAGCATGTGAACACCTGGTCCCCAGGAGATGGAACTGTTTGGGGAGAGGCAGGAGGTGTGGTCTTGTATGTCACTAGGGCCAGGCTTTGGGAGCAAAAGACCTCCCCCTACTTCCAATTTACACATTCTTCTTCCTGCTTGGGGATTAGGATGTGAGCTCTCAGAATCCTGTTCCTACTGCTTCCCCACTGTGCTGGGCCTACTTCCTCCTGGAACTGTAAGGTGAAACAAAACCTTCCTTCTATAATTTGCCTTGGGCACTGTGTGTGTTTTTATTTTATTTTTAAAAAAGAAAATAAACTATCTTTTTTCATTTTACGTACCAATCCCAGTTTCCCCTTCCTCCCCTCCTCCCATTCCCTTCACCTTCTCCCCTACCCACCCCCCCATCCACTCCTCAGAGAGGGTAAGGCACATTGCTTTGGGGAAGGACCAAGGCCCTCCCTCCCTACTATGTTTAGATTGAGCAAGGTATCCACCCAAAGAGAATGGGTTCCCAAAAAGCCAGTACAAGCAGTAGGGATAAATTCTGATGCTACTGCTAGTGGTCCCTCAGTCTGCCCCAGACATACAACTGTCAACCACATTCAGAGGGTCTAGTTTGGTCTTATGTTGGTTCCTTCTCTGTCCGGCTGGAGTTTGTGAGCTCCCATTAGCTCAGGTAGACTGTTTCAGTGGGTGTCCCCATCATGGTCTTGACCTCTTTGCTCATATTCTCATTTCTCCCACTTTTCAACTGGACTTTGGGAGCTCAGCCCAGTGCTCTGCTGCAGTCTCTGCCTCTGTTTCCATCAGCTGCTGGATGAAGATTCTATGGTGATATTTAAGATATTCAGTTCAGGAACCCTCTCCTCTATTGCTTAGGGTCTTGGGTGGGGCCATCTTTGTGGATTCCTGGGAATTTCTCCAGTTCCAGGTTTCTTGTTAACCCCATAATGGCTCCCTCAATAAAAATATCTCTTTCCTTGCTCTCATCTCTGTCCTTCCTCCATCTCGATTATCCTGTTCCCTCATGTTCTCCTTCTGCCTCCCATTTTCTCCTCCTCTTCACTTTCTACCCTACCTTCTCCCCCTACCTCCATGTTCCCAATTTTGTCAGGAGATCGTGTCTATTTTTCCTTCCCAGGTGGATCTATATATGATTGTCTTAGGGTTCACCTTGTTGCTTAGCTTCTCAAGGGTCATGGACTATAGGCCCATTATCCTTTGCTTTACAGCTAGTATCCAGGACGCTGTGTTTTATCTCTGCAATAGATAATTAGTTGATAAAGTGCTGTCGTGGAAGAGGAAACATTTGTTTTTTTTTCTTTGCAAAAGGACTGAGGTTTATACCAGTTCCAGGGAGGGACATGATGGTTCAGACAGGAAGGTTGATTGGTGTCAGCCTAGAAAGTTCATGGGCTCTGTTGCCAGACAGATCAAACCTGCCCACACCAAATAGCTCTCCAAAGTAGAGCAGGTAGTTTACTTGACTAATATAAGTTTCCTTATCCCCATGGAGCTAATTGTATCATTGAAAAAGTATCTGTTTTATAGATGATGCAAAGATTAGGATGAAAAAAATTTGAACTTGTTTGATGCTGTGTTACTAAACTGAAAGATAAGTTATAAAATCTTAGTTTCTTTAAAAAATGTATTCTTGCCAGACGGTGGTGGCACACACCTTTAATCCCAGCACTCGGGAGGCAGAGGCAGGCAGATCTCTGTGAGTTCGAGGCCAGCCTGGTCTACAAGAGCTAGTTCCAGGACAGGAACCAAAAAGCTATGGAGAAACCCTGTCTCGAAAATCCCCCCCCCCAAAAAAAAGAAAAAGAAAAAAGAAAAAAAGAAAATGTATTCTTCTGCTCTAAGGGTGGTAGTGATTCCTAACCTACTAAAGTCTTTTAGAAAAATAAGCTTTGGGGCTGGGCAGTGATAGTGTACTCCTTTATTCCCAGCATCGGGAGGCAGAGGCAGGTGGATCTCTGTGAGTCTAAGGCCAACCTGGTCTACAGAGTGAGTTCCAGAACAGCCAAGGCCACATACTCAGCAAAACCTATTTGGAAAAAACTATATATATATATATATATATGTATATGTATATGTATATGTATATATGTATATGTATATAAAACTAAACAAAAGTAAACAACAAAAAGAAAAGTATTTGAATTTTCCCATTTTTCTAAGTATTTTAAAACCCATGCCTGAGTGTTTGGGCATCCGTCTATCCATCCCACACACATTTAGACAACATTAACACAGTGTATACAACTTTCTTTTTTCTTTATTACTGTATCCTCCCCACCCCGCCCCTTAGTTTAGCATAATTAGATTTCAGAAGCCTGAGAAAGAGGCCCCTGGAAAGAGGAATAGCTAAACCGTTGTCGGAGCAGCCATGATGGCCTGACTTCCCATTTGTTGGCTTTGAAACTTTCAGCAAGTCACTTCAACGCTCTAGTGTGACGCTTCTTCAGAAAGCTGAACCTGGAGGCTAAGCCTGTCAGTGCTCTGGAGAAGACAGCCTGAGCTGATGCGTAGACAAAGTGTCCTGCAGAAGACTTGACACGACAAAGATGCCCAACAAACGGCGTGTTTGTGGATCCTTGTCTACACCGGTGTCCGAGTCTCTGTTGTTATTTATTACCAGACCTCTCTCGGTATCTGTCTGTCCATTTGTCACTGCATGGTATTTGAATGAAAATTTAAGCTTAGCCTCTTTTAGACATTCATCTGTCACCAAAAAAATTCTATTTTGAAAAAATTTTTTAGTGTCAACATGAGTTTGGTGAAAGAGTTTACTTTTACCTAATTTATGCAGAATATGCATACTTTATTTTATTATGAGGTTAATATGCATATTTTTATTATTATGTTTGAAAGGAAAACATTCTAAATGTAAAAATGCACATGGTTCTCAAAGGTCCCTGACACATCCTATATCCTGCAAGGAGCCAGGGGTTTGCATAAGAGATGCTTTGAATGAAGCTGTTTAAAATTCCTCTTGTAACGCTACATGCTACTTGGTTTCCCCTGAGGGATGGTGGGTGGAACACAAAAAAAAGCCAAGAGGAAAAGTGGCTCAAGGAAGTGTGTGCTCCCTGTCGGTAGGGAGCAGAGGAAGTCCTGAGGGAGTGAGGTCTTGGGCGACTGTGCATTGCTAGCACAGGCACGGACAAGCCCAGGACTCCACGGGCTTGGACCCATGGAAAACTGGCAAAGCTCTGAGAGGAGAGGCCTTCCTCTATTTAAGTCCAAGTGTTTACAGGTGACTGATGAGTATGGACAAAGACTAGCAATTGCAGCTTTCTCCTTCCTGATGCTTACAGCCTAGATGACTCACAGACCTACAGACACCTCCTACCCGGACCAGCTAACCCCTCCTCCTGTGCTGTCTGTAATAAATGGTCTGAGGTTCCTGGTTGAGGTGGTTGTGGGTGCTGTTCCATCAGAGCAATGCCTGATCAGACCTTAGCTCCTCTGTACATGTCTCGTGTGTGCACTTGTCTCTGTGGGCACATGTCTCTGTGTGCACGTTTCTGTATGTGCACACGTCACTGTGTGCACTTGTCTCTGTGGGCACACGTCACTGTGTGCACTTGTCTCTGTGGGCACATGTCTCTGTGTGCACTTGTCTCTGTGGGCACATGTCTCTGTGTGCACATCTGTACATATCCTTTCTTTACATTTCCTTGCTGTTCCTAGTGAGGGATCTAGGACCCAAACTGTGTAAGACATGGTAACTATCTTGCTTAGCTACTGAGAAAATTAGAGATGACTCCAGTTTAACTAACTGATTGTCTAACTTACTTTATGATCAAACTAAAGAGCTGAAAATTCAGCACCGGAGTGTGCTTGATCCTGCCTTTGTTGCACGGGAGAAGCTGTACATTTCTGCCTATGGGGTTAGCCTTATTGTACGACTTAAAAAGCCCTCGTTGGCTTCCCGCTTTACGAGTCAGAATATGAAATAAATAGTTTCACTAGAGACCTTCCAGGGCTGTGTGTGTGATAGCTATTCAGTGAACGAGGCTTGCTTGACTGTGGATGAGTGTGTGGAATGTGGAATGGTGGCAAGGGAGCAGCAGAACTAGAATTCTGCATGACCTAGGGTCCAGATCTGACTCACTCAGGCACAGCCGGCGGGAGCGAGCGAGAGGGAAGAGGGTGAGCGAGCGAGAGGGAAGAGGGTGAGCCTGTCTGCAGGAGTCCTTCCCTTAGGCATCCTTCAGATACAATGTGAGCCCTCCGCCTAGGACCATTGATTCCCTGATAATTCAAGAAAGGACAATATAGGACCTTCCCAGCAGCATCCCCTTTCATCTCTGGTCCTATAGTTTCATTCTCTTCCAGGTCAGTTTCTACTTCCAAACAATTTACCAGTTCAAGTGTTTTGGGTTTCAGGCGTGACTCTCAAGTTCTTTAGGCTTCTGCTGAGGCCAGTGTCGTTTTTAACCCATCTCACAGAGGTTAAGCGAATTGTCCAGGGTGAGTTCAAGTTTAAGTTCCAGCGAGTTTGGCTCCAAAGCCAGTCTATCACTCACGTTCAGCAAGCCTGGCTGTCCAGACCATCGCTATGCCTCCCTGTGCCAGGGGACTGTCAGTCTGTTTACTAGGTGGTTATTATTTATCTCTTCATAGTTCATGCTCTCAATCAGACCCCAAGAAGCCAGTGACATTATCTTTTCTCTCCCAGCGGATTCTGTCCCCCAGGATACATGCTCAAATACAAAGGCAGTAAAGAATTTACAGTACTTATTGCTTTTGATTACACTGATATCAAAGCCTATGTTTTTCAAAAACCAGATCGCCCAAGGCATGAATACTATAACACCTTACCTTGATTTTAGGGAAGGAAAATAAATGAAGAAGTGATGGATTTCTTACATTCTTTCTGGTCTGTTGTCATAGTAACAGCACCCCTTTTTCCTTGACCACCCTTGTTCGTTATTGAACGTTTTTTTTTTTTTTTTTTTTGCAAAGAATGTGCAATTGAAAAAGTACCATTGTTTGACAGGGCATCTTGTCGGGATCCAATTGCTGAGGGCCTGCCTGGTCTGCCAGCCGGAGAGAATAATTTCGCTGTCTGATTTTCTGTACTTTTTGCCTGTTGGGAATCAGGAAACCAGCAGTTAAAAGATGTTTGCCTTTGAGAACATGTTAGAGAATTAACCGTTGGTTTGAGATGTTATCTGCCAATTTTGAGTTCCCCCAAACGTTTCATACCTGGCTTAAGTCTCTGAAAACAGGGATTTGGTAATTGAAGCACTGGTCTGATCTTATCTATGAAGTAGGCAGACAGGCCTTGCTGTGGGAGCCGGGAAACTTCTCGGGCATGAGAAGAAGGCACGGAGTACTGGGATGGTGAGGAATTTAAAGAAACGTTTGTTTAGGACTATCTGTGCACCTACTCTTAGTTTGTTGTGTGGAACAGTTTCCATTTTTTTTTTAAATCATTTGGCCCCAGACTTCTTTTAGAAGTTTTAATCTGAAAATTATACTATTCAAAAATAAAATTCTGAAATCTATTTGCCAAAGCAGCCACACAAAGCGGTGATTGATGAGGGACCCACGGCCTATATTTTTAGGCCACAATATTTAATTCTAGAGTTTATTTTTATTTTTTTAATAAAGTGTTTTAACCTCTTTTCCTTTCTCATAGGTCAGTCTCTCCCCTCACACCCTCCTCACTAAATTATATCTTAGGCTTTGAAAATAGCTTCAAAGCTCAGGCCTTTTAAAAATAGCCCATCTTCCCTAAAGGTGGGCTGTGCAAGTTTATTTCAGGCTTTGAGGTGGGACACACCTCTGTGACAAGTACAGATGTCCAACTGACTTCGCAAAGCTAGCCCGTCCTTTTGTCTTCTTACAGATGTCCACTAGGACCTTAGACTCTGCGTCCCGTCCTTACTGAGAAAAAGCATGTATCACTTGAGGACAGAAGGAGGTGCCAGCAGCCAGGCAGGATGTGATGTTCCCCACGTCTGCATATTTTTATAGCCTCTGTGTATTTTGCTTTCTCAATGACATCTCTGTGACAGACACTTGCCTTTCTCCCCGGGGACTGTTTAGCAGGTTGGTTGTCTTCTGCCTTGCTTCTTGCCCCTAAGTGCTCCCGTGTTGCTGGCCTTCCCGGTGCCCACTGGAACGTACTTTTTGAGCCAGGCTAGCAGAAGCTCCAGCCGCCACCTCAGGCCTGGCTGCTAGCCAGAGGGGCTGAAGCAGAGTGCTGCAGACACCAGGCTTCTTGGCAGCCACTTCACACAGAGGGAAGGCCGGTAACCACCAACCTCCAAATGAGACCGTCCGCACAAACAAACAAATAAAAAAAAAAAAGCCAAATGCAAACACAAATGAAAGAAACCACACACACTCTGAGAGACACAAAGCACAAGCTCGAACATGCTGTTGCCTGAGCCTCTCTCTCCTCAGCCGTGGGCTTGGTGTCCTTCTCAAAGCTGATGTAGTGGCAGGCAGACTGGAGATTCCTGTGGTCTGAACACACACCCTCCTCATCACCAAGATGTGCCTGGAAAAAATAGTTTTGGTCCAGGCTTCTGATTTATTTCTTGATAAAATAGTCTTTCCTATTTCCCTGGGCTAAACTAGCTCTCCCAGATCACAGGGCATCAGCCTTGTTCCTGTCGGCTGAAGCCTTTTGTGAATTAGCTCATTCCTTCTGTGGCCGTGGAGCCTCCCAGCTTCCTGTGCCTGTTGTTGGTGCCTAATAAGCTCTTAAAAATGCCCTCTCTTAATTGCCAATACCACAATGATTCCTTCCCAGAGATTCCTGGGCTATGCCAAGTTGTCACCGTGGTGTGTGTCACAGGCGAAGTTGCAGGAGTCCTTAAATAACAGTTTTTTTTTCACGACAGCACAAAAATTTTGTCTGATGTAGGAAAATACTAGCGATCTACCATCTTTTGTCTGTCCAGCTCCCCAGTCATATTTAACTTTTCTTAAGATTGCACGTCTACTTGCAGGCCTGTACTGAATTATCCGCAAGCCTCTGGAGGCTGCCTCCATCGGCTGGACCTCACCGTGCATTCTCCGCAAGCCTCTGGAGGCTGCCTCCATCGGCTGGACCTCACCGTGCATTCCCAGTCTCGGTCATGTCAACACCATTCTTTAAATTCACGCCACTTGCTTTCTGCTGGTAGGCGTAGCTCACATCTCATGGTGGGGAGAGGTGGAAATTTCAGTGGGTGAAAAGCAACCCGAATAATATCTTTCTTTGCTCTATCCATGTCATTAAATGTAAGGAATCTTAAGAGCTACCACCATGCAAGATGTATGCTAAGCCCTGATGTGTTGTTGGAACATCATGAGCTCTTAAAAAATGGCCCCTCCTGGTTGCTGAGGCTGTCGTCTGTTTGTCTGTCTATTATTGCCAAAAAAGGCTGTTTAGAATTTTTTCTGACCTTCGAGAGACAGATGTTGCTAAAGAAGAATGGCTTCTTTGCTGTTCATGTCATACATATGGCTGGATACACTTGGGTTCTGCTACAGGGTAGGGAAGCTATCTAGGACTAGGACAGGTAGCGTTAGAATAGACATATGTGGTATGGTCTAACCAGAGAGCCTTGGGAGAAGAGTCACATTAAATGCATGGGTTTGGGAGCCTGAGAGATAACTCCCCTCCTAAACCTCACACTCTGTCACCTCCCATGAACATTATGAACACTATAAACATTGTAATAAAGTGGACATCTGCTCATGCTCTTGCGGGGAGCAGGTTACTTGGCCAGATGTGGAGGAGCTGAAGGAAGACATACTGGTTGGGGTCACCCAAACAGAACTGATTTTTTTTTTCCCATCCCAACCTGCCTTTCACTCCTGCTCACATCCCTCAAAGCCCTGATCTTTTTTTGTCTTTGATAACTCGGAGGTCCTGGGTCATTGCATTCTGTGATTCTTGTATTATGCACTTTCCAATGGGAATCTTGGATCCCAGGGCCTATGAGCTCGAGTATGGTGGAAAACTCTAACTGTGCTTTTCCTCCGGAGGGTGTTGACTGGAAAGAAAGGAGAGGTAGGAGAGGAAAAACATAGTAGGAGTGTTTGTTTTGAACTGCTTTGGAAGAAGGTCACTTAGGGAAGACGGTCAAGTCAGCAGTGATGGGCTAATTTGTACTGAAATGAAGTTGGACTTGGGATGAAGTTCAAGAGTGTGAAGCATCATTCACTGAGGAGGGGAAGTACTTCAGGCAAGCCAGAAGATTATAGGGTAGCTTTTCTTGCTAGCCCCAATACCTGTCTCTGGTTCCATTTCCCTCTCATTGAACGAGAGAGATGTTTGCATCAGGGCTGAGAGCAAGCATTGTGATGGGGTCTACCTGTGACTCTGTACAGTTCCAGAGAAGAACCCAAGTGACAGCTGTCTGAGAGCAAGGAAAAGGAAGCCCAAAGAAGGACAGAAATGAAAGATGATCGCCACGTCTACTAACCCCTTCTCAGGCGCTAACCTTAGCCTTAGCTCAGTGACTTTGCCACCACAACCTCTGTCTGATGCCCAGATGGAGCAAGAATGCATGAACCCTGGCCTGGCACCAGGGAAACTAGGGTTTTCCTGAGAGCTACATTAGCTTGGGCTTATCACTTCAACTCGCACGCAGACTTCCGTAACGTAGTTTATATGCAAGTGTTTATAGCTCATAGATGAACATACCCCATACAAATGACTTCTGGCAGGAGAGGTATGTTTGGACTGAAAAGTTAGGGCGACACTATATGATGGCAGAAGCTTATAGATCTCTCTCTCTCTCTCTCTCTCTCTCTCTCTCTCTCTCTCTCTCTTCCTCCCTCTCTCCAGGAAGCAGAGAGCTTGGGCTAGAACCATGATATGTTATAAAATCTCAGGACTCCCCGCTTCTCCCCATTATCTGCTTTCTCCATCTTCAGGATTGAGTGTTCAAACACACAGGCCTTTTGGGGGACAATTCCCATGGAAGTCATAGCAAATATTACGGAAGCCACAATAAAATTCTAGGTTTTTAACTCTGTTGCTAGGAAAGATATTGTAAGATAAAACACTCCTTTTATAACTTCACCACTGAAAATATCAAATAATTTGCAGAGCTTGATTAAAGCTGGAAACCAATCGCTTTTTCTCCCCTCAGAAAGAATTCTTGGTCGATGTTAGAAAAATGACTATTTTTGAATTTTTTAAAAAATAAAGTGTGTATGAACGAGCATGCTAATTACCATGGGCTACAACTCTGAATAAAACGCACTTTGAATGAGAGAAATTGCTCAGACTCTAGTCAGAAACTCGCCGCCGTGGAAACAAGCCCTGGCTTCAGAGCGGCATTTTGGCGGAATCACAAAAAGCATCTTAATTTATTTTCCTTTACAGCGACATCATTAATGAACACGCTGGAACTGCGCTTTATTCCACCTGGTCCAATGTTAACCCCACGTAGTTAGTTTCCTGTTTGATGGATCATTTCCTTGGGTTCAGAACCAGGGGTGTCATGATGAGGCTGAAGCATCACTTGTGGAGCCTCAATGGATGCTTTCAGAAAGTGGCTTGGGGATGCACCAATCCTTCCCCTCCGCCGAGGGATGGGAGGCAAGAAGATGATACGCGTTTGAGGGCAGACAGCTGTGCACCTGTTTCACTGGTGGAGTTCAGCCGCTTGGAGCTGAACCAGGCCCTTCCTTTTCCAGGCTTGTTAGTAGGTTTTCCCTGTCTCAATTCATACTCTCTTCATAACATAGTCCACATTCAACCTACACTACCATGAGTGTTCAAGGCCCACTGTGCATGGTGCCTAACATGTGTTGTCTCCTTTCCATGTGCTTCAGATTGTCCTGGAGAGCCATGGTCCCTGTCGTTCCTCAATCAGCTTTCCCTTTAGAGAAAATTTCTCCTGTTACCTACAGTCCTTTGCTTAGCCGAGTTCCCTACTTGGGCGGTCCCATCTACCATTTCATCCTTAAATTCGTTTGGACCACAGCTATGGACTAATTCGTTTGGACTAATGCCATCACCTCCTCTGAACCCTTTTCTGTGTCTACACTGAGGAGCAAATACTTCTTTCTGGATCTTCTTCTTTATATATCGCAGACCAACCAGGAGTGATTCTCCTCCATATTCGTGGTTGCTTATAGACTTCTTGGGGAACCAGAGTATGAAGCTTTTCTAGGCCAAGGAAATCCAACCAGGAGAACACTTCATTTTAAGGCACACAAATCTTATTCTGCCCCTCTCCCTTTCTTTATATATAAACATACAAATCTTATTTTGCCCCCTCCCTTTCTTTCTATATATATTAAGAGTGTGTGTAGGGGGTGGGGCAAGGGTAGTGAAATGAAGTGGGGTTTTCATTCTGAGATTTACAGAAACATTAAGTATATAGCTTGATTAAATTTTATCTATATATACATACATATACATATAAATTTTACCTATATATACATGTATAGGTAATCTACACACCCATCCAGGTTCTCAACACCTAGCTACGCATTCATTCATGTTCTCAACGCATCTACACACCCATCTGTGTTCTCAATACCTGCTTACACACCCATCTATGTTCTTAACACCCATCGGTACACCCTCTGTGTTGTCAACATCTGTCTACACACTCATCCGTGCTCTCAACACATATCTACATACCCATCTGTGTTCTCAACACCCAAATCAAGATACACAAAATACTATCAGATTCCAAAAATCTCCCTTGAACTCCTCTTCGTAATTAGCCCCCTAGCTCACACCTGGATGCCCAGCATCTCAACTTCTAGGTTAAGTTCACTGATTTTTTTTTTAAAAGAAAGATTTATTCATTTTTATTTTACAACGATGGGTGTTTTGCTTCCAGGCATGTCTGTTCGCCATGTGCACGCCTGTTGCCTACAGAGACTAGAAGAGAGCATTGGACTCCCTAGTACTGGAATTATGTGTGGTTGTGAGTCACTATGTGGGTGGTAGGAATCAAACAGAGGTCCCCTGAAAGAGCCAGTTCTCTCTCCAGCCCTGGTTTCACCTGTTTTTAAATTTTATATAGCAGAATCATATATTATACATTTTTGTCTTTTTGATGTTTTCACTCAACAATTTGTCAGATTCTTTTCCCATATTGATCAATGTTTCAGCAGGCTTTATTTTGTTTTATTACTAAATATCATCATAACAGTACATTTATATTTTTGACTATTTAATGGAATTTGGTTTGTTTCTAAGTTTTAGTTCTTACAAATGAAGTGACCATGGATGCCCTGCGCTTTATGCTTTTGATGAACACGAAGGGGAGAGATCCAGGGAACAGGGGCTGGGGGCAGGGCTCTTGAACATTTTCAGTTTTAGTATATGTTGTGAAACACTTTCCAAAGTGGTTGCTCTGATTCAGACTCCCATCACAAAACAAGACGCCTGGTTTCTCCGCATCCACGCTGACTCTCGCTGTGGTCAGTGTTTTGCATCCTACACTCTGTACTCAACATGACCTGGTATTTCATTGAGATTATTGTGGCTTGAATCAGCTTCCCCCAGGATGACGGATGAAGCTGAACAATCTTTCATGAGTATTTGGCTACTTTGACATTCTTTGTGACTATCTTGTGCCTTTTTGAATATTAGATCCTGAGCTAGAGTAGCCAGGCATCTACTCCAAGAGTTACTTAACGTCATTTAGACGGCATCTTCATCAGATAACTCATTTAATACAATACATTATTCCATCTGTAGGAAACGTGTTCAGTTTGTATATAAATGTCATCAGGAATGATGAGGGCTGGGTAAAAGCTTCTGAGCCTTTCTTATTGTGAATCTGGTGAAAGTACTTGGTAAATAGACTTCCCCTTAAGAGCTACATTTGGCCTGGTACAGGGTTAGAGTTCTTTTCTTTTGGGGTCCAGCTCTATTGACATTATCTGCATATTTTAAGATATATAGACTAGGTTTACTTTTTAAAAATAAACTATATTGTTACTTTCTGGTAAGCCTTTAGTCTGCCACTAATTTTTTTTTTCCAGAGCAGCCTCTGGAAAAGGCTTTGTCGAGGCTTTCTGTTTATTTTCTCTTTCTTCTCCTATCATATTTTGCCCAAACAAGAGCTATGGGAGAGGGACTTACTTTGCCAGAACATGTTTATGCTAAACTGAGCCATAGGTAATGTTATTATTTTTCTGTTAGATAGAAAGTTGAATTCTATGATTTTTTTCTTGCAGTACTTAAAAAAATATATCCCTGGCGATGGCTGTCAAAGATTTTTTCTCTTCAGCTATTTCACTTTCAACATCACGTGAGCCATTGCCTTGTAATTGGTGGGTGCTCATAAATGATGCCTTCCTCTGAGCCAGGGTATGAATAACACGGAATATTATCTGCAGCAGCATTTTCCAGGATGAGCTAAGAGAGTATCAGGACCAGCCGTGCACTGCTGTGTTTAAAACATCGCAACGCTCTTGTGCTCCAAATATGCAGCTTTGTAGTTTGTCATTGGCCTGCTAGCTTCCAGGAGGCATTAACTTGCAGTTAAGACATGTCTCTCGACAGATTTTTTCTTAGATTCTTCCAATAGTATCTAAAAGGAGGTACCTACAGGACCGTTGGCACCCATGTGTATTATAGTAGGTTTTGTTGTGGGATCTCTGAGAGAAGGGCACTAAAGAACAGGACTAGCGTGGGAGGAAGAGTCCTATGCCAGAGAAATGCCGCTGTTGACAGAGGTTTGTAGGAATCTGCAGAGACTCCAGACGAAGAAGAATGCCCTGTATGAGCCTCAGGGAGCTGTTTTACTGTCTAGGGTCAGCTAATTCACTTCCTTCAGCACAGCTTTCCTCGATGTAAAACATGGAAGGTCCACCATCTCCCAGTTGTTTTGCAAGAAAATTGAGTGGCAAAGGGAAGATGGAAGGCAGCTTAACCGGAACCTCTGCACAATTAACACACACCAAATAGGCGGGGTACTGGAGTCCAGCTACTAATGTATTTCCTTGACTGGACAGTACACACCCGTGGGGAAACCCCTTCATTCTGATTTAATTTTAATTTAATGCAAATAAACTGAACCAGAAAATGCACCCAGTTGAATTAGCTACGAATGAGACTCTTTCAAAGTCAGGCTAGATACTCATCCTTTTGTTTGCATGAGCTAAGATATTCTTCACATTATTAATTATTTTGTTCTGGTGTTAATGTACGATATGTTAAGATGACAGGTTCTCCCTTGAATTTCTCTCTTTGATCCTATTTTATGAAGCCATGTACGAAGGGCACTGTGTGTAAATTAATGTAACCGTGTTGAGGATGTGCATCCAAAGGGCCTAAAAGCTGAGCTTAGAGGGAGAGAACTTGCCTGCTTTGAGTGGAGCCCGAGTTCAATCCCCAGCGCCACAGAAGAGAAGATGTGGAACCATTAGAAAGGTTTGGAGCTCACAAGTAGATTCTTAAAGGTAAATGACTGAAGTGCGCCCCCATGTGGCGGGGGGGAAAGGCCACAGCCTCCAGCCACACGCTTTAGGGCAATACCTAAGAACAGGAAGTAAGGAAACAATCTGAGCTCCTTGGAAAACCTCAGGGGCATGGAGCGACGCTCAGGGCAACTGTGCCAACTGGCATCTGTCCAGGATGCTAATGATGCCCCTTCTTCTTACAGAAATATCAAGGGACCGAGTCGGGAGGAGGGAAGGAGGCGAACTTGGAAGCCTATCAGGAAATACAGGAAATTTAATTTTAAAATTAGAAAAAGTTTTCATTTAATGGGATTAAGGAGAGCATTGGGCAAGCGCTGTTTAAAAATGTGGAACTGCACAGAATGGCAGCCTGCCAGCCCATCTATAGCACGGGCCTCTCTCCTCCCCATTATCTAGAAGGGTTCTTTGTGTTTAACTTTTCTCTCTGAAATAGTAAGCTTGCTGGCCTGTAGATCCATTTTAGCACATTCTTGCAAATGGAAGCGATACAGCGTGATGGTGTGTTTATTATTCTTTCCTGCAGACTGTAGCTTTGGTTGTGACTAAGGCCTGGCTTAGGGTTGGAGTAAGGGATTTCCTTTCTCAGTTGGCCAGAGTGGTCCTTAAATAATAATAATCATAAAAGAGCTAAGAGGCTCCAACCAGATAGGAACAGAGCAAACACCAACGTTTCTATTGCTAGAATACTGCCCAGAAACAGACGTGGTTGGGCAGGTGTGTGTGGAATGGCTTCCAGAGGCATGCAGGGAGAGAAGAGGCCTTCAAAGAGTACATTGTGTTTAGTTGCCCAAATCCCCTTCCTCTTGGCAAAAGCTTGATTATTATTATTCAGGGGTGGAGATGAGGGCTATGAAGAGATTAGGCAGGGAACACCTCTCAGCAGAATTCACCTTCAGAACCTCTGTGGGTTTAAATAAAACGAAAGAGATACAGTCAGCTTTGAATTCGTGACTTAATCTCTTGGCATACGGTATTTTTCAAGCCCCAATTTGCAACACTTCAAGGCTTATTTTTCCAGACCTACCTTGAACTCTTCCCTTCCTGGGCACTGGTGTAAGGGGCAGCTAAACTCTGAATCCCAGAAGAATGTGGAAGATGCTGTTCCTGCCTAGTGGTTTAAGAAAATGTGTATGACATCTCGCTATGTCTCAGAGGAAAAGTGGTTTGTATTTGAAATAGAACAAACTTCAGAATGTCGTCCCTTGGTATCCTCAGCACATTGTTTCCGGAACTCCTCCCACGGGCACAGATCCTGTTTGCAGACCAGGATTTACCAGACCCACTGGGCAAATGCAAAACCTCACAGTGATTGTACGGAATGTCCACATAGACTCTCATATAGTGCATCATCCTTGGATTACTCATAACACAAGGTAAATGCTGTGTGGATAGTTGTTAGACTGCAATTTTAGAGAAAATGATAAGAAAAAAAAGATAGTCATGCCCAGGAGCCTTGTGGTTTTTCAGGGTTTAAAACATCCTTTTCGTTTGGGGCTGTTTACAGAGGGCCAATTACACCCACAGAATCTGCCCACTTTTCACTTACTCGTTACTATCCTGGTGTCTGAGACACCGTCACTGTTTCCTGGCCTTTCCTCATGTTCTTCAGCTCCCACCTTTGTTCCAGGGGAGTCTGTTCTAAGCACAAAGTCACAGGAATCATTTGGTAAGTGAGAGCATGTGCCTCTTTTCTTCAGTGGCACCCCGTTTTATTCAGATGAAAAGCTCAAATCCATCCCAAGGCCTAAGGACTGTGCAAGGCTGGCCTTTTGCACACACCCCGTCTCCCTCGCTCTCGTACACATAGCTCTGCATCTCCTTGTGTGTTTCATCACGATGCCCAAGTGCAGGCTTTATGTTTTCAACTCCCTCTGTCTGAAATATTCTTTCATCAGATAGCTCTATGGACTCCTTTATGCCTCTTGTTCTCTGCTGACCAGATTACCAGATGTAGCGTGGAGATAGTCTGTGGTCCTTCCCTTAGAAGACTCTTCACTACCTACCTACCTGTACAAGGATTTATCTTTGTATCCTGTAGAGACGCACATCAGAGAAGCTGCCTGTGGTGTTCATACCTGCTGGGACCGTACTGCTATTTCTCAGCAGTGTGCTGTTTTCTTCTAGCTTCTGTAAAATGCACTTGAATTTCATAAAGTTAATTTTTCTTTATTTGGGGCAGTTATATTGAACCATTGAAGACTTTTGGTGTGGATTCTTGGAGTGGTTTTGGATGGCTGGGGTTTAGCTTCAGGATATTTGTGGTGACTGAATTCCCACTTGGTGAGAGATATCTATCTATCTATCTATCTATCTATCTATCTATCTATCTATCATCTATCTATCTTCTATCTATCTATCAATCTATCATTTATCTATCTAAAATCTATTTATTTTTTATGTATTTATTTATGTATTTATTTATGTATTTATTTATTTATTTATTTATGTTTTGTGTTCATTGCCTGCACGTTTATCTGTACAAGGGTGTCAGAAGCCCTGGAACTGAAGTTACAGACAGTTGTAAACTGTTGGTTCTGGGAATTGAACCTGCGTCCTCTGGAAGAACAGTCAGTGCTCTTAACCGCTGAGCTAGAGAACTCTTGGTGATAGTTAAGGTTGAATGAAAGCATCAGCCTTGGATTTAATCCAACAGGACTAATGGCCTTACAGGAGATGAAAGTCTTTTCTCTCTCTGTATGTACTGGAGAAAGGCCACAAGAGGACACAGTGAGAAGGTCCCCATACTCAAGTCAAGAAGTGTCCTTACCAGGAACTGGGTCTGTAGGTGCCTTGGACTTCCTGGTGTGCAGAACCACAAGAAATAAGCCTCTGTTAAGCTCAGAAGTCTGATGTGATATTTTGTTATGGCAACATGAGCTACCATACAGAATGGCAGAACAATACGAAAAGGCCAGCTTGTCCCAAGAAAGTGCTAGATGCTATTTGGCCACCTAGTGTTGTTTGTATGCTTTCTTTATAAACATATTATTTAATAGCTATATAGAATTATCAATGGATTTTTCAGAAATAAAGATTGAACCCAGGGCCTTCCTTATGATATGTATGTATATTTGATACATATATATGTATATATGCATATACACATACACACATATGTATATACACATATGCAGAAGGCCTCACAGAAATGTCTAATAAAGTCTTAAACTCGTAATCTTCTTGCCTCAGTCTCCCCGGTAGCCAGGACTGCATATGTGTGCTGTTGCTGTTCATGGCTGGAGTTGGAGTAGTTCTAAAGAAAAGGCTTCAAAGAGATAAAATCCCTTGTGGCCAACACACACACTCACGGCTTCAAGAATAATCCTTTACTGAGGGTACTGGTGTGGGAATGCCATGTTCGTCAGCTTTCCGTCACCGAAACAAAGTATCAACAATAATTAACTTAATTCGAGCACAGGTTTATTTTGGCTGAGGGTTTTGAAAGTTTCAGTGCATGTCTGGCTGCTTTGAGACTTTCTGGCTGGTGACAAAGCCGTACATTCTATCCAGAATGTGTGAAGGTTGAGGCTGCTTACGTCATGGTATCTAAGAAACAACCAAGAAGAAGGAAGACAACGGGACGTCAATATATCCCCTTTTAAAGGTGAGGTTTCAGTGACCTAACTTTGTTCCATTATGTCCAGCCTCTTCAAAGTTCTGTCACCTCCCGATATGGTGGAGACCAAGACCTTTGATACAGGGACCATTGGTAGACACTTGCCAAAGCCACATCACTCTGTGGACCACTTAGGGTCTCAGCACCTGGGTGGAGGCAGTCGAGCTGAGTGATTAACACAAGAGAAGTGTTTTTACTTGTGTTTTCAATTCTGCAAGCTTTAAGAGAGGCTTACCAAGCCACTGGCAGCGTCTTGCCTCCTCCTGATGTCCACCATTTCTGGACACAGCCTGAGCTTGTAGGCTGCTGCAAAGACAGTTTTGACCTTAAAGATGATTGTAATTTGAAACTAAACCTTGAAACTAAAACCATTCCCCACTGAACTTGGGCAACAGCCCATAATCAAAGCAGCTTCTTCTGCGGTCAAGGATTCAGGTTTGGGTACTCAGGGACTTTCTACCAAGGTCCTTGTGAGAACTTCTTGCTTCCTACTGAAACCGACTCATATAGCATTGGCTTGCCTTGGGAAAGTGTTGAGAACACCTATTCATATCATCATGGCTTCTCATTGCTGCCCTCTATTAACTTGATGAAATGGTTAAAATAACCAAGAGCTACTCAGGAGATGTTGCCCCCAGGAAGGGTTCATCCACAGTTGCAGTTTCTCCCACTGGTTGAGAGAAATAATTTCTGTATCTCACCTCACACCACTGCACAGCTTGGCAGAGCCTTAGCCTTTTAGAGCGGCTCTCATTGGCTCCACCAGTCTCTCTGCAGCAACCCCAGGACCTGGGCAGTGACAGTTGTAAGAAAAGAGAATTGTTGGTGATAGAGAATTCTTTCATTGGGCATCTTATAATAATTAGGAAATTGGTGGTGGTACATGCCTTTAATTCCAGCACTCAGGAGACAGAAGCAGGCAGATCTCTGAGATTGAGGCTAGCCAGGTCTACAGAGTGAGTTTCAGGGCAGCCAGAGCTACACAGAGAAATCTTGTCTCAAAAAAAAAAAAAAAAAAAAATCAACCAACCAACCAACCATCCAATCAGCCAGCTAGCCAGCCGATCAACAAACAAACAATGCCCTCCCAAAAAAGAAAAAAAAGGAAAAGAAAATTCCTTACGGTGAGTGATAGGCTGCCTTCCTATTCATTCTAATTTCTCATTTGAAGCCGCTGAATGAATCTAGAATTTCTTCTTTACAGGCAACCTCTGGATCATGTCAAACATGTGCTATGTGCCTCTTGGTGCCTCTCTTCTCCAGACAGAATATTCTAGTTTTTTAAGGGATCCTCATATTTAAGTTCACCTGAAAGATGCCTCAGGGTGGGGCTGTGTCTACTGTCAGGAATGGCATCTTTATGATGAAGCCAATCATGCATGCGTCATACAAAGGTCAGAGAATAACGTGCTATAACTCAAAAGTTAAGACCATTTACTAGGAAGGAGCTGGTGCCAGCAAGTGCTAGAGAAGCGAGTACAAATAGAAAGACATCAAAGCTTTTTAGGATGATAGCAAAGATTGGGGGTGAGTTCCAAAAAAAAAAAAAAAAAAAAAAAGATGGGGGGAGACTGTTTAAAGCCACAGAGTGAGAGTCAGACTTTGGGAACCAGGGCAGAGGGGGGATTTCTGCAGTCTTGGCAAAGCATGCCAGCTAAAGAAAAGCTTCACCTCTGTTAGTGGAAAGCAGATGTCTGTGATGATATGGAGAGACTTTGTGGCTCCCATTGTCCTCTTCTCTGCCCAAAGAACAGCCTTGAGCCTAAGTCACTTTGAGTCATAACTAATACACAGCCTACAAAAAGGAAAATTTTGTCTTCTGCCAATAACTCCTGCAAAATCCTGTAACGCAGACAGGCTGTTTTACCGTGGCGTAGTTAGATAGCATTTCTCTTTTTTTTTTTTAAATATTTATTTATTATGTTTACAATATTCTGTCTGTGTGTATGACTGCAGGCCAGAAGAGGGCACCAGACCCCATTACAGATGGTTGTGAGCCAGCATGTGGTTGCTGGGAATTGAACTCAGGACCTTTGGAAGAGCAGGCAATGCTCTTAACCTCTGAGTCATCTCTCCAGCCCCTTAGATAGCATTTCTATTGGCAGATTCCCACCTGCTACCTCTTTCCACCCGCACCTACATCATCAATAAAGGTCCTAGAGAGATGTGGCTTGAAGAAATCGAAAACTATTTCCTTTCCATTTTAAATAAAGTTTTCTCCTGGTTGAAGCCTCCTCATTTCTTCTAATTCCGTTCAATTTTCTGCCCACCGTGGCTGATGACTGGGCCTCTTCTCAGTTGCCATTTGCTGGGGTTGGGATTGCTTAGGTCAGGAGCTAAGGAACGGGTTTGGAATTCTGCCGTGTGGAGTCTGATTCTATTTGGAGCAGGCAGGCGGTTCTGAATTCCAGCTCCGGCCATTCCACTTCCTGCCCGTGGAGTGATGGTGGGCAGATTTCCTAATCTCTCTAGGTCTGAGTGAACTTGTTTGTAGAAAAGAGGCAATCACACCTTCCATGATCTAACTGAGATGGTATGTCTTCGGTGGGTTTGGTTTGGAATAACATCATCATCATAGGTTTTACGGCTTGGAGGGAAATTTCTTGTTCACAGCTCCGGGCATAGAAGCCCGAGATCTGGGTTCTTTGCTGCGCCGCCAAGAGTCAGCTTCTCCCAGGATTCTCCCATAGTGCGAGGAGAGCGTTCATAAGGACAGGAATCCCATCCATGGATTCCACCCTCGTGGCTTAGTTACCGCCCGCTAACGTGAAGCTTTAGTCCTCAATGCAGTATTCAGAGGTGGAGTTCCGGGAAGCAACTTCGCTGTGAGGATACGGACACAGTCTGTGACGGGCAACTGGAAGATGGTGAAACCTGAAGGTGGAGCCTGATTGGAGGAAGAGGGCTACTAAGAACTTGCTTTCGCATGATGTCTCTTGTCCTCAGCCTCTCTCTCTCTGTCCCCGCTCCTCTCCTTTGCCGATTGTAATGACGTCACCACCCTCTTCCACTACACATGCCGTGATATTTCTGCCCGGCTGCCTAAAAACAAGATATTCAACCTTCCAAGGACAGAAACATCTAACACCACAAGGACAACCTTTCCCTCTTAAGGTTGCTGTTCTCCTGTATTGTGTCACTTTCTAACACACCTCCCATAGACCTAATCTTCTAAAGCACCGGAGGTGCGGGTGGGGGTTAGGGTTTCAGCATGAATTTGGGGAAAGACATATTAAGTTTATTGTATGCACTTTCAGGATATTTGGCAGCGGACACATGCTTTATATTACAAGATTTGTTTTTTTTTCTTTCAATTCTACCTCAGTCGGTTATATTCAATAGTGGGTATTTTCTAGGTATCCTCAGTCAGGGTCTCCAGAGAAGCAGAACTGATGGAGGTGATGTGTACTAGAGGGGATTTAGTAGATTGGCTTGTATGGTACAGTCTTGGTAGTCTATCATTGATTCTTTTACACTAGAGAACACTGAGAACCCAGTAGTTACTTAGTCGCTGGGACTGAGAGTCTCCCCATTACCAATGCCATTGAATGCCTGGAGAGCCGCTGGTCTTCAGTCTACATCGGAAATCTGGTATCAGTGAAAGAATGCCAGAGCCAAAGTGTCAGGAACAAAGGAGATGGCCCTGTCACCAAAAGTGGGAGCCAGTGGGTTTCTTGCTTCTACTACTGACAGCAGACTTCCTTCTCCTCCTTCTTTATCTGGGCTGCCACAGGAAGGTGTCACCTGCTGACATTAAGGGTGAGATTTCACACTCCAGACAACCTGATCGAGGAAGTCCCTCACAGTAATGCCTAGTGGCTTACCTTTGAGTTGACTGCAGAACCAGTCAATTCAACTGCCAGGAGTAAAGATTACAGTGGCCAGCAGCAGTGGAGGAAGTTGGTCAAAGATGTTTCCCATTATGTTGTGAGGACCAGGCAAGCACATGGGTTGATCTCTCTGTCTACCTTCCGTGTTAGTGGTGGCATCCTGAAAGAATCCCAAGTGACCTTAGGAACTAGGTTGGCTCTCAACAACTGATGTCTCTCTCTCTCTAACTCTCACAAAAATCTCCCAATGCTATTATTATTATTCATTCCCCCAGGAGAAGGAATCTCATTTAGTGACGTTAAATAACTCACTCAGAAGATTTGTGGGCAGTAACTTACTGAGTTTGTGTGTAAAACCAAGTCTGTCTAAATTCCCTTAAACCCAGGAGAGGGGGCTATGTATGGAAAGGGTCATACTCATGTTTTGTAGAAGAATTACCTTGGAAGGCAGAGATTCCTTGGGGCCAGTCACAACTGATGCTAGGTATCAAGGGAACCAGGTAGTAGGCACCTGAGATGGGGAACCAAGATGGTGCAAGGGGCAGGCCAGGGCCAGCTTAGCGTGTCCTCAAAGCAGCTTGCAGGGGGTGGTGGTGGTGGGGAGGTGGGGGGGTGTGAGCATGGGAGTAGGGGTGGGGCTTGAGCACTGAGGATAGCTGTCTGCTGCAACAGAGAGAACAGACATGAGGCCCAGAGCTCATGTGGCTGTTCCTGAGGGACTTGAACCCCTCACCTACAAGAGCCTGCAAGTCTATAAACTACAGTGGATGCCTGCCCAATAAACATTTGCCACGGGGATGTATGGGTGGTTTAAAATATTTACTCTCGTGTTTACTCAGCTCTGACTAGGGGCAGCTGTTGGCGTTAGGGAACGGTTTGCCCAGTGTGGACCACTCTCCTTACTTAATACTGCTGAGGAGGATCAGCCTGGATGCTGTGTCTTAGAAACAGGCTGCGGGGAGGTTGCTCACTGTTGCCTGTAAGCTTAGGTTTGTAGAGTGGGCCTGCAGCAGGTTATTTATTTCTGTCGAGTCCTTCTGCACAGTAGAAAAACCCAAAACCCAAACCCCCAAAAAACTGAAGGCAATCCTTAAACCCAGCATACAAATTTAAATCTCTAAATGGATCCAGAAGTCGCTTTCTTTTTAACCCAAACTGGAAATGATTTCATCAAATTGGAGAAAAGGATACGGAGGAGAGCGGAACACGCTGAGATGGGCTTCTCCACAGAGGGATTCTGCATTTTGAACAAACTGTAGCTCAGAAACCCAGATATGTCTAATTGCATAAAGGAGACTCAAATTCCACGGCCATGTCCAAGGCTCTCTTCCTCTAGGCTACTTAACGTTGGCCACTGTCTCCCACGCAGCATTTGTTTTTCATGTCTCTTTGGCCTGTTAGCGTTTCTTATTCGTGCATTAGCCGGGTGGCTTTAGGGTGGGGTGGGTGGAGGGTGGGAGGTGTGGGGGTGGAAAAGTTTGCTCACAGGGCAGGTGGGTAGGTTCGCATCTACCCTTTGTGGACAGCTCTGAAGCTTGTCTTTAATCCTGTACCAAGTCACCCTTGCCTTGGGAGAATTTGGCACCTTACTGCCCTGTGATAAATGCATAATATTAGAAGGACCTTTGACAGCCCCTCTTCTCGTGTTCTTTAGTAACAGAAACCTCTATGTTTTTCTTTCCTTCTGTTCATCGAACAGACAATGTGAGAGGTTTTTCAGGAGTTGTCCCAGGACATCGTAAGGGCAGGGTGGCTTGTCAGTGGTGTGGCTTTAGCTAGAATATTAATGAAGGGAAAAGCCTCGGCATTATTGCGGTCCCTGCAGTGTTTTAAATCTTCACAGCTCAAGACAACATGTTTTCCATTACTGCTTACCTCCTTGAAGGAAACGGTTGTTTCTAGGCGACATGGTGAGACCAGGCCCATTACGCACCACTGTGACAGTGCTCATATCTTCTCGAAATCTGAAAGGCTTTAAACACAGTCACGGATGTCTGCGGTGAGGGCTTCTCTGTGCAGGGCTGCCAGGCCCTGCTGTGCATACCGTGTGAGACTGATTACTTGCCAGTGTGTTTTGCCGATCCCTGAGGCTAAGAATCCACCTTTCTTGGATAGGTACGACTATATATGCGTGGGGAGACTAGAACCTATTCAGGTCAAGAATTTTAGAGGTTACTTTTTCTCTTTCCTACAAGAGCTGGACAAGGACTTACACTTTATTCCCCGTTACTGGTGCCCTTGGTTCCTCTGCCCTATACATTTCTTTTACAGGCGTGGATGATAAGCTTCGTGACGTGCCCTCAGCCGTTAGTATTTACCTCTGTGCCGAGGCTCTCTCCTGGGGACACAGGGCCTCTGTGGGAGTTCTCCCCATGACTTCAGAGACGCTCTTGATCAGGAGACAAGTTGCAAGTCTTTAGCAGTTGATTCCCTGTGATGGGAAGTTGGGAAGTGAGTACCACAGTGTCCTTTCTGGGTGATTTCTGAGGGAGGGTCCTTAGTCTCTCACCAAGTACCCAGAATGATGGAGCTTCTGGAAATAGCTGACTTCATGCATACCCTTGGTGTCCCTTCCCTTCCCTTTCCTCCCTCCCTTCTCCCCTCTCCTTCCCTAAGCCTCTGATGACTGTTTCTCGGACCCCTCCTCTTTGGTACTGCCAATTGCTGTATGTGGATTTGAATGTGACGACTGATTTCTCAAGGGATCCAGAAACCCCCAGGACAGAGCTTAATTTTTTTGCCCATTTATTTTATTTTTTGTGTGTGTACTAGTGTTTTGTCTGCATGTTATATATCTGTACCATATAAGTCATGGCATGGGTGTTGGGGTGGGGACGCTCCCACCCATATGCATGTCTGGTGCCCCCAGATTCGATGAACCTGGAGTTGCCAATGGTGATGAGACACCATGTTGGTGCTGGGAACTAAAGCCAGGTCCTCCTCTTCAAGAACAAGTGCTCTTAACTGCTGAGTCAGCTTTCCAGTCCCCAAGAGAGGGGTTTAAGCGTCTGAGTGGTATTGAATGTGTACTGACCTGTTATGAAGAGAACTTGATACCTCTTTTTTATTTCTTTATAAAATGGGCTTTATGTTTCAAACAGTTTTATATTCTTAGCAGAAATGGATAAGGAATTCCTGCATCCCACACGCCTCCACAGGAGTACGCTCTCTCCCACGGCCAGCATCGGGCAGCAGAAGGGCCCACATGGTCTCCTCTTTGTCACTCGCTGCCCACAGTTTATTAAGAGTTTATTCTGGGAGGTGGGTCACTGTGGATTTTGACAAAAGCTGAACAAGCTGCTTCTATCGTCCACTTTGCTTTTCCTTAAGGATAAATTCCAGAATGAATATTTAAATCTCACCCCTTTAGCCTCTGATCCCAAGCTGAGCCACTCTTGAGCGGCTGGTGGCGACTTGCCCCATGTCTTCCGGCTGGTATGGAAGGGAAAGACATCCCTAGCCAGGTTGTCAGGGTTGGTTCTGCATACCTAACTTCCTCCGTCTCAGGAGCGCTAGTTGAGGCAGGCTATGTAAATATTATCTATTATTATTACCGATAATTACTGGCAGTTGTAACGGTGACAGAGCCAGCTTGCCCCATGTCCCAGCTGGGAGCCTCCTAGGCCTCCGCTGTTCACGGCGGTGTGAACTGCAGTGAACTTGACTTGTCGAAGAGCATCTCCAGGCCGAGAACAAAATCCCTGTTGCTCAGAGCTGATGCGAGCTGCGCAGAGCAGTCCTCATTTGCACTTCCGAGAAGTCCCGCCTCTCTACCCCCCCCCCCCCAACTTTCTTTCTAAAAAACGTAGAGTGGAATAATCAGCCACAGTTCTTGGTGGGAGGTCCCCTGTGTTCTGCCCTAGATTTTCAAGCTGGCTGTCAGGCCAGGTGGGGGCTGTAGTGTTATTTTAGTGGTGTGGTTGTTGTTGTTAGTTAGCAATTTTCTTCTTTTTCTTTATCTCCTCTTTCCCCCCTCTCCCTTTCTCGGTCCTCTCTTCTAAATCACAGTGATCACAGCTGCATAACTTCAAAGTCTCTCCTTCCTCCCTGCTGAGCTGCAAACAGAGAATTATCACCCTGGGAACAGCCAGGGCCTGAAGCGCAGGAGCTGAGCCGGCCCTGTAGCTGAAGGGACCTTGCTGAATCTCTAGGTCCTCATTCTGGATATTGTCTGTCAGTATCGGGAGTGTTATAGAAACACAGACATCTTTCTTTCTTTTCTTTCTTTCTTTCTTTCTTTCTTTCTTTCTTTCTCTCTGGTCCTAATTATTTTATTAAATTAAATTGATGACTTCATCTTGAGAAAGGGTCTTAAGGTAGCCCAACCTGGCTTCAGACTCGCAGAGCTCACATAGCTGAGGATGACCTTGAACCCCCAGCCTTCCTGTCTCCGCCTCCCTAATGCTAGGGTTATAGGCGTATACTTATAAATGTTTGGCTTACGTGGTGCTGGGGCTCAAACCCAGGGTGTCCAGTATGCTAGAGAAGCACTTCACCAATTGAGCTACACCCTAGCTCCTATTTATTTCATTTAAAACCAGTTTTGGTTTTTCTGGCAATGCACCTGTCAGAATGCCACCTTCACACTTCTCTGTTTTCCTTGCTAACTCTGAGGCTATGTCAGCTCCATGCCTACTACTACTGTGCTCTGCACTAGCGAACGGAACAAACAGAAACAAAGCCTCAAGGAGTCCTAGCTGTCAACGGTCCGTGCACTCTAGCCTTGGATGAGAAAATATCTAACCCCAAACCCTAAAGGAAAGGCTGGGAAATAGTAACAGGCATGCCATCTCCCTTCTGGTGGTCAACACGCTGAGTTCTGAATGGCTTGGGGAACCTAGAGAGGTTATTTTCCGAACGTGGTGTCTTGGGTCCTGGGAGTTCTTGCCCACTCTACCAGCGTCAGGGTATTTTAATGGGCTCGATTTCAGGACAGATCCAGGACTCCCCCTTCCGTGTTCCAGTGCAATTTCCACTTAAACCCTCACTGTCTAGTTAGGTATTCCATCAGCTGGTGTTATTAATTTGAGGCTGATTTCTGGGAATTACATTTTTATTGCCTGCTCCCCTATCTGGACAGGGACCGTGAGTTCGACACAAATACTGACTTGCATGAACTGCAGTTGGAGAAGCAGAAGCAGTCAACAGGTAGGAGCTGTGAGCACAAAAGGATATTTAGAACAGGGGTGGTGCCGGGTGTGTGGAAACCGGAGGTGTGGCCTCAGCGAGGTCCCTTTATTGGACTGGGGTGGGGGTCTTGGGATTCTTATTAAGGACCAGGTGCCAAGGCTTAGAACGCCACTTGGAGAAGAAAAATGCATGCGCTCTTTATTGCTTTAGTCTGTCAGGACAGACGGACACATAGCAACAACGTTGCTGTTCCCTTGAGTAGGTTGCACACTGAGGACCTTAGTTCAGTTTAAGGACTTCATCCTGCCCAGGTGTATTTATTTCCTCCCCTACACTGAGTTCCTTTTATGAAATGCCGGCACAAGCTTTAAACATACCGGGCTAGCCAAGGTGGGCTGCCAAATTAGTTTTGAAAAGGGTTCAACGAAGCTGACCGGTTAAGGCAGCTGTTTTCAGATCTCCGTTCCCATGATGCTATGAGAAATTCTGAGCTCGATGATTCTCTGTTGAGTATTTCAAGCTTTGAGACCATGGAGTACTTTTTGGCAGCGCGTTCAGGGGGATTCTTGTTCTGAGAAGCCTATCTTTGGAAACAATCTTTTGATGTTCTCCCAAAGTTCGGCCATTTGTGATTTGCGTGTCTCATTGGCTTCCCTGGGCGAAATCTTCCTGCCTGGAGAGTCAGATTCACATGGAAACTTCTCTGTCATATTTGACTTTTTCAGTTATCAGAGTGAGCTGTTGAATCGTGGTTATCACTTGGTATTCTAGTTTTAGACCTATTCAAACACTATGTGGAAGTTGAAGAACAAAAACCCAAGTAGGTCAAAGAACTCAATCATGATCGAATTATTATTATTTTTATGAGTTGATGTCTGTGAATAGCAGAGTTACACTGTCTTCTGTTTCCCCTCTGATGTTTCCCAGGGCATCTTTTAGGGAAATGAATCTTCTCTTGTTGGCACAGAGCAGGAGTGGCCTAGAGGCCTAAGTGTGCAAATTCAATGCCTGCCTGCTCTTCCTATGAACTTTCTGATGCCTACACAATGAAGAAATGGTAGGGAAATGCCAGAAAGGAAGAAGGAGATCACAGAAACTCCAGGATTCTCAGAACAAGGCACCTACATTTTCCATAGCCCAATTGCTGGGACTTGTAGACCAGGAAAGATTTCACCCATGGTGGAAAATGAGAGATTGAAAGAGGAGCCTTGCTCCTTTCCAGCACAGTGGGAGGTCCCGCCGCGTGCTCTTCTTTCCTGGCAGAGGGAGGAAGCGCTAGAAAAATGGCCTTTGAGTTTTGCTATCAGCACTGGGGAGGCTGTGGCGAGTTTGCGTTTGGGTTTAAAAGGAGTGATTAACATCTGTCTAAGAAGGTCAGAGGGAAAGCTGCTTGGGGGCCATGGAGAGGGATGAGGGACAGACTTGACATAGCTGTCATTACCTCCCAAGGAGGCCCAAAGGCCTTGGAAAATCATCAAAGCAGGAATTCCCAAAGTGCACAGTCAGGAAATTCTTGACAACAAAGTCTTGTTTGCAGAAGTAGGTTGCAGGACGCCATTGACTGAGCCATGAAACGCGGGTTTCCAGGAGTTTGTTATAAGCAGGATGATTCAAAACCAGGAGGACTTATCAATACAAGGGAAGTGCCCCAGATGTGAGGAGCGCCGTTCATAAGTGAGCCCCCTGTGTTAGATGAACGTGCCTTGCACAGTTAGCCGGTTCCCTGCAAGAGCTCTAGAACTCAGCAAGTGACTCCCATGAGCTAGGGACCTGCTAAACATCCAGCGGATGAAAACCTTGAATTGGATGTTGCAACTTCCTGGTAAGTTACCTAAAGCCTTCTAGCTGCCCCCCCCCCTTTCCCTGCTTCCCCTCTGTGTCTCTTACTAGAAATTTGGTAATTCCCTAAAACATCCTATTTCTGTTCAATACAAAAATCTGGCAACATCAAGGGTTTTGCAATTATAAAGACAAACTTGTTTTTTCTCAGGGCTGTTGAGAACAATGGTGAGATCACAATGGCCCCTTCTATGTGGTGAGAAGCGACTCCAGGGAAGGGCCCTTTTGGCTGAACTTGTAGCATCTGTGCGATAAACCAGACTGGAGTCACAACAGCCAGATGCCCGGCGGGAAAACACACCTCTGATGTGGTTTTGAACACATTCTTGTTTCTTTTTTTTTTTTCTTTTTCCCTTCCGCATGGCATTTCCTTCTGAGTTCTAATGCCTCCTTCTTTGTACTCTTCTTATACACCACTTCGTTTGGGAAAGAAGAGCTAAGGGTTCAGATCTGGGATTCCCAGGTTCAGGGTGGGCTGCTGCTGACTTGCTGATGGCCGTGTCAGTCCAGTGTCCTTGGCGACTCTAGCTGCAGGTGAGAGCTGATTCGGGGAGATGATAAACTTCTCACCTCACGGTGGTTTCCTAAGAACGAAGCAAGGTAATAAACAAGAGAATACTCATCAAATCAGAAGGCAACTTGCAAACATTGCTTATTATGGTGGCACTATCCATATATTTCTACATGGCTCGTACCTTGCAAGCAAAGTCTCAGAATCTAGCTAGGTGACTTCCACTAACAATGCCATTGGATATAGTAATAGAGATCACAAATTAACCAGGAATAATCTCCCTTTCCCAGTTCAAAAAAATCATCATAGCAATACGGAAAGAACCTTAGGAGATTGGGAGGATGGAGGCTTGCAGGGTAGGAGATAGCAGAGCTCTTAGTAAGGTCACTGTCACTCCTTCCTGCAGGGATAACCAGGGAAGGAACTAGTTACTGGCAGTCATGTTGGGAGGGCACCATAAAGGCTGACTTCTGGGGGTGACCACGTTTTGCAGGCAAACTGCTTTTGAAAGCCAACGCCAGTTTCAGAAATTTGACCCTAGGTGCCAAATGAGAAGAATCACCTTAGCAATGGGAAGACTCAAGGTGTGTTTGTTTCTTTTCTTTTCTTTTTTACCATGGCCTTTTTTGTTGTTGTTGTTATATACCAAGATGGTCTTGGTAGCCCAGGCTAGATTGAAGCACTGATGTAGCCAGTGATGGCCTAGAACTTTCTATCCTCCTGCCACTACCTCCTAAGTGCTGGGATTATAGATATGTGCCACCATATCTGGCCATGGGCGTTTGAAAGAAAATTACAGAGTCAGTCATTTGCTAAGGACAGATGCTTTGATTCTCTTTTACTCCACCTAACAGCAATCAGGGTGACACTGGGAGCGTCGAGGAAGCCTTATTCATGTGACCGAGTTCTAGATCTGCTGTAGGGTCAGAGATGCTCTGGGAAAACCCGATGATCTTTGGAAAGTGTTGATACGGCTGCAAGTTCCTTTCCCAGTTTTAATAAGGGTAAGTGCGACCTATGAAGGAATCAGTTGCTTAAGTGTTCCTCCTTCTACCTTGCAAGTCAGCTCAGGGATGGTTAATCTCTGATGACAGCCACTCCCCCGAAGCTCTGAACTGGTGTTACCAGGCCTCATTAAAGACTGCCCAGGCTGTCTGTCTGACCGACTCCTTTTCTTTTTCCGGAGTCTTGTTTCTATATCTGCTGCATTATCCTTTGTGTCTCAGTTTGGCATGTCTGCCTGGGAGTTCTCTCGTTGTGGGTTTGGGTGTGGTAGCGAAGACAAAGATGAACATCCTCCTGGCTGCCTCCCAGCTGCCTGCTTTCTCCCCAGTGTGGCAGCGGAACACCTGTGGGAAAGTCACTGCAGACGAGGCTGCAGGGGGAGGGAATCGGGCTGTCTCAACACCTCCAGCATTTGCTGCCCTCTCCACTCTGTACCCAATTATCTCACGAGATAATAATACCCATTTATTGCTCTCACGGTCTCCACCTTGATATTATTTCACAGTATTGGCAAATCTGTGTTTGCCTAAGCTAACGTCTTCCACCTGTGGTGAGTGGCGAGCCCACAGCCACAGGGATTAGCTCTGAGCTGACCGTTTTTATTATAATGGGCACTTTGAGGACAATGAGGGGATCTGTGTATGGGTGCATCCATAGGCCCTACCCCTAGCTTCACAACTGCACGTGGTTGTTGCTCAATAAAGATTTGGGGCAACTGGAAATTGAATAATGCCAGGTTTATATGTATGCCAGGAAAGTACAAAATAGAGGTCGTAAATCACGCGTGTGTTTATTAAAGACCCAGCTGGAAACTCAGCATGATCACGTGAATGGGGGGGAGGGGCTACTGACATCAGCTTTGACGACGTCAATCACCTCTGCTTAAATTTTGATTCCCTATCATTTCAATTGGTTGCAAGTGGAGGCCTGGGGTTTGTAACTTCTGTGAAAGGGAGGACCCAAGCAGCCTAAGCCAGGTTGTGGAAAGCTATGTCTTTGGGAGACCCAGAAGGCTGCCCGAGAGTCATTGTGAAGCTGTGGAATTGACTTGGGCAATCTTTTCCATAGTTTCATTGCTGCCTCAATAATTCCCTCATCATCTGTGTATTTCCCTCTAATAAATCTTCTCATTATGTTGTGTACACATAGTTCTTTTAATTTCAGACTAGCTCAATTACTCCTTAGAACATTGTATAATTTCTATTGTGAATTGTTATTGCTTTGAGAGACAGACTGGAACTCATTTGCCTGCCTGTCCCCTCTAAGGTAATGCCACTCTGTCAACACACCAATAATTCATGACCTAAGGTTTGAGAATTATTTTGTTTCTTTTTCACTAAATGAAGGTCATCATTCGGAGTACTTGTGTGTATGTGTGTGTGCATGTGCATGTGTGTGTGTCAATGTGTGTATGTGTGTGTCTTTGTGTGTACATGTGTGTGTGCATGTGTGTGTTTGTGTGTGTGCATGTCTGTGTTGCGTGTGCCTGTGTGTATATGTGTGTGTGTCTGTGTGTATGTGCATGCATGTGTGTGTCGTCCTCTCCTTGTCCATACTTTGTAGATTCTGCTCTTCTTACAAAAGAATGTGTGGACTGTTGTAGGAAAAAGAAAACCGTGCTAATTTCAAGGCTTCTCTGTGTTCAGATTAGGCACTGACAGGCTGAATCAAAATGCAAGGCTTATGATGATAGCCAAGGATATTTCAAACACAGTGAACTATCCATACCAATTAACACAAAAGAAATAATCATTCAGATTATTCTATTAAGCTTTTTATCAGCTTGACATGAAACTTAGATCAGTCTGCCTTCTTATAATATTTTATTTTTTTTTGAGAATTTCATGTAATAAGTTTTGATCATATCTACCTCTCACTCCTTTCCCTAACTCCCCCCAGATCTACCCTTACCTCCCCTCAGCCTTCAAATGCTGTGTCCCCTTTCTTATCCCTCCCAAAACAAAGCGGGTCCAATTTGTGTTGACCATGCCCTCATAGGTATGGGACCATCTACTTAAGGAAAACTGACTCCCTCTCCTGGAAGCCATTAACTGGCAATATCTCCTTGGTAAGAATGGGGGCTCCTGGGCCCTTTTCTATCTAACTAACTGGACCTTGTCCTGGTCTTTCAGGTAGCCACAGCTGCTATGAGCTCCAGGGCAGTCGTCCTATCACGTCTTGAAGAAACTGTTTTGCTTTGGTTTTCCACATCACTTGGCTTTTCAATCCTTCCAGCCTCTTTTCTTTTTCTGGGATGGGATAGGTGGGTGAGTAGTATCATTAGTAGCTGAGTTCTTGATAGACTCTTACTCTCTGCATTCTGAGCACTCGTGGAGTTTTGCCTATTGCAAAAAGAGACTTCGCTGAGGAGGACTGCATTGATCTACGGTCATAAAGATATGGATTTAGGGGACAGTTTGATACTATGTTCTTTTACTAAAATCGTAACAGTAGGTTCACCCATTGAGGCCTGTGAAGTGGGCCTGACATCCAATCAGAAAGCAGCGAGTTACTTCCGTGGTATTTGTACCACGACTGTCCCCATGAGCGTGTCTTGCCATGTCATAGACATGTTTATTTCAGCCTATGCTAACTGAGCATCTACTGCAAGCCCAGGCAATTCACTTGGAAGTAAATACACAGAGCTACATGATTCAAGCTCGGTCTCAAAAGAAGCCTCATTAGAAGCCTGTCAGGTAGGAAGGTTTGGACATTCAGCATTTAATGTAGACCGAAAAGAATCTCTACTTCGATCAAATGTATAGCCCAGGCACAGTATTTCCTTATACTGTTGATTATTATTATTTTTAGTGTATACTCTTTCCATATTTGTGTTCTGATAGTGCCATTAGTATTCACAAAATCGTTTGCTAGAATTCAGTCAACTTTAGTCCATCTCAAAATGAATTGTTCCTTTATCTAAAGGATAGTTCCTTCTGCGGGGGAATCCCTAAGTAAAGACCATGTAAATACTTTTCAGTCAATGACAGAGAAAACAAAGAAGAAAACATTTGGGCTCTAACTGTGTCATCTTCAGATTCAGTAGGAAGCCTTTGTTGCTTTTGTTTGTTGTGATGAAGGCCTGTCCTTCTTTGCCACTCCTGTGAGTTTCCTTTGTCTCAGACTCAGCCCAAACCTCCCTCATTTTCCCTAACCTTAGTTAACTGTCCCAGGCCCTTTTCCAAACACCTAAACCGCTGATTTATCAGACCACCCTTTGACATCTAGTTCCTACTTTATTAGAAGCCTCGCCCATGTTCAGGATGAGGTCATGTCACCTAGCCTTTCACGGCCTTTGAACGTCTAACTCAGTAGTCTCCCATGGCAAGTACCTGAAAAAGCCATCCTATTTGCTGATGGCTGTTGCTTTGCCCCACTCAAAAGTGTTAGCTCCTCGCATTAATCAGCGCCCAAGGCAAAACATGTGAGAATTGCTTGTGCTGATCTAAGAAAAATAAAAACCAAAGCAGAACCCTTGAAATCTGAGAGCCTAAAGCTGCATCTTGATAAGGGAGAGAGCTTTTCTGAGCTCAGTGTTCATTCAGGATCTTGGCTGCTTCTTCCTGAATTGGCTCTGTACCACACCACAGAACAATCTGTTTACTTCCTAGGACCCTGGGCTGGGGGCAAGATGCCACCCATGCCTGCTTTTGTCATTTTTCATGTTGGGCAATTGAACCTGTTCCAAATCAAATGTTATTTTCAAAGAAGTTAGAAGCAAAATGACCACCAGAAAGAAATTCTGTTTTGAGTAGTGAATCTCTCTCTATTTTTTTTTTTGTTGGATTTTCACATCCAGATTGGCAAAATTGCTGTGTTATTGGTACTTGGCTGTTCACTCGGCAGCATCTAATTGGAACAATTAAAATGATTCAGAAAAGCTCGGGTTATGAAGTCGAAGCTTGGATTTTCCTGGGAACCATTGAAGATTCTTGGCAGTTTGTATGAAACAGGCCTAGGCCATATGTAGGCAAATAACCATGCATTAAACAAAATTCAAATCTCCATGTAATCTCTCTTGGACATCTTTTTTTTCCTTTTGTTTTCAAGGACAGAAAAGAGATAGCACATGCCATGGAGCATCAATCATAGCCAGGGATGAGATAATGTGCATCTAAGTCCAGCACCCCGTATACGTGGGGTTTGAAGACATCATCTTCCCCAGTTTCCTCCTTGTCTCCCTGATGATCTGAGATACTTTCTCCTGGTTCAGATAGATTATATGATTTTATAAACTCTGTTCTAAACCCGTTTTGTTAGTGAGGCAGGTAGGGAAAACAAAAGGTAAATATAGTTGTCCCTTATGGTACCAGATCTCGTGAGCATACGTTGACTTAGACAACGGTTTTGGAGTTAGGATTCAATAGAGAATTTTTACATTGTTCCCTTTCCAAGAGAGGAGAAAAGCTGTCATGGAATCAGAACCCTTGGAATTTATTTGTGGCCACAGAGATAATCCTTCTCACAGGAAGAATGAACTAACAAATAACTCCCAACTCGAAGCACATTATCTCGCACCGAGTCCCTCTTTCTCCAGTTATGCATTCTAGTTATTGAGAAACAATTTGGCTTTTAGAGCGACTCTCTCATGTGCCATTGTGTTGTGGACTTTAAGGTCGTTAAATTGAATTAAGTCTGGCCTACTGCTTCAAAGTTCTTGTCTCAAGGAGACTTGGGTTAATTACCGAGCTCGTCGATGCAATGGGGATCTCGGATCAGGTTAAACTGCGTATGTTTGCCCACAAATCCATGTTTGCATTTGCGTCTTAGCCAGTCTTCAGTTCTTGGAAAGCATTTTTCGCACATGCTGAGCCTTGGTGGGAAAATATAAACTCCTGGCTTTGGAGGCTGCCACGTATGCAAATGTAAAAACGTGGTAGGATAAAATGTATTTCCCCACTGGGCCAACTCTGGTTTCATCAACTTCTCATTTCGGTTGGCATCTATTGCTTTCACTGTTCTGAGAGGCGTAAGCAAAGGGTGGGGTGAGCTTCATCTGGATGAGACAGACATTTGATTTGTACCGTCTTCTGTTGATCATTCACGTGCATTTTACAAGGTCTTTGCAAGTCAGTGCCTTCTTCATTCTGCCTGTCAGGAAGCAGCTTGGGCGTTTCCAGTGAGATTCTTTCACGTTGGTACCCTGCCTGAAGGGTTCTTCCGAGGGCAAATGACCAAATCTAAATTGAGAAGTGGTGGAAGTGGTTTGGGGTCACCTTATTTATGGAAAGCACGGAAAGTTGAAAATAACTATTATTAATAGGTGCAACCGAAGTCAGGATTTTTTTACGAAAAAAGAAAAGATCACTCAGAAACTTTGAATTTGTCCATTTCTCTTGGGAAGTCCTCACAAGTGTCTGCGACTCATGGGTGGAACCATGGAAAAATCAGAGGGAAATAATGAAATACCACAAGGGCTTATTTTTGTAACAAACCATTCGGTGGAACTAGAGACCCAATTCGCAGATGATAGGGGAACGTTCTCGTTTGAGCAAAACATTTTTGACCCTTGATTTGGGTATGTCTTAAAGTGTCCATTTATTAGGACTTCCAGGGTTGCAGCTGAATTATTTTCAAAACTGAGCAGTGAAGAAGGTTGGTCTAGGCACTGGAACCCAGAGAGCAAGGCTACCTGTTCATTCTACCAGGTACTGTGTGTGCCAAACAGACACGTATCCGTGGAGTTTATATTCCAGAGTTGGAGCTCAGTGAAGGGGTCTAACATTGTATCTGACATACACTAGGCACTGTCTGACACCTACACATTTAGAAACCATCCTTGACCTAGTCTCTGAGCGTGCACTCTGAGCCCAGACGCGGAGCTGTTGCTCTCTTGATAGCGACACGGCAGCATACCGCAAGAACATTGTGTTTCTAGTGAGTCAGACTGAGTTGTACTGGCCCAGAGAAGGCAGACATCAATATGATTGATGCAGTGGGCAAGGCCTGGTAAAGCAGCCTGGACCTGTACAAGAGAGAACAGAGGTTGGGGAGGGACCTGGACAGAGAGAAGGGGAATGAGGGGCTGAGGTTAGAAATTGGTGTGGCATGGTAAAGGGAACCAGGTGACACTCACTCATGTCTGGCTTTTTTTTGTACTCACTTGCTAGCCGGATTGTGACAGAGTGAAATTGACTTTGGGGGGAAGGTTGCATCGGCTCGTGGTCTACAGTGTGCCGCAGCATGGATGGCTGAGGACAGACAAGGAACATGGACTCCAGCCTCTCTCCAGCTGCCGCAGTCATCCACGAAGACGGAGAGCAGCAGACACAGCAGGACACAACTGGAAACAGGGGACACAGGACTCAGGTGAGAGAGCAGCCTCGGGAGGGAGAGCCCACAGACTGGCGAGCAGCCTACGCACAGGTGAAGATGGCAAAGGAGATGAGGGGGGTTTCTGGACATTGGTTAGGGAGGGCAGTTTAACCCGATCTTGGGTTTGAAGAAAAGTCCACCCGTTCATGTAGGAGGTGGCATTTTTGGCCGAGCTTTGTAAACGCAGACACCGTCCAATCACTCTGCCACGCTTTCCTTTTGCTTTGAGCAATTGCTGGGTTTAGCCATTTACTCAGCAAGAAAAACAGCTGAGTCATTTTCTGGGGGGAGCCCTCTACCTAGATAATTACTTTGAGGATGGAAACTATAAACGGAGCCTCATGGTTAAGCTGCTAAAATGTTTGCTACTCAGTGATGGCAAAACATTCCTTTGCCTAGCGACAGCTTTGGTGGGGCCACGACACTGATTGCAGAGCCAGGTCTTCTCTGTGTTTTCCTGTCAGTCCTGGAAAGCTTGGCAGTTTGCTGTGCGCATTATAGATTCTCTAAGGGCCACTTGGTATTGGCCACCTAGAACACAGGACACCGGTTCTCAACCTGTGGGTTGCTGTTGGGAGCTGTGAACCCCCCAGATCCTGAATTTCTTGTGAACAACTTGGTTTCCCCTGATCTGAGTGCCTACAGCTGCTCTGAGCACGAGACCCTCAGGAGTTCCTGATGGCAGGGGAATGGTATTGGTGTGTTTTGCTGGGGCATGGCTATCAGTTAAGGATACCTATGTAAGCTGTCCCTGGACACAACAAAGGTGGCATTCTTGGAGCATTCTGGCATCAAGGATGACTTGTGTTTCTGTCTGTGTGTCTTTGTGTGTTTTCATCTCCAGCCCCTTGCCCGGTTCACGAACTGTATGGTGGCGCACAGAGCGCAAGTGGGCACTGTGCACCGCGGGTTGTGACCCCTTTCTTGGTCAACCAATCCTTTCCCAGGGGTTGCCATTGGAAAGTACAGATATTTACATATATTCATAACAGTGACCAAATTACAGTTATGAAATGGCACAAAAATAATTTTATGGCTGTGGGTCACGACAACATGAGGAATTGTATTAAGGGCTGCAGCATTAGGAAGGGTAAAGACCACTGATCTAGGGCCTTTCTTTTTGTTTCCACTGCAACAGGGCTAAACTTTGCAACTGACAGGTCTACCTGTCTTCCTTTTGACACATGCTCCATATATGTTGTATTCTCTAAAGAATCAAGCTGTTTCTTTCCTGGCTAGTCACACAGCGTGTCTTTAGTCTCTGCCTTGGAAAGTGGACTTTGTTTTCCCCCTGCTCCAATTTGCCCAAAAGCAATGCTTTAAATCAACGGCGGTTCTGACTGTACGAACTAAGGTGAGATATCAGAAAGGGGTTCTTTGGCTAAATGTCACAGATCATCCAGCCATTGTCTGCCTAATAGCATTGACTTTCCAAGTTCAGTTTAGACTGTTTCCATCATGGACCTGATGCTGCTCCTTTAGCTAGCACTATTGTAAAATGTTGGTTTCTGAGCAGGATTTATCTATTTTAGTTTAGAAGGGCGCCTGTTACAGGCCTATAGTATAGATTCCTGTTCAGAACTTTATTATGCGCAAGACTCCAGCAGAGCGATTTCAAAGTCTTTTTTGCACGGCTGAATATTCAGTTTTCTGTACCCACAGCTGCCAATTCTTCTGTTTTTTTAGTGGTCTTCCATTCTCCGTTTGCTGAAGATACAAAGCCGCATCTCAGAACGCATGTAGAAACACTATAAAAAGCACCCATGATTAATAGAACATTTTCAACATTGACTGTCTTAACCAATTCTATTAAAAGAAAACTTAAAGAATATTCCCCCCTTTTTTCTCCTTCCAAGTTTTAGGGGTGTTCCAAATATGGAAGCCTTCTGTCAGAGTCCCCTTGAATCCACGGGAGACCGTGATTGTCACATAAAAAGACAGAGATTTCTCCTTCTTACCTCCCACGTTGTTGTTTTAACCATTTTGGAGCTACGCTCTGGTGAAGATCTTGGGACACTTAGAAAAATGAGGCAGTCCCTCTCATCCAAGACTATTTCCATCGCAAAAATGGCATGTTAAAAGTGGGGGTACCTCTGTTGCTTCATTGACTTATTTTGGGGTTTCTCCCCTCCCCATGGTTCCCCTGTGTCTCACGATTTCCTCCTCTCCTCCCTCTACTGTCTTCCATGCCGACCCTTTGCAGAGTACCTCTCACGACAAACTGACATGGCACAGTGGAGGTGGTGACGACCAGGTTTCAAAGGACAATACAGCCTGCTGATGAGAAACAATAACCAGAAAGCAAGGACCCATAAGACTTGCAAGATAAAAGGACCTTATTTTCTTGGCAAGCAGCATAGATGTTCAGGAATGACGGATGATATAACTGTTATCTTGACACCGTACTCTCCCATGCTGAAATTGTTTATGAGAACCAAACATCATCTGAAGAGCAGATTGCCAGACGCTAAGTAAATCACTGTAAAGGGTGGTGAGTCAAGTACTGCCAGTTTTACCCACATTGTCATTGTTATGATGTAACACATTCCTTAAGACTGATATTGTCTCCAAATTTGGGCACAAAAGCTTCCCCTTGATCAGTTGGCTGAGAGTCTCTGCCCCCTGATATGTCACACTCAGACACAGCCGCCGAGACCCACGCATCCAGATTTGGACATACACCCCAACCTGAGTCGAGCATGAAGAACAACCCAGAAAAGATAGAATATTTTAAAAGGTGTGCAGAGATTACACAAACTGTAAATTTCAACCCTTGCTCGAGCAATAAACCCTGTAATCCTCTAAGCTCCGCGAGCAGTGATTAATAAACAGTGGGTGTGCTAAGCATATGGAAAAACCATCCCATCTGGACCATTTAAAACTAGGACATAGACTTTATCTTTGTTTATTTCATCCTTAGCTAAAAGGCTTATTATGAATTGCAATAATCCAAGAAGCCAACCATGGAGGACAGACAAACTCTTTAGATAAAAACCAAAAAAGCAAGCTCTGTAACTGAGGACCAGATGTATTTTTGGGTTTAGCCCTTGTACATATTTAGCTGAGCTTTTCAAGTGGGGAAGATCTGCATGTTTGTTTTGCAATACTAATGAATATGTTTTTGATTTACATTTTAGAAAATGGAAACTTTTATCTTCTTGGGGCTTTGTAACTTAATGACTTCCAGAGGGTAGCTTCTTGTCCTCTTTTAACCCTTCACCATGAGAAACATATCTCATCCAGAGGCCCAGCACCGGGTTTCGCTGAATTAAACCCCCAAGATAATGTGATTCTGTCTCTGCTGCCGGGGTGGTAAGGGTGAAAGAGCGTTTGACTTTCAATCTAGTGAAAACATATGTAAATGGCAAATTATTTTTAAACTGGCTTTAATGTGAATCTTGGGGGTATAAAAATGATTCCACAGATGATCTTTATATTAGACAAATGAGTACAAGTCTTTGGGATGAACATTTGCTTCGGGAGGTAGGATCTGCAGTGTTGCTTCAGCTTCTCAGAAGGAAAGATTGTTAGAGGAGCAAAAATGTCACAGTACTTCTAAAAATTATTCTGGGAGATATCCTTAGGATCAGTTCTTCCTTCCTTTCAATTTCTTTGAAGAAGTTACGTGGAAAAAAAAAAATCAGTAAACACATTTTACCCCCAAGACTTCCTTTCCTTGTAATTTGCGTTGGACAGGGACCTTATCAGAAATGGAAAAATTTATCCTTGAGGGGTTAGAGTGTTTTAGAAAAAGATATATAAAGAGAGCTGTGAACTCTTATTGTATGACAAATGGTCCTAGGAGATTGTCTTTCTTCTAAACTCTTTCAGTAGTTTTAAAAAATAGCACCAGACAGAATAGAAAGACACCTTCAGAACCTGGGTTGGGGCCATAAAATCTCTTAAATGCTTAACTTTCTGGGACAAACAAATGGAAGTGTTATGTCACATGGAGCATGGAATGATGGGGGAACATTTTACATTGGTTCTACAGTTATTGTTGTGTTGAGGTTCATTGGAAATGTACCAGTGAGGACCAAGCAGTTCCACTGTGAGGAACCTAATGGCATTTTTATGGTGTCACATGTGAAAGATATCTGACCAATAGACCCTAAGCCCACTTCGTCTCATGGGAAATCATTTTACCACTGGAGAATATCTCTGCTACTTAGAGTCTGTTAATAACTAGTCTAAACTTTCCAGACAGCTTTATAGTGTTGTATTAAAATTAGATACATATTTGCTGTGAGTTCTTGGATAGCGAGCATTTTCTAACACAGCTTCTTCAAAGCAAGAAAGGTTGAAATGTAGTGTAACAATTCCTTATTTTCCCTTTTAAAAACCTCCAAAGCTTTCAGTTCTGTTCTAGTCTAAGACTCCACAGAAAACTCCTTACATGTCTTTAAAAACTAGATACATTTCTGATTATTCTAAATTCCAGACTAGAAATATGCTTCTGTAAGTATGACCTTTAATTTGTTAGATCTTAAGTTATTTATTCATGCATTACCTATTAATTTATCCTTCGCCTATATCATGAAAAGGAATTAACTAATTGATTCTATAAACGTTACAAGCCCGGAATTTCGTACAAGTTATTTTATTGTCTTAGGAGAAGGTACACACAGGTCTTATGGAGGGAAGCTGAAATATAGAGAACCTTGCCAGCGTGTGGAAGAGCTAACATTCAAACTCAGTCCTTCTTTCTGTGTTCTCAAGTCATTTTTCTGCATCCAATATCATAGTGTTTGAATTGCTGTTTCCCAATCATCAATGTGAAGCCCTTCTGATGGAGCTTCTTAGAAAGACTATTCCAGGTAAATGGGATAATGGAAACCCCCATTGGGCATGAAAGAATAATTTTGGGTAAACCTGCTGGATGGATGTGTAGGAGAAAGAGGTGAGAGAGGGTTGAGCTGTCGACCAATAGTAGCCTTGGCCTCTCCTTTCTAACTAGTCTATCGATTCTTTGGAAACTCTGATGAGTGTTGAGGATGTCTACCTAGGCAATTACAAACACACAAAAGACTTGCTTTCATTTTTGGTAACTTGAATGTGTGACGAAGCTGCCTGCGTTGATGGGTTCTGTCGTGGATCTGCCTCAGTCTCCAGTGTTCCGAAGTGTGGTCCATGCACAGCAGCGTGAGCAGTTTCTGAATGTTCTCAGAAGAGAACATCTCATTCCTACCAGGTCTGGGATCTGAGATAAAATGCTGGATATTAAGGATGCCCTTTAGACCATCTAAGGCTAGTCCTCTGCCATATCTTCACGAATGACTGACTCCTCCGTGCTTTTTAGAACATCTCATGGGAAACCAAACTTTCTGAAGTGAGCCCCCTGATTTTAAAAGCACCCCAACTGAGTTCTTTCATAAGTGGAAATGAAATCTGCCTCCCTTCCTTATCATAGCTCCTGTTTCTGTTCTGTCAGCTGACAGCTTGAAGCTTCTTTTCTAATGGAGAGTCACCCCCTGAATGTTTCCTTGTTCTGCGGACATGGGAATTAGAGGTGACAACGGAGACTCAAACTTGGGCTAGTTACACGTGTAGCAAAATCTTGAACGTGTACAATACAATCCCCCAGAATTCCTGAAATATGGTTTTACATAAGCTCTCAGTCAATCATGATATTGTGAAGGGAAGAGGGGATGTCAAATATTTGGCCGAAAGAGCTCACATTATTAAGATTATATTAAGGATTCAATTTTGTGCAAGCCTTCCTGTAAATTTCTCCTTCCCATCCCCCTGCCTCACATCATGCCACTCTCATGCTAGCTTGAATTGTCAGCACACCTGTACCTTTTTAATGATGATGGCTAAACCCAGTGCCAGCTGGAGAGAGAGGTCACGTTTCATGGCGGTGTAACCGGAGAACAGTGTTTCTCAAGAGCAGGGGCGGCAGAGCCTTTTTGGAAAGTTTGAGAACATAGACCTATTCAAAAGCAACTTACTCTAGACACTGAATCATTTTTGAATACTTGATTGGGCCTTAGTTTTTATTGTGGCTCTCCCTTGTGCTCCCAGGGACGGAGTGAATGGCCAGAAGAAGAAAGGTCGCCAGACAGAGGTAGAATCTGAAACGCAAGAAAAGGAAGGCTGCAGGTAATTGGATCTAGGATGTAATTTGAGGTTTATAACATGCCTTCACACCTCTTCCCTGTATGAATGAATGGATGACTTTCCTTGTCTAGTGGTCACGAATCATCTGTATTAATGGAAACCATGTTTGCTGTCATAGCAATTAAAAAGTAACTCTCACGTCTAAAGGCTCTATAGCAAGCCTGTCTCCCAAAGTGATCCGATGATGGAATGCAGACCCTGGTGAGTACAGCCATAGTCTCTCAGACTTCAGGGAGCCTTCCAAGGGGATGCTAGGATGTGTAGCCCAACAGCGTTGAAGTCATAGACATCACGCTGGCTTCAAAAGAGATGGGAGGACGTCTGTACGATGAACATTGCTTAGCGCTTGAGTTTAAACATTTTTCGTTTCATTTGTAGAAACATAAAAATATCCAAGATCTAATCTTAAACCAAAACTTGGCTCTAAGAGACATGTGCAATAAATTAACAGATTAAAGTTGTTTACACCTTTGGCACTCGCGATCTCATATTTCTGCTTTAAATAGCTTTCCTGGTAATTACATACTAGACTTTTTCAATATATAATCCTAAGAGCTGCATGGTGGATAACATTTTGGGGGAGGCTATCAGTATCTTTTTCTTCTCACTCCCAACCCTAAAATGATTATCGATGATAATAACTAGCTTTCTTACTTATGCTTGACTTAATTTCATGTCAATAAATCCAGAATCTGGTCAAACCACTCCCCATGGCTTTTGTGGTACCTTTGTTTAACACTACTTTGATGACTATTGGAATTAAATCAACTCCTTAACAGATATTTATGTAGTCCTTGGGGATTTGGATGCCTACTGCGGATTTAAAGGACTAGGTTCTGTGGACTTTCAGGGGCTCGGCAGTCACAGGAGAAATTTAGGATGACACTCAATTAGTATTGCAGAAGGACATTGAGAGAGAGAGAGAGAGAGAGAGAGAGAGAGAGAGAGAGAGAACCCTGCAAATTCCAAGGGAAGAAAATATCATTATGAGCTAAATCTATATATCTGATACAGAACAAAAGTCAAGGACTTCATCTCTGTGGCCCATGGGATCACACACAAGCTCCCAATTCCTGTCCTGGTTTTCTCCTTTGCTCTTTATTGTCTCTCATTTTTTTCTACTTTAGCATCATTCCAGGAACTGTAGCTATTCTCCTGCTTAGGAATTCTCCAAAACGTAGCTAAGATGAAGTCTACTGGGGCCCCCAGGAAGGTCTCATCACCTTGTCCTTTAAGGACAAGTTTTCAAAGCCCACCTTCTATTTCGAACTTCTCTTTTCCTTCACTTTCCCTGGAGATGGTGCAAAGAAATCTACAGAAAACTAAATGACTGCTTTCCCCTGGGTTAAGGAGGAAGAGGGGAAGGCTAGACGAGGAAGGAACGGGATCAAAGTTGCTGAGAGGGGTAGAGGTAGCAGAGAGAGAGGGCAGGTCTGGAGACGTGTGGTCACTGCTCTGAAAACTGGATTGCCTTTGTGAGTGCCCGTTCAAAAGCTCACCCCAAGACCTCTTTTCAGCTCAGGATGAACCCAGTTCTCTGTGAGCTGCAGGGCTCTCACGCCTTCACAAGCCTTTTCTTGCTGTTGTACACTGAGCTTCTTCATGAGTGGTGGGGGAAGGGGAGGAGGCATAATTCATTTTTATAAAAACACTCCGAGATTCTTGCCTGAGAGGTGCTAAATATGCAAACTGTTAGGTTTTATTTTTAAATTGTGCAAGCTATATATTTTCCCCATTAAATGTTCACTTGCCAGTTATCCTCTTTCTGGCCTGAAACATAATACAATCCAATCATATACTACTCAATTACTAAGAAATATTTGAAATATTGAAAGAAATCAATTTTTCTTTGTTAATATGAACAAGAGCCTCTGATCACTTAAAAGATAATGTTGGCTATAGTGACTTCCATGTATTCCCAGACAATGTCAGTACCAACCAGTCTTTGACCACTATACCTGAACCAATTGTGGAGATATGGAGGTATACGCATGGAATTTCTGTATGTCTGTCTGTCTGCCTCTCCCTGCTTAATTCTTCCTTTCTTGCCTGGCCCCAAAGTGCTTGTCATTTTCTAAAGTTGTGAATGTTCATTTCTTTACTTTCCTTATATTATTTTAATAAAAGTAATTTTTTATTGGCAGGACAATCGGTACCTCTTTGGGACCCTCCTCCCTGCTGAGACATCTCTCCCTATCTGAGGAAGACCATCATTCTGGGTGATTTTCTTGCTCCGTCTTCATCTGGATCATCCTTAATCATGAGAAGGAAACTGTGGTCCTCAGTGTTGTGACAATCCCCCTGCCTCAAGCTCCTGTGTGTTAGGGTGCGTCACCACACCCAGCTTGACCCTGAGCTTTTGTTTCCTGACATTTCCATGTGGGGATCTTGGGCTAGTTGTGCAATCAACTTGAGTCCCTCTGCAGCTCACTAGCGATCCTATGACGAGCTGCACAGGGTTGCAGAGGAGCAAATGACCAAAGACCCCTGGGTAAACAAAGTACATCAGGCTACAACCTATCTGGGCAACTGTGTGTATCCCAATAAGAAGCTCTTATATAGATCCCAGCACCGAGTTTGGGTTTTGAGTGTGTGATTTATGGAAGTGGTCACTCTGTGTTAGATACTCCCAGAAAATGGAGAGAATCTTATGTGTAGAAACTCAGACACTGGCATGGGTGGGAAGTTGGGGTTGATAAGTAGGCAGCTTTCCTTCATCGTAGGCACCAGAGAGATGCTCTAGAGTTTTGGAGTGGCACCGTAGGAGATCTTGCTTTTATCTCTGCTTGGACAAAGTTACGAAGTGGTTTTGCTTTGTCTCAGTCTATCAGGGTTCCAGGCACCTGGCCTGAGGTTGGGGTTCTGTGAGATGGTTTGTGCCTTACATAAGACTCCTCTGTGAATGGCAGGCCAGCTCCAGAAGCCGGGGGAAAATTTTTCGTTTTTTTTCATTCGTTTTAAAAACATAAATCCTTGGCACAACATCTAGGCCCCGAGGACTCAATACATTGTGGTATTCTTCTCTCATCATGAAAATCTAAATTACGCACTCAGTCATCTCAATTCCAGAATAAATAATTCCAGTTTCTTCGGCTTGAGCCTCTGGGTACTGGAGGGCAATAAAGACAAGGCACGTTCCTTTTAACTTCGTGCCAGCACCCCGCTAAACATTTTACACAGATGATCATGTCTAGCCTCTACCGTGATCTGATCAGGGAGGGATCTTTACTTTGGCAAGGCAGCGACAAGGGAACCGACTTCAGAGAGGTTAAGAAGGGCTTCTGACACACACAGGTGGAGAACTGAGGTAGAACCAGCCCCAGGAAGTCGCTGCAGGGCTTAGCTCCTTGCTCGCAGCCCAGTGGCTCTTTTCTGTTTCCTGAGGTATTGCAGGAATTCTAATACAAAGTCTCCCAAGCATCCATTATGTTTTTTCTTCTTCTGAGTTGTGCCTCATGTTGTATTCCTTGCATGTGCCTTACAAACATCCTTTTACAGTATCCATTAGCGGATAGTGGCAAAACGTGCAGCATTAATTCAGCTGGATTGCGCCTTCAGCACTAACTGTGGGACAAATCTGGTGTAGGTTTAAATTGGAAGTTTTAAAGTCTTCCCTTTGGACTCGAGGAGAACAGCGATTCTAGACTGAATTCCACACACATTAAGTCCCCCGTGCTACTTTTAAAGAACGGGTTTACAATGTTCGAGCATAACAGTTTTTGGAGAGTTAACAGAACAGTCATACAAAACAATATGCACCAGCCTCAAACTGGCATTTGCTTGGATTTATTATAACGATGCTGTATCAACATTCCGCTGATGAGAATTCAGGTTCTTGGCACCCATAGTTATATGCGTTGTGTCTGCCTTTTGTGGAAATAAAGATCTCGGCTGCATATAGAGTTAGGAGAAGAGAATTAAAATAGCTCGAGAATCTACTGGATGCCAGAAACTGTGCTAATGCCATATCTGTTAGTTCAGGTCTTCGTTATAGCAACCTGGGGAAGGCAAGCGGGAATTGTTCGTTGTTAGGTTGCTATCAGTCCACCCTCGGATGTCGTGTTAGTCTATTTATTTGTTTGTTTGTTTGTTTTGAGACAGGGTTTTGCTGTAGCTTTGGAACCTGTCCTGGAACTATCTTTTGTAGACCAGGCTGGCCTTGAACTCACAGAGATTCACCTGCCTCTGCCTCTTAAGTGCTGGGATTACAGGCATGCGCCACCACCGCCCAGTCTGTGTTAGTCTCTTTATAATTGTTCTGCTGGTTCTGAATTTTGCTTTTTTATGCTAAGACTGAAACTGAGGTTATTTTCTATGGTTAGCAAGATGGCTCAGTGGGAAAAAGTGCCTGCTGCCAAGCCTGACTGCCTAAGTTCGATTCCCATAACCCACATGGGGCAAAGCGAGAACTAACTCCTGCAGGCTGTCTTATGAACTCCACATGCACTTTGTGGCACACATATGTACACAAAATAAATGTAAGAACATTTTAAAAATTAGGGTCAAACCCCATCTCCTCTCTGCATGAAACTCACCTTGGCTTCCCTTGGTTCTTGTGCTGAAATTTCAGCCCCTCAGTATAACCCGTGTGCCCATTGCACCTGGTCCTCCCTGGTCTCTGATCCCATCTTAGCCATTCTCCAGCTTGGTCACCAAAAACACCTTTGCTTTGGTTTTTTCTTTTCTTTCCATATCAGATGAGTCCTTACTTCAAGATTTTTATACTTGCCAATGTCTAGGCCTAGAAATATTCACTCCCCAATTCTTTCTTTGCCTGCCATGTTGCTATTCAGCTTTGAACACCAATGCAGTTTTCTCTGGGAAATCTCCTCGGAACATAGGAATTACAGCCGTTGTCCCTTCCCCATGGTAGCAGCCATTATCCAGCACATCATCTTTTTCTGTGCGACTTCCTTCATGCTTCATGCTGTGAAGTTGCAGTCTTTGCTCACACTTGCACATGTTAGAAACATGACTCCCCTTGTGGAGGAGAGGTCCATGATAGCAAGATCTTGTCTCCATGATGGATATCCTTATGACAACTTGACCGGATCTGGAATCAGCTAGGTGATATGCGGCTGACCACATCTGTAAGGGGTTTTCTTGATCAGGGATGCTTGAAGAAAGACAACCCATCCTAAATGTGGGCAGCACCTTCTGGTGGCAGCCCAGGAATAAAATGGAAAATCCTTCACTTTTTTGCCTTACTGCCTTCCGGTGGTAAATTCATCTACCTCACTGCTGCTTCAGTAGCTACTATGGTGCTTCTCTGACATTAGAACACAGCTCCTTTGTTCTTTCAACAGTTCCTGAAGAGCAGTGGCTCTCGAGAAATCCTCCGGGCCTTCAGCTCCAGATTAGGACTGACGAGGGGGACTGATGAGGCAACCAGGTTGGTAGAGAAAAAACAGCTGGGTTCTTCGTCGCTCCAGTGTGGAGACGGTCCAGACCACATTATGCAAGCCCATCTAGTGCAGTCCTTTTCAATACACATCCGTTCTATGTATTCTGTTGCTCTAGAGTGGTGGTTCTCAACCTTCCTCAAGCTGTGACCCTTTAATACGGTTCCTCATGTTGTGGCGACCCCCCCACCATGAAAATTTTTCCACAGTACTTCCTAACTGTGATTTTGCTACTGTTATGAATCATGTAAGTATCTGACATGTAGGCTATCTCATCTTCGACCCCCATGAGCGGGTTGTTCAACTAACAAAGGGTCTTGACCCACAGGTGGAGAGCTATGGCTCTAGAGCTTTTAATAGATACTGTGTCACTAAACCTAGCTCACTGTTACGCAAGTGGATATGCATTTTTACAGTTGGCAAAATGGCGCAACCATAACAATGACCATCATAATGGCAACTAACCACATATTCTTTATTTTTGGGTATGAACACATTTGTGCCCGTTTGTGTGTGCGCTAATACACGTGTATATACGTGCATGTGATGGCCAGAGGACACCTTGGATATTATTCCCCAGGTACTGTCCACTTTTTATTTTTTAGACATTATCTTTTATTGGCCTAGAGCTTGCCTAGAGACTGGCAAACCCCAGGGATCCCCACCAGTCTGTCTTCTCAGTGCTGAGGTTACCAGTGTGCACTACCCCACTCTATAGCAATTTGTTAAATGATTTCAATGTGACAGTCACTGAGCAATAGACTTTAGAAACAAAGTCTCATTTTATTTCACCTTTAAAGCATCCCTAAGGAATACCCCAGGTGTGTCCAGTCTTCTCTCCAGAGGGAGATCTAGAAGGATAAGGCTGCTGCAGGGTCAAGTGCATTCATGGATCCATCCTATAGGGTCTGGTTATCTCCTCCCCCCCACCCCTGCCCCCATTGTAGTTTAGCAGCTGTGAGAATAAACCACAGCCTATGACAAACCCACATGGAAGTTTATTGTCAGGGGTGAAAAGAGGCTCAGAAAGGGAAGTGGGGGAAGAGAGAGGGAGAGACTGTCATGATGGAAGAGGAAAAAAAGACCCAGAAATGGGGAGGGGAGAGACAGAGATACAGGCAGAGAGGCAGACAGTCGGAGAAGCAGAGAGACAAAGGGACAGAGAGACAGAAAGATGAGACGGATGGAGACCCCCTTTTAAAGGGAACTTAGTGCATGTGCACAGAGACCAAGTCATCAGGACCTTGAGCAAGCCAGAGTACTGTCTGAGTAGTGGCAAGTGCATCCTTGACGGGGGGCAGGCGAGCATAATGCTGAATGCTAACACCCCCACCATACATGCCTGTGCAAGTGTGTGTGTGTGTGTGTGTGTGTGTGTGTGTGTGCGTGTGTGTGTGCGTGCGTGCGTGCATGTGTGTGTGTGTGTGTATGTGCATATAGGGCTAACTTAGATTAGAAAAGGAGGTATAAGTCCTCAGACTGAATGCCCTGAGCTTCTTCCTTCTGCCTTATAATCCTCTCTCCACCCAGTCATATCCTTTCCTGTCTCCACAGCCCTAGTGTTGGGATTAAAAGTGTGTAAGACCTAAGTACTGGGATTAAAGGTACGAGACACCACTGTATGGCTCAGTTTCTCTTTGAGACTGGGTCAATCTAGTGAAGCTCAGGGTGACCTTGAACTCACAGAGAAGTGTCTGCTTCTGCCTCCTGAGTGCTGAGATTAAAGGTGTGTGCGGTCACTGTCTGGCCTTTGTGGCTAATTAGTGGCTCGCTTGACATTCTGATCCTCAGGCAAGCTTTATTTGTTATAGCACAAACAAAACATCACCACATTGCACCAAATGTGTATCTTGTACACAAATAGCGGTACTGCTCAATGTTGTGTCAAATAGGTAGTTATTTCTCAAACAGTAGTGCTCGGTGTGGTACTCAGTATATCGTTAGCACGGAAGCAGTGGTGATTCCTGTATAGTGATTCTGTAAGTGCCAGACACAAATTTTTATTCTTCTGGACCTCTTTATGCTGCTGACCACTTGAGTAAGTCAGACTTTCTGAAGTTTACATCTTGCAAAGGGCTCTAGGACTTTGGTTGGTGATGGTAAATTTAGTTAGGAACAGTGTGTTACAGTGACCAGAAGTAGTGTATGTGAGTGTGTGCATGGTGGGGATATGGGCTCGCCAACCTGGCCTCTTAGTTGACAGAAAACTCATACATTAGGGTTTTGTCATACATCGAATAAAGAATCTCTCTGTTAATAAGCACTTATTAAACCACAATATTATATAACTCTTATGCTTCTCTCAGGTTGAAAATGTGAACAGTTACACATACATACATACATACACACATATACATACATATCCACGTGCAGGTAATGTTTACTGAACATATCTGGTGGCCACACTGGCCTAAGAACTCTCTACTGCAGATTCTTATTTAATCTGACCCAAACTGTAGCCTGTACAATTCAATGGAACTAAGATTGGATGAGTTTAAATCAGTTGTCCAACATCACACAAATCCTAAGAAATTTCAGCCCATATTTGCTAGACCTAAGGGCCTCTTCTATCAACTAATTATTCATCTTTGGTTATTCCACCTTTCCCTTCTTAAAATTTTAAGCATAACCAACAATTAAAAAATTATTTTCTATTCTAAGCCTCCTCCATCTTGGCTATTTTGATTTAGCATTGAAATTTATACCTGGCTTATACCGGTTGAATTTGTACAGAAGTGATTCCCTATAATTTGTGTATGTGTGTTTATCTTCATTTTGTGGAATGATGCAGTTACTCACTAAGTATCCACAGGATGAGTGTGTTCAGTCTGAAATGGGCAGTGTACTGAAAACATGTTAGCACTGAATCTTGCTAGTTATATGGTAGCATTTTAACAAACCTTTTCATGCAGAATGATCTAAAAGATAAACTTTTGCATAGGAGCCCCTCTGTAATACCAGTGGGCTTGCAGTCACAGCAAAATGAAAGTGAAACCAAGCTCTTGGTATTGCTGGGCTGTGAAAATATATTTGCAGACCCTAAGGACAATGAGCAAGGTTTGAAAACCAGATCAGCGAAGTTGGGCTGTGCATAGAAACAGGAGGATGGAGAGTTTGAAGGCAACGTGGGCTACATGGAAGGGCCTATCTTAGGAACAATACAAGAAAATAAAGAAGAAAGGGAAGAAAGAAGGATGGAAAGAGAAGAAAGGAGAGAAGGAAGGAAGTGAGGGAGGAAAGAAGGAGAGAAAGCCATGGGCGCATACCTACAGCAAACTTTGGTGAGCATATCCTTTGTCATCACTTTCCCTTGGGTCTCCGCACAAATGTCTGACGACAGGGACATGCAGATAATGGTCATGCGCTGTCCCTTTCCCTGACAGACTCTTGGTTCTTACCCAGTAAAGATCAGCTCTCTTCATGATCACACTTGGGTCCCAGCGTGGGCCATTCTTCATCCTGAGCTGAAGTCAATTTTCCTGCTTTCCAAGATGTTTAAGGAACTGCCTTTGAAACTTTCTTTTCAAAGAAATTGAGCCTTTTTAGTTTATAGTCACACCTTAAATTAAAAACATTTTCTTAGGACTGGCTGCATGCCACACGAGATCTACACCGTTCCTTTAAAGAAACAAGATTTCATGGCTGATTTTACTTTGTGTGTGTGTGTGTGTGTGTGTGTGTGTGTGTGTGTGTGTGAGAGAGAGAGAGAGAGAGAGAGAGAGAGAAGCTTGCATCAGTTGTGGGCACTTCACCATCGTCTTGCCTCTTAGAAGGATCATACGTGGAGTTTCCACAGTGTGTGTATGCAATAAATCTTTCTAATGTACAGAAGAGTCGGTTCTTCAATTTGGACACTGAATCTTCCCTAAAGGCCTGTGTGTAAAAGGCTTGGTCCCCAGGGTCCCCAGATCTCCTCTCTACTGTGAAGAGCTGATGGAACTCTTAGGAGGTGGGGCACGCCGAGAAATCCTTACATGACCATATGTTCTTGAAATGATAGTGGGACTCAAGTCTCTTTCCTGCTCCTCTTTTGTGTCCCGGTAACATGCTCTGCCATGTCCTCCCTTCTGTTGCCAGCTGACATCCCCAGAGAGACCTTAAGACAGGACTTCCCCACTGTCACAGACTAGAGTCCCTAAAACTGAGGCAAAACAATCTTTTCATGTATAAGCTAATGCCTCCAGGTGACTTGTTATAGAAACAGTAAACTGCCTAACAGAGTCGGATAACAAGTCGATAATCAGGGCCATCAGTCCCTAGAAATCTGGTTCTGAATGCCCCTCTTCTCTGCACTGTGGTTTCAGAAATAACCTAGAATTGTCCAAACCATGTCAATGCATTTAACCCCTAGATGCATCCTTGTACATCAGCCAAAGCAGAGGGGAGTGATAAGTCAGGGGCAGTTGGTTAACAATGTCAAATTGATTCTCACAGTGCAGTTCCTTGAAGTGAAATGATGCTTCTGTTATCCTTAATGAACAAACACCAATAATAACTCAATGCAACCAAAACTCCAGAAATTGGTGCCTGCTCAAGAAGGCCTTTGCTGGTATGCTCCTAAAGCTTCATCCTTTCATTAGGAACAGTTTTCTTCTTAGTACTTAGTGCTTGACGTAGCACTAACATACTATTTATTTGATTTTTGTATTTTTGCATCTTCTTTATTGGTTGTGATCCACAGTACAGATGAGACACAGAGTTTTGTCACTTTTGATTTCTCCTCTCTCTCTCTCTCTCTCTCTCTCTCTCCCTCTCTCTCTCTGTGTGTGTGTGTGTGTTTCAGGACAGGGTTTCTCTGTGTAGCCCTAGCTTTCCTGGAACTCACTCTGTAGATCAGGGTGGCTTTGATCTCACAGAGACCAGTCTGCCTCTGCCTCCCGAATGCTGGGATTAAAGGCAAGGGCCCCTGCCACGGGGCAGTTTCTCCTATTTCTTTGCCACTTGAAAGAATGCCTGAAATAGGAACATTTCTCAGTAGAGGATTGTTTAAAGACTAAGTGAGCAAATCGTAAGCTCCATGTAGGACTCAGCCATAATGTGTTCATAGGTAGTTCAGCCTAAGCCTCCCTTGCCACGCAGATATGTGGTGTGCCAAGGTGCAGTGGCACAGAACGGTACAGACACACAAAACAGGATCCCTAGAGCCAGATTCAGATTCTGCTTCTGCCCTTACACTGTGTGACCTGTGTAGGTTGTTGAATTCTCTCCATCCTGCTTCTACAGCTGTGATGGGAAGATGATTCATAGCTGATTGGGATTGGAATGAAGTTATTAAAATCTCTGGCCAAAAGCATGTGCCTAATTAGCATGCGCTTGAGCTGAAGCAAAGCCCTCACCAGCGTCCTAAAAGCATCTCTCTTTTAGAAAACATTGATTTTTAGTGAGGGATAAAAGCTAAAGGCACTGTGACATTTTTATTTTCCTGAGGGGGCCCTAAAACATTTTAGCAATTTCCCTTCTGGCAAATGCCAGAATAAAATCCGTCTGCTTGGCACACCCAGCCATCCCCTTTACCGAAGCCCACGTCAGTATGTAGGGCCCCAGGGAACCCAGGGCCGTTTCAGAGATGCCTGGGGACTGCAGGTGCTTGCTCGGTGAGGGCTTTCACAACCTTCAGAGGCCAGAGAGATGAGAGGTTGGATGTCGGGGCCATGCAGACTCGGGTAGCAGTGAGTGGGCTCTGCCAAGTAGCTCTTCTGTAAGCAGAGGCTAATGCTACCCTTAACTGAGTGTTTTTAATGCCTCCCAGGGTGTACATTGCTAAGAAATGAAAATGGAAACCTGAGTGAAATCAGTCGGACGTTGAAGATTTCAAAGTAGGAAATACAGAGGCGCGTAAGGATGTGTATTTCCAAAGCGTTGTTGTGTTCATTTCTTTGTGAAATGTTATGGATGGTTATAATTTATGGAGCACGATTAAGGCAGGTTGTACTTGGTGGCAGATGCTAAGAAACAAAACACGGCCATGGTGGGAAGAGTGGCCAGGATGGAGGAGAAGCTGAGGAAGTGATTCTGTTGGTGTGTGAGACGTCTTTAAGAACCCTTCCCACTACAACTCAAATGACGGTTCCATCCACTCAGCGTCATTTGCTTGGATTTGAAGGAGTGGATGACTTTGAACCATTGTCTTTTAGGACTGTTGTTGGCATCACTTTGAGGAAGAGCTTTTACAGAATAGCAGTGACAATGGCAGAGGTGCCTCCTGGAAAGGAAACACCTGCACAGGCCTGCAAGCATAAATGCAGCGGTGCCTCAGGGATGCTCTATAGATGTGTGGCTCAACCAGAGCCAGTGCACCAACGTGGGGTTTCAGGAATCTCTCCACACCCCCGGCCTCATACCCTCTGCTTTGTAATTGTTGGGAGAAAAATAGCTGAGCCAGTAGGAGGAGCCGTTCTGGAGCAATATGTAACTCCAGTTTCTATAGAAGGAGGGGTTGATGATGTCTCCTTTTTGGGGCGGAGGGCCTGGAGAAGAGGGGGGACGAGGATGGTGTTAGGATCCAGAGGGTCTTCTTTTTGCCCTCTCCTCACCCTGCCTCCCTTTGTCAAGTTTCTTGAGTCTTTGAGTTTTACTTTTGTCTCTTCCATCATACACATAATAACACATACCAAAATCATTCCGTGAAATAAAACAACAACAATAGCAAAAGCACCATCTCTGGAAGACATTGAGGATAGCAGAGTGGGGGGGGGGGGCAAGTACAATAGACAACAACACCCCAGACACCCTGCTGGTCTTTTTTGAAAACTCACAGGGATCTTTTATCCAAGCAAAATCATAGACGGGTAAGAGAGCTGGGGCATGAGTCTTTTGAAGCTGCTGGGAAAGACACTGCAGCCTGGTTGGGTCTGAGCTGCTCAGAGGAAAACAGTCTATAGAGAGTGCAGCCCTACAGAGCTCTGCAGTCAGTTATTACTCTGAACATTTGATGGTAGCATCTGAATACTTCTGTATTAGTATATAGTGATTTTCTTTCTTCCCATGACTTGGATGTGGTTTGTCCTCTTACTGTTAGCGTATTAGAGGCCTGTCCCCTGTTGGTGATGCTGAGGTGGTGGGGGCCTTCTGCCAGGTGACTAAGTCACGGTTTAGCCTACTGAAGGCTAAGGAAGGGAGAGAAACCACGCCCCAGTGGGCGGTACCTCAGCGGTGATAGGCTGGAGAAGTGGGAGGACCTCCCGCAACAGCCTACTGAGAAGGGGTAGACACAAATCTCACGAACTGTTAGTTTTTCAAGAGATATTGTTACAGAAAGAGCAAGCTTCACGCCCAAATCTCCCTTGCTCCTGCCATATCGTGTGATGTGGCCCTCTTGGGTGTGTTCTTACCACCACGCCCTGCTGTGATCTATGTGGCAGTTCCTCGTCAGAGGTCTGCAGATCCTGCTGCCATGTCCTTGAATCTGCAGAAGTGTGAGCTCAGAGTCTCCTGTTGCACACTCACGTATTTTGTTGTAAGAAGAGAGTTATGCACCAGTACAGAGTTGTAGTCTTTTCACACTGGATGAATAAAGTTTGCACACGTGGAAACATCTCCCTAGAGAAACAATCTAAACAAGACAACAAGGTTCAAAATGATATTAAGTGACGCAACACCATGGACCTGATGCAAAATAACTGAAATCATTCAGCATGCGTTCAAATAGCAACTCCTGCAAGACCTTTAGCCCCCAGTAACTCTTCATCACTGACATGATCAGTAAGGGGTGCGGATAAGGGCTGTAGGAGAAAATTCTGCCTCTTTTCATACCTCTGGGTTGTGACATAGGATGAGAAGGTTAGACAATGTACAGAGTAGTTCTGTTTTCCCTAGGCTGACAACTTCTACCAGGGTCACATTTACCTTGACCAAACCTCATTGAGTATCATAAGACAAAATATGTGCCCATTTCCCAACATCAAGACATGGGTATAATGGTTTTTTTTTTGAAGGGGTATGAGCAAGGATACTGCTTAGATGTGCGTACATGCAGGGTAAACCTAAAACAAAAATGGAAGGGTGCCTGGTTTTAGGTCATGTTTTCCTCACATGGGAGAGAGGAAGAGAAAGGAAAACACAGATAAATTATTGTCAGTGATTTGATCTCTAGTTGGCTGGATATTAAAATAAATGTGTTTAATTACCTTATTAGAATAAGCCAGCAATAAAATAAAATGGACTGAGGTAGAATGGAGCCACACACAAAACAAAGACGACAAGAGGTGATTAACTAAGGATTAGAGCTAACTCAGTTCTGCATGCCTGATTATTATAAATATAAATGAAGAAAAAAAGAAAGAGACCCAAGGATAACCAATGGGATGAATGGCATAATGGATGAATTGATGGATACAGGTAAGGTTGTCTCTTTTAGAACATAGATTTTTTTTAAAACTTCTTGTATTGAAAAAATTCTTTTTATGTAGTGTATTTTGATGATGTTTTCCCCTTCTGCCAATTCCTCCCAGATCCTCTGGACTCCCTACCTACCCAAACTTATGTTCCTTTCTTTCCTCTTTCTCTATTTAAAACCCAAACCAAACAAATAGATAAACAAATAAGCAAAGCGTCCCAAGGAACACATATACTTCTACCCTCACAAAACCACAAAAGATTTTGTTATGCTAGTGAAGGATCTGATAAACTTTGATAATACATATCATTCATTTAGAGTGATTGGGATCTAATTTACGGCAATACCAGAATGGATTGTCACTAAATAACAGGACAGTTTCAACTATCCTATTTTGTTATTATATATTTGTGTGTGTTTGTGTGTCTGTGCATGTGAGGGCAGTGCCTAAGGAGGCCAGAAGATGGCGCTAGAGCCCCTGGACCTGGAGTTACAGGAGGATGCCCAATGTGGGTGCTAGGAAACAAACTCTGGTCCTCTTCACCATTGAGCCATCTCTCCAGGCCCCTCAACTGCTCTACAAAAACCTGGCCAATTCTCGGCTCACCTCTCAGAGTCCCAGACCACTAACAGCAGTGAGTCCCAGGCCACTAACAACAGTGAGTGACAGCTGTGTCATAATGAAAACAAGCAGCAAGGCTCCATTTCTTTTGCACATTAGTTAAACTCATGAGCTCCTATTTAGCTTTTACACCGACACAGACAGGGTTTTTATAAAACTGATAGTAGCTCAGATTTTATCTCGGGAGATTTATAGTCTTGTTAGGGTGACACACCTCTGAGCAGCTCATTCCTTCTTTGGAAAAGATGAGAAGCCAGGTGAAGGTGTGCGCTGCCAGCCTGGAGGAAAGGTGAGCGGCAAGGACAAGGGAAGTTTCCATGGAGAATGTGGGGGTGATACGGAGGACATCTGTTCCTATTGTCTTGTGTCAGGGTAATGGCTTGACATTAATTCCTCCAAATAAGCTTGGTGCTATGAAGACGGCAAGTCGATTTTAGAAAACCTAGAAAAATTCTGGTTGCTAATTTTTAAATATCGGTTTTAGAAAGTCTTGCTATATAGCCAAGGCTGGTCTAGAAGTCACAACCTTCTACCTCTGCCTCTTGAGTGCTGGGATAACATGTGTATAATACCCAGTCAGCTTTTTCTGAGTCTGAGCAAAACCTGCTATGGTATGCTTTCCTTTCAAAGTAGACTGATTAATTTCTGCCATTTTTTTCTACTTCTCTGGGACAGTTTTCTTCCATTTTAAGCTCAGTCCGAAGCACTAAATGGATCGTCTGTAAGCTGAGATCAGCTCATGGTACTTTTGATGTTTTTGAGAAACTGGATCAACTTTGCACGAGTTTAAGAGAGATTTTTCTGGCAAAATTTGAAGCACTTGGCTGAATTTTCTAATTTTAATATTTTGACACATTACACAAGCAAATAAAGGTCTCATTTTCATATGCAGAGTCTCTCTGTGTAGAAGTCTATTTGTCTGAATATAGACACACATATGTGTCTATCTATAAATGTACGTGTAACAACCGAACTTCATTCTGGCATGTGGTAGAACGCTTAATATACTATAAGAGCAGAGTTTCCATGTCAGTTAATGTTTATTCTTGAACAAATCTATACAAAAGGCATGAGTTAAGAGGTTAAAAAACACTGGGTGTGTGTAGGATGACCAATGCAATCATGGCTCAGAGAGAAAAGAGTCCCAAGAATAAATAGGACCGTGATGGACGTGGTCACCTGACTTCCATTGTTTAGAGTCAGGACTGCCCAGCAGGGTCTGGTCTGTTAACTCCCGGGAAACTGGGGAGGATGCTGGTTATCTGATGGAGTGGGGCTGTCCTCTACAAAGTGGAGAAGCTTCCATTTGCTCTAGAGCTCGTTCGTTTGTTGATTTTAATGAACCTTTTATTTATCTAATCTCTGCAGAATAGTTTCCATTTAAGCAGGAAAAATAATCTTGGAGGGTTTTACTCTCCATTTAATCTTTCTCTCTTTCTTTCTTGTGAACGTTTCCCTATTTAAAACTCACCGTGAGTCACCTTCGTCAGCTGTTTCTGACAAAAACCCCTTCTGTATTCCAGGGGATCTTAATAAAACAAGCATGACAGGAATCGTCCACCGTGCCAAAACCTTAGCTAGTGTGACTCCACTTTTGGTGATAAGTGGTGGTTTTGTTTTGACATCTTTATAACACAGTCCTTAAGTAACACACATTGCAAATGGCGTGGTACCTTGGTAACTCTGAAGGAAGTTATTTTCCCACTTGGGAGAAGCCACTATTTTTCATTCCACAAGTATTGAAAGATATACATTCCTGCATATCTTGCTGATCTTTGTGAGAGGTTATTTTGAGGGAGGACTGTTCTAGAAACTTCTATCCATGAGCCCTTATGGACTAAACAAGATTGGAGGGTTAGAAAACTTCAGGGTCCAACTTTAGTATCAGACTTCTAGTGACTTGTGCCCTGATACGGTTAGGTCAGTTGTCAGAATTGAGGCCAGCACTTGCTTATTCATCATTCTGAAGTGACTGTGCCCTTGTACCCTGCCTGAGCCATTTCTGAGCTTGTGGAAGTGTTTCTCTACACATGGGTGAGTTTTACTTCTCTAGATACTTAGCATGCTGAACTATGTTCACATAATGGGAGAAAAAAAAGATCAGGTTTAGTATTCCCCAAATTTTCGTGCTTGTGTGTGTGTGTGTGTGTGTGTGTGTGTGTATACATGTGTGTTCGCACTTGTGAAGGTATGCACACCCACGTGTATGGTTGATGTTTGGAGTCTTTCTCTATAATCCTCTATCTTAATTTTTTGAGACAGTGTCTCTCACTGTACCTGGAAATTGAGTTTCAGCCAGATGAGGGTCTGCTTCTCTCTACCTACCTGTCACTGGTATGCAGGCACATGTCTCATGCCTAGCTTTTTTGAGGGTGTTAGGGATTCGAACTCAGGTCTCCACGCTTGTAGAGAAAGCACTTTACCAACTGAGCAGTCACCTTTTCTATTTAATGTATTTTAAAAACCTCTGTGACTGATGGGGATCATGCAGGAAGTCAATGGATCATGGTGTGGCTTCATTACCATGGGCAAATCATAATGTATACCCCTCCATCATAGGACACACAGAGAACTTAGTCATCCCAATATCACTATGGGGTTCTAGTATGCAAGTCTAGAACTGTGGTGCAGACCCAGGTGGATCTGAGCCTGGAAAGACTCACCACAGCTTGCAGCTTGCTGATGATAGCTTCACTGAGGATCCAAAGCGAGGCAGGAGATCTAGCCGCAGCTGCCTGGCTTTGCTCCTGAGTCCCTGGGAGTGGAAACAGTTTAGCTAGCTACTGCTCTCTGCAGTGGACAGATGGCTCAGGGTGAGGAAGGAGGCTTGGCACTGGTGAAAGGTACAGGGAGCAGGTGATGAGGAAAGACAGACCACCATGTAGGCTCGTGGGAGGCTGGAAAAGGATGACAACAAGGAGAAGGGACAAGTTGTCCATGCGGTCAGGCGGCAAACAATCATTATGTTCTTCCTCAGGGACCAGGCTCAGGCAAATGCTGGGCCTTCAGAGGTGAAGGACACAGGCAGAGCCCCATGGGAGAAACGAGGCGGACTGACAGAGTTAGAGATGACCATATACTGTGGGTAGGGGTATGTCAGTGCTTTGCGGCGTGGTATGCAACATGAGAGTCAGTAAGTGGATCAAGGCTGCTTTCCAAAAGGGTTGACATGCCAGCTGAATTTAGCTGGAGACAGATGAAAAATGCTGATGGTTGTGTGAGGAGCAAGGATAAAACAAGGCAAGAGCATTCCAGAAGGACTGGAGTAAGCACACACCTAGGAGGGCATGCTGGGGGAAAGGCAACGTGTAAGCGTGTGACAGAAGCTGAAGATGGAGTGAGACACAAGAACGTGGGGGCTCAAGAAAAGGGGAACAAGTAGGGAACAGTAAATGCTGTTCTGTAACTAGAGAAACGGACTGGTGTTCACAGTGAGTGAAACGGATCTATGAATCGTCTCGCAAATGAAAGCTGTGCTTATAGGCGTGCACCATCATGCCCAGCTAGTAATTCCCCGTTAGAGAAACAAATCAAGGATTGAGCAGTTGAGGACCTTGCTGTATTTTAAATCAGAGCGGTAGACGTATAGTTTGTGTGGTTGCAAAGCCTGTAAGACTCTAAGACACAGTAGTCTTAGAAAAGGTAAGACTGTGTCCTAACAGAGAAAACAGCAGCAGGACATGATTGCCACCTCAGGTTCTCTGGTGCCCTCTCACCTGAATTTTTATCTTCAAGTCGAACTCGTCAGTGGTTTACTGGATCCTGAGTTTCCGTAGACACCGCCAATACACTGCCAGTCTTTGTGGACGGTAGTTCCCAGACTCTTTTCATTGGATATTCCTCAATGAAATATTTTTGATCAGGTATCCTCACATATGGACAACTGTATCTATCTATCTATCTATCTATCTATCTATCTATCTATCTATCTATCTATCTACATATCTATCTATCTATCTATCTATCTATCTATCTATCTATCTATCTATCTATCTATCTACATATCTATCTACATATCTATCTATCTATCTATCTATCTATCTATCTATCTATCTATCTATCTACATATCTATCTATCTACATATCTATCTATCTATCTATCTATCTATCTATCTATCTACATATCTATCTATCTATCTATCATCTATCTATAATAAAATCTAAGTAAATGTTAAATGTTAGTTAAGATGATAAGATTCGATAATTTTTTTTATAAGAGTTTTAATGTTTTCTTACGGCATGGCTTCCTGGCATGAACAGAACTGTTATGGAGACCACCACTTCCAAGGAAACCTACTTTAATGTAGGGACCATTACAACTTTCTCCCTTTATTTTTACAAAGGGAGGGACACGTTTATTGATTTATTTTTATTTCTTTAAAAAGAATGATCAGTTTAGAAACTTGGAATAATAATAAAAAGATCTGTCATTTCTTAACCCTAAACTCCAAAGCACAGCCACAGCTGGGTCGGCTGGGCGGGAAACAGGATGCCAGAACCCTGGTCCCTTTCTGCATTTCTTTGACAAAGAGAGTGAGTTGGGGGTGGGGTGGGGAGGGATACAGATGGCTGGCTCACCAGCTGCATCTTGTATAGATTTACTTCAAATCTGTCAGTTGTGTGTTTTATGGAAGTCTGGGGGTCTAAACTTTCCCCCCCCCACACTAGTTTCCTTTATTTTTGGGTTCTTAAGCAATCTTCTAGAAAAGGCAACACAATCACCATAGTGAATGAGAATTTCTTATGTGGTTCATTGGTCAGGAGAGGGGAGAAGGTCAAAGGAGCCAGAAAGCCACCTCTCTTTTCTGTACATCAGAAATTTTGGGTGGTGAGGAGTAGCCTTCAACGAAGTCAACCAGAATCTCGGCGAAACCAAACGAGGTGACAACAAGATTTCCTCTCACAGGGCCTCATCGCTTTGTCAGAACTGTCCTCTGGGCCTTCTTTCTAGCTGCATTTCAGACTTCCGAATCTTACACCCTCGTATTCCATAACGCAGCATAGGGTAGAAATGTTGATTTCAAATCTAACAGAACAGTTTTGTTGTTGTTGATACTGCAATGGAAGAAATTTGCTGGATAATTTCTCATTCCTGGGAAGTTAAGAATACATAAACAAAGACAGAGGAGTAGGAAATTCTAAAGCAACTTATTAAAATGGAACTGCACAAAGATGCTTCTGCAATCAGATGAGCAGTTAGAAAGAGCAGAGTGATTAGTTCTCTGCATGTTCATCTTTTGTATCCGAGGATGAAGAGACAGATGGTCTTGTTATCAGTTTGCATATTTGTCTGAAGAAAAAAAGCAAACACCACAGGTGTAAGACCCACATTTGATTCCACATGGCACACGCCTAAGAGCCTGGCTCTGGCTCTGTGATGATAGAAGCTGGGTTAGAGCCTGACATCAATTCACTACGCTCCAGGATGCACTGAATCTTTGGGACAGAACCCACCCCATTCTCAGTCACCACATTCCAAATTCATTTGCCCTGGACCTTGTTGATGTTGAACTTGGAGTATGTCTGTCATGATTCTTTGGCTATATTCAAAAATAATTATCAAATAATTGCCATTGCCAGACACCATGCAAAGCACCTGCTCGGTTAAAAAATGTTTTGATCAGGCACGCTGATCGGGCTTCAGTTCCAAATCGAAACAACACAGCAGAGCAGCGCCTACTTTGTAAGTGGTTTTGAGTACTGAATGACGGCGTTCTGTGAAAATCCCAGCTTGAAGTTTTGACACCCAAAGGAAGCTGTCACCGAATTCATGCCCAAATCAGGTTACTTTTTGCTCACTGAGAACATGGGAAAGTTTGTTATAAGGACTGGAGGAATGGCTCAGTGGTTAAGAGTACTTGGTGCTCTTGCAGAGAACCAGGGTTCGGTTCCTAGCACCCACATGGTAGCTCACAACTGCAGTCTATAACTTTTGCTCTAGGGAATCCAGTGCCTTCTTCTGGTCTCTGCAGATGCTAAGCATGCGTAGAGTGAACTTACATACTTGGAAGCAAACACTTGTGTCGTGAAAGCTTGCTTCAGTGTATAGCCTGAATGAGTCTGGTCCTTTGATATTTATCACACATTCTTGTAGTCTATGCAGGAGGTGGACTTTCAGGAGTGGCCTCATTGCCCTGATATATCAGAAACATCTTTGGCTTCTTACAATGGTACTGGCTCTCTTTTCTCAAACGTATGTTGCCCACATGGCTATCTTCTGGGCTCAGCAACCAACATCTTACTCTCTGGATCTCTTATCTCTTTTTATCCTTTCCTCTGGGTCCTTGTCCCTTCTTTCCCCTCAGCAATTCATCACTGAGGGCTTTGCCTTCATGGTGGCTTGCAGCCTTTGGCTGTTCCCTGCTAGATGGCTTCAAATCAGTCTTCCTGGAGAGAAGAGAAAGCGTCAAGATAAGTCTACATTGGCTATTCTCAGTCTGTGAAACCCCCATGACAGTCACTTGCTGGAATATAATCTCACATGTCTCTATGATTATAGTGCTAGAAGACTGTTAATTTCTTTCAGTTATTCTGTTTGATATTGGTACTGAAGAAAGTGGAAGGGGAAAGAATCTAGTCTCAAAAGTTGTGTGGTTACCTCACTGTTAGAACATGGCAAATGTGTAACGAGTTATGGCTGCTGCTATTTTATTAGTTTAGTAGGGATGTCACAGTCCTAAAGCTAAACAGTAGAAACTCATTTTCCTGCAGTTCTGGAGGCTGAAGTCTGAGATCATGGTGCCAGTAGAGATTCTGCGATCCTTTCCTGGGCTTCTGGGTCACTATCTTCTTGGGTCTTTCCTCTGTGTGCCAGTGTCAAAATCCCCTCTGTGTATTATTATGTATTATATTCATATTAGATTAAAGTCTGGCCAGGGAAACAGCTCTATGGTAAAGCCCTTATCTATTTTGCTCGAGGACACAGATTCAATCCTTTTCATATTGCTGGGATACAATACCAAGGAGAGCAACTTCAGAGAAAAAGGGCTTAATTTAGTTCACAGTTTGGGGAAAGTGAAGGCGGCAGGTACTTCAAGGCACTGGTGGCATCACACCCACACCAGGAAACACAGAGGGGCAGATGCCTGCTGCTGTTCAGTGCCCTTTCTTTCATGGGCACAGTTTAGAATCCTAGCCGAATGGTGCCACCCGCAGCAGACGAGTCATCCCACCTCAGTGAATGGAATCACGACAATCACCCACAGGTATGTCAAGAGGCCTGCCTCCCAGGAGAATCCAGATCCTATCAGCTTGACAATTAGCACTAACCACCACAGTATCAACGGTGGAAAAAATAATGTAGGCTTAAATTAAGTCATAGCTTAATGACATTGTTTTAATTTATTAAACATTTTTCAAAGTCAGCCACATTCTATAGTATTCAACACATAAGTTAAGAGGAAACAGAATTCTGCCCCCCTATCATTGCCACCAAACGGTCTTGGTCTTAACTGTTTAAAAGACCACATTCAGGGTGATGAGCACATGTCTGTAACTTGTATTAAGGTGGCACGTGTATTCGCTTGGCTGATGGATATGCCACCTTTGTTCTATATGGGATCTAATAAAGGTTGCTCTCTTCTGGCTCAGTCCTGAGGATTGCTCAAGAATAAGGAATGAGAACTGATGGGTGGTGCACACTTGTAATCCCAGCACTCAGGAGGTAGAAGCAGGAAGATGGGAAGTTCAGGGTCAGTCTAGTTGCATGAGACACCGCTGGAGAAGGAGGAGAAGATGGAGGGAGAGGTAGAGGGGATGAAGAGGTATGAAAGCTACTGGTCTGATAGAGAGACATAAATTCATTGGAATTTCCATTTCTCTATCATATCTATCTACAACATCTATGTTTTATCTATCTATCTATCTATCTATCTATCTATCTATCTATCTAATCTATTTCTCTCTATACATCTTTTTAAGTCAAGGTCTCATACTGTAGCCCAGGCTAACCTGGAACTCATTGTGTGGTAGCTCGTGGTAGTCATCTTGCCTTACTTAACCCCTTCAATATTGAGAATAAAGATAAGAATTCCCCTGCCTTGCTAAAGACTCCTGTCTTAATTTTTGGTATGTAGAAGTAGAATTTACTGTTAAAAACCATAAAGTGACTCATCTAGCTCATATGACAGGCAAGGAAGTCCATGCCCATCATTCTGTTGGCATTTATTATGCACCTCACTTGTACACTGATAATCAGGGAGTGTTGATGGCCCACGGAGCTACCCTTCTGAGTTACCGTGTAGCTGCCTCGTGTGTACTAGTTTCTGGAAACATTCCTAGGTTTCTTTATCAACTTTATAAAATATAGTTATGTATATCTGGGGCAATCTTTGGCTCTGTCTACAGCTTCTTCGGTAGAGAAAAGTAAACACATAAATCTTGATTATTGCATGCATACATCTGCAAACTTGTTTCTTACATACCATGGGTAGGATGTTTTCAGGAAAGATTTTATAGAAAATTGCTCATAATTACAACTAAATTCATCAGAGCACAATAATATCTAAGACTTGGGAACCATGACGGCCGGTGCATTTGTTGAAAGGCAACTTTGCAAAATGGCTACCCATATCCAAGTTCAACTGACTGCTGTATTTTACTTGGCAAATAAATTATATGCACGTATTGTGCTTGGGGGTGTTTGTAGATAAACATTGCCTCGTTTCCCACTATCTTTATCGCTCCCTGTTATCTTATTCCAGCTAAATTTAAACATGCACATTACTACATCTTCAGCTTTGTTAACTCTGATAGGCATTTGGGGAAAAGAGATGAAAGGGCAGCAGGAACCCATAGGGAAAAGAGGCAGCAACCACAGAGTTCATAGATCTGCTGTGACAGGGAAGGTGGAGCTGGGAGTGAGGAGAAGGGCAGGGCTGGTGTTAAGCATTGCACCCGAGGTATTTTGCCTACAGAATACCATTTAGCAAACACACAACACTAACAACCAAGTAGGAATTCTTACACCATTTGTCGTTTAGGAAAGACAGGTGGAGAGGTTAAAGAATTTGCCAGAGATAATGAGGATGAACCACAGAGTGAGGTGTGCCGCCCAGGGCTGTGTTGGTCTAAATCCGATGCGTCCGCGTTTTCTCATCACGCCTGTTGTTAGAACGCGAGCACTTTGGGGCATCGTATCTGTTCTTGGAGAAAATAAAAATATTTTTTCAGTCACATCCATTTAAATCTAAAACAAAAGAAGACTTATCAGATACTAGAGATGAACTGTATATTTTTGAAAGTTAAAGCAATCTCTTTCATTGAGTAAAGGATTAGTGAAGAGAAAGAGTTCTGTTTGGTTCATAAGACTATTAGCTAATCAGATGCGGAAATGTAGGTCAAAGGGTGGACCTAGTTGGGTCTAAGGGAGTATAACTCATACAAACAACCGTAGCCATATTAGGCCAAAATTATAGATAGACGTTTTTGCCATAATCCTAAAGACAGGTTAAGCAAGGCGCTCCAGGAGAGTCAGCTTCCCACTAAAGCCACTGGACAGCAATTTGGAATGGAAACAATAATCTATGATGGGTGAAACCTCAGCTGTCAAGGGATGGGAGAGCATGCAAGAATTAAAGTTTCATCAATGCAATCCACAGAGTTTTCTCTCAAAATCAAAACGAGAGAAAGGTCCTGCAACAAGACTATTTTCGCAATGGTGGGGAGATGGCTCAGATGGCAAAGCGCTTGCCACGCCAGCATGCCGATCTAAGTTCAACTCCCGGCAGTCATGTAAAAAGGGTGAGCACTCCTATGACGCTATCCCTGGAGAGGTGGAGACAGGAGGCTCACTGGGGCCTGTTGGCTTGTCCATCTAATTGAGTGAGTAAGCCTGAGGTGCAGTGAGAAACCCTGTCTTAAAGAATAAGGTGTGGAGTGGCGTGATCGGGCAAAGACTCAATGCTGAATTTTGTCCCCTATACACATGTGCACACATATACATGTGCAGCTCCCCTCCAAACACATATATGCAATGCGAAAGAAGCATTTAAAAAACAGGTCCCAGTAATATAGATATGGGGATGATAAAGTGAACTCTGTCTGAAGCCATAAAGATAAGGGACTTCTTTTTAGTGCGCGGTTAACAATGCCCCATCACGAAGGAAAATGTAAACAATTTGGACGTAATTAAGAGCCCGTAAATGTAGTTCTTGGTAAAAGATAGTTAAAAGTCCACTTAGCATGTTTGGACATGTGCACTCCAGGAATGTGTGTTGCTAAGACATTGGTGACAACCGCAGTTAGTGGTAATTGTTGGCCTCCAAGGACTCCTGCGAAAATCCATAAGAAGTGAAAAGTGGTAACAAATTTGTTTTACTGGAGGGATTTATAGTTGTATGGGAACCCATGGGATGCCTGGTTTCCATAAGGCATTTCGTTGCAGAAGTTAAATACTTGTGCTGCAAAGCCCGACAAATGGACTCTCCCTGCTCTTCAGCCTGCTCTGTTTTCTGAGAGGCATCAGCAACCTCCCTGCCCTTTGAGCTCTCCTTGAGTGTGGCCAATGGGGACAGGAGAAGAGAAGAGGGCGTGGTCAGGGTATTTTCTTCCATGCCTGCCTTCTTGTGGGCCTGGAGGGTTGTCCCTGTTTTTGTTTCTGGACAGAATGGCCTAGAGGGGACTTCTTAGATGAGTTCACAGTGAAGTTGGTAACAGCTACCTTTACAGGAGGAGAGGATATATGCTGTAGGCTTGCATCAATTCTTTCTGTATTTTTACATCTCATTCTTTGATAAGGCCCCCTTCAATGCTGTGCTGGTGCCTTCTCTGTTGCCTCACGGATTAAACCCTAAACTTTAACCTTGACTTGGTGGTGCCTACTTCTTATAGCTACACTGACAGCAAACTTTTCAAATTGGAATCCATTAAAATAATAAAGGCATCATAATTCACAATATCCAAAAACATGTATAGAAATTACCTTGAAGGCGAGGGAAGGAAGTCCCTGTGGAGCTTGAACTCAGCGAGTCTGTAGAGTAGACAGTTGATAGCACAGCCTGCAGGTGACAGCAACCCAATTTGCCTTGTGCCTGTCATGGTCTCCTATGGACTTAGTCAAGGACAGTTTTAGCGTCGGGCTTCTCGCCTACACATGGTACAAAGCAGAAGTTTAGAGTTTAGAGGAGGAAAACTTCAGCTAAGGCCAGCAGCTCTCTCTACTTCATATGAACTCAGAGAGCTCCTTGTATATGAGAAGGTCCTATTTCCCTCTAACCTTACACACAGAAGGCTTTGACCTCCCTCCCTCAACTTAAATGGGTAAGTTGTCCTTAACTATTTCAGGAGGAGTTTAAACTAAGTCTGAACTTCTGGTACTAGGAAGGGAAATCTTTGGAGGTGAGTCCCCAGTGGTTAGTGTCCTTCGGAAAGTTCTGCCACCCTTCTGGCATGTGATAGAACACAGAACACAGGACACGCTGAGCCAGGCCGTGAGTCCTTATCAGGCATCCAGTGTGCTGGTGTCTTAAGCTTGTACTGCCCAGGTTCCAGGGCTGGAATAATAAGTGTTTGTTATTTCTAAACCACCCTGGGGTACAGTGTCCTATTGTAGCAGTCCCAAATGGGCCAAGGCAAGAGACAGCCCTAGAAATGTCCCTTGCATCTGTGTCCACATCCAGTCAGCATATTCAACTCCCTGTCCAAGCTGCGGATTGATTTTCCCACATATGCCCAAGTGTGTGGCTTTACATTGCCGTTTGTAACTTCTCTTCAGTAAGACTGATGATACAAAACCCTCTCCAGATTCAGCGAGAGAACGGGTGGCTATTGCATGAGGAGAATCCCTGGCTCTGTGAGGCGAACACTTTCAGGGGTGAAATAAGGAGAGTTACTTCAAGTGCGCACCACGGCCTTGCTCATCCTATGAGGCATGAGGCTGGTACCAAAGTCCTCCTTTTCCCAACCCTTCTGGAGCCACAGAGTGCATCAGAAACAGTGCGTTGTCAATACTTGCTTAGTCCTTGTCCCCAGCACTGGGGTTACCACTTCTCCACTACTTTAGCCTCCAGAGTGAGCATCAGGTTCTGCTGCTGCTATTGCTACTACCTGGCAGCCCTGGGCTCTGGGGAGAAGACTCCGTTCTGTTCATCCCACTCCCACGTCAAGGTATCCAGGTTATGGAGGCATTCTGGTCCTGTCTTTTATGCTCTTGACTTGTGTAGCTGGGAATCTCTGAAGAGAAAAATACAAGGTTCCTAAGTTAAAAAGGAGCCATAAAAAGAAAAATAAATTTTGAATGTGCTGAGCAAGGCTGCGTCTCCAATTTGGCAAAAAAGGGCCAATATATCAGAACCTTTAACCTACTGAAAATTAATTACTGCAGTGTATTTAGAAAAAAGGGTGTGGAGCAACTTCTGCATGAGGACTTGGAGATGGCCTAAGTCACTCTAGTCGTACAGCAGCGAGGTGAACGGGCAGATATTATAGTGCTAGGACCCTCTACCAAGTACCCATAGTGCCTTTGCCATGAGGCTAGTAGGACCCAGCTGGGAAACACTTTTCACGTGTTAGGAACACAAACTGTGGGAATAAAATATTAACCTTGTGAACTGTAGGTCTGTTAGGTACATACTCTGACACCCCCCCCCCCCCCCCGAGATGGGAGGACACAAAAAGGCAGAGGCAGCTCTAATCTCCACATCTTTCTGAGTTTTGCAAGCTTGGCAGAATCCTGCTTCAAAACGAATAGCCTAAAAGCCCCTATGCAGGCGGGGCTCTCCCTGTAATCCACTCCCCCCCTCCATAAGAAACTGCTTTTACTTGACTTGGTAGCCCCTGCTATGACATCGTGTTACTGAAAAGCACAGTGTATAGCTTCCTTTTTGTAGCTCTAAATTGTCTTGCTTAACAATTTAAGGAGAGATTTAAATGAGGTCTTAACTCAAAGTTAAAACCAGTAATAGCCTATTTATGATTTAAAGCCAAATCATCTGTCCTAATTCATTTGCTTTGTGGTAAGAAACAGCAATTTGAAGAGATTTTGCAAAAATAATAAATTCTATCTAAGGGAAATGGAAATCTGCAATCCCTTTTTTGAAGCAGCTTCCATTTCCAGGGACCTGAAGGAGGGCAATGTTGGCAGTGCCCTCAGCCCCATGACCTGACACCTCCGAGGAGAAAAAACAGAATTTACGTGAGTTTTAATATAATCTGAGACTTTTTTTTCTTGCGTCCTTAAACAATGCACGAGTCGGGTCACGGCTGAATGGATGCATCGCTCTGGTATTTTAATGTATTATAATTTACGACAGTATTTACTTCAGTTCTTGGCTTGCTGACACTAAAATTATCTTAAACAGGAATTATAACATAAAATTAGATTAGATATACTTCAACAAGTTTATCTCTAACAATAAATATATACAAATTCTGCAAGGAAGCACCCTGCAATTTTCAGCCAGTGCTTTAAGTAATTACACATTCTGTGATGGTAACACATTCCTTTTTTTTTTCTTTTTTTTTAATTGTGCCCCAAGCTGGTGAGGCACCTCCACCGCGCATGTTAATGCTAATTAGCAGATAAAGTGTAAATCTGAGGAAGCCTCAAATTCTGTCGCTCTGCCAGCTCTCCCATGATTGGAAATTGCAGGCCGAATTTCCTCTCGTGGCGGCATGGCCTATCTGGGCACTGTGTGAGATGTCTTTCCTCGGTGCGCTTTAATCCATCAGCCTCCTTCATCGGAATGCCTCGTTCTGAATTCCGCGGTGGCCAAGAGTTTTTCCTCCATAACTGCCTTTCGCAATCCATCAAAGGAAGAGTTAGACAGCACCGAACAATGGGTGGGGATGCTGTTTATCCCCTGCTCCCTCATCCCTGTCCGAGAGGTGTTTTTGTTTGGATGTTAATAAAGTGGCATTTTGAAATATGCTCCTGAACCAAGAAGGCGGGAGATGAGCTGAGCCGGCCTGGTTTCTGGATAGGCAGCCAGATACCCTGTGTTTAGGGGCAGCGCCCGCATCCAGGACTCCAGCTAAAAGGAGCTTCCAGAGGCTTTCGGGTTCCTTGGTCCTGCAGGGTCCTGGAGCCTCAGTGGGTGTGGTCCCCGACCTGCCAGTTTCAGAACTTACTTCGCTGTGTTAAACAGACCCAGAATAAAGCTCCCAGCATCTTCTATAACCTCTTTGCCTTTCTACCTTGTGGCCCAATCCTGCTTTTGAAGTTGGTGGGAGATCATTAATGGTGCAGTTTTTCCTTTCGCCTTGAGCTGCAGGGCTAGGTTTAATTTGAATTTATATTCTGGACTTTACAGTGGAACATATTTGGGCTTCAATAAATTAAGACTGTAACTCATCAAGTCGTCCCCCCCCCCCCCACTTTATTTTCTATTGCCTTTTTCTCGTTGGCGTTTTGTTTGTTTGTTTTGAGACAGGCTCTTGCTTTGTGACCAGGTTAACCTTGAAATTGCTGCTCTTCTACCACAGTCCTCTGGGAACTGGGGTGACAGGCTAGGGCCAGCACATCCCGCTCCCACTGTCTTTGGGACTTGCATCCATCCATCACTCCCGGAAAGTCTCCCATCTCTCCCACACCTGTGTGTTCTTTGCTTTGTCTGCCTTAATTACAAACTCCTGCTCCATCCTAGACCAACGATGGCCAGCTCGCAGAGTTGTCAGCCTGGAATAGAAAGTCACCGTCTCTGGGACACCTGGGAATCAGTGCGAACGTGCTCTCTCTTCTTTCAGCATCTGAAGGGAATGGTGAGGAGGATGGTTTATTTTGGACATGCTTCAGTCTTTTGTGGCATTTGAAGAGAACCAACAATTCCTTATATTTTGTCTCTGTTAAAAATCTAGCTTCACTACAGAAAAATTTAAAAGTATAGTTAAGTAAAAAGGAGGAGAAATTGTCTCCCAAAAGAGCGCCATCCAGAAAGAGTACTTGGTCCTGTGTTAATATCCCGGAACTCCATGAGTAAGGATGTTCCTGTTCTGGGCACACGAGCTCTAAGGCAGGCAGACACACCATGTTTCCAGATAGGGGCCCTGTGCTGTGCATCTGCATCAGAAATCTGCCCTTTCCTTTACTAATATATCTTTAATATTTTCACATTATCCTTTTTATAGTATGTTTTTCATTGTTTTCCCCATGAGAAAAAAGTAGTTTTTGTCTCACAATATCATGGCTAATAGACTCAGATTTATAGTAATACATTTAAAATTTTTTCTTCATGCTGAAAAATTTGAGGCACATATGCACAATGAACTATGATCATATTTATCCCCACATTTCCCTCAACAACACGACCCCTCACAACTTCCTGATTTAATTTTTAGATAGCCGACTAGTGGTGCCCATATACTCATGCACAGGTATGAGCCATTCACCGAGGACTGTACTGCTACCTATTAATAGCCACACCCTCAAAGACAAGTGATTCCTCCTCTCCCAGCAACCGTAAACTGCTAGTAGATCTTCAGTGGGGCATGGAGACCATCTGCCCCATCTATGTCAGAATGTTGGGTGGCTTTGTCTTGTGTACAGCTGTGGTAACCTCATGATTGCACTAGTCATGGCCTAACCAGAAGGCGGCATCCCAGGACGCTCCACCGTATCCTTCAGCTCTCATCTTTCTGTCTCCTCTTCTGTGGTGTTCCCTGAGCCCTGGTGGTGGAAGCTGATAAAGAGGTCCATTCAAGTCTCAGCACTTCGTGTCATTCTTAGTACTTTGACCAGTTAAGCATCTCTTCATTGGCTACTGCCCACTGCAAAAAGAATATTCTCCGACTAAGGCTGAGAGTCACTGTGTCTAAGGGTATATATATTTAATTAATTTTCTTGAAGTTAAAATATAATTGCATTATTTCCTCTCTCCATATTCCTTTTCTTCCATCCAATTCCTCTCACATCCTTCTCTTGTCCCCTTTCAATTCATGGCCTCTTTTTCTTTATTATTGTGACCCCCCAATACACACACACACACACACACACACACACATATAATTTATGCAGTGTGCTTAGTGATACACATATGTATGTGATTTCAGGGAGACCAATTGATGTTGGATACCCAATTAGGGGGCTCATCCCTAAGGAAAACTAATTCTCTCTCTCAGATCCCTTAGCTGCCTGTAGTTCTTTGTCTAGGGTGGATCTCCATGAAATGCCCCCCTTTCCTTGTTAGTGTGTCCATTGGTGTTGTCCCTGTCCAGGTATTGCTTAGGTAGCCATCCTGTTGAACCTCACCATTTTTAATTGAGAGTGTATTAGAATAGCATGCCTGGGTTCTGGGGAGAAAGTGGAGCAGCAAGGAGATGCCAAATTACATGGTCCAGACAGCTGCAATCCTCTGAGGACAGGCCACAAACTCACAAATGCCGAGTAGAGGGGACCATCACTCCTGTCTCAGGCCAAATTCGTTCTGTCTCTCAGAGCCATGGCTTCTAACAAGCTTGAGGTTCCATAAAGGCTGACATTTATTGCTATGCTACAACAGCGAGTTAGCAACGAAGGCCCTGCCTTGCAGTTTTTACTCATCAAGCCAAGGAAGCTGGCCCTGTGGTATAACAAATGTGTGAAAGTGTTGGCATGTCGGGGGAAGGAGCGATCCACTCCTGTTTAAATACTTAGACGGATTACTTGCCATCTCTTAAAACTGGTTACATTAAAACACCTTGTAAATTTACTTTCTCCACGAACAGCCCTCACAAGAATGCCCTGCTGGTAATGGGCCAGACTTTGACTGGCAGGAATTTAATGACAATGGGAACAGAGGAGTTGGGGCTAAAAGTATCAACTGGTTTAGGATGCACAAATAAAGAAAACAAAATCTGGTGGGCAGGGGGTGGGGAGAAGAAATAAAAGGTGAAGGGAACATCTCTAGTTCTGGCTGTGTATTTTAGACACCAAACAGGAGAGTCCATCCTATGTGCAGAATGCTGTAGTCCTGGGGCAGGGGTCAGACACCTTTGGGACATTGAGCCGTGAGCACTTTCATAGGAGAGAAGACAGGCTAGGACAGCTCCTGGACACCATTGCTGTCATTGCTTAACAAAGGACACTCAGGATTTTGGGATATGGAGTGGGGGAAAGAAACACAGAGGTACATATCATTGGGTGGAATTCTGCAGATAGAGCATAAACTTATTCTAGATTGAAACATTGCTGATGCTCCCCGGTGTGAGGGGCATGCATGGGAAGTCTCCTGGCCTAAGTTTCCTAGTTGTGTTCTGTGGTACTTGAGGCATGGATGTATTCTGTCCAGTGGAAGATCCCTGACTTTCCTTCTCATGTAGGTTTCAGGGCTTCATCAAGGAGGAAATCACTTTTTGCAAGGATTGAACAAAGGTTCCCAGGTAGAGATGGGTGGCAGCCCATCAAAGTCAATTGCAAATGGCTTCTTGGTTAGCGGTGGGGCTGCGTCCACTTCTTCTTCTCAGTGCTTAGGTTTTGTCTGATTTGAACCTGTGCAGATCTGACAATGTGCAGAGAGTAAGAGGCTTTGGAGCACTCAGCTCTAAATAAGGTGTGATCAGCCAAACCTCTCAGGGTAGAAGGATTGTCACCAGAGTGGCGAATGACTCCAAGGAAACTGATTCCGGACACAACACGACTGACAGACATATGAACTCACGGAGACTATGATAGCATGCATCATAGATGGCTTTAAAAAATAAAGCCGGGTGGTGGTGGTGCAAGCCTTTTATGCCAGCACTTGGGAGGCAGAGGCAAGAGGATCCTGGTCTACATAGGTTCTGGGGAACCAATTCAAGGCCTTGTGCTTGCAAGAAAGTGTTTTTACTGGTTAAGCTATTTCCTCAGTTCTAAGAGTGGACCCCCCTTTGCCCAGCCCTTAGCTAGTAGCTGTAGTGCTCTCAGCCCAAATATCCTGGTTCTACCTTGTCGAGGCCTGTGAGGGTCCAACATAAATTCTCTGATTCCCTAACCCGGCTGGAACGGAGTCGCAAGGAAAAGAACCGACACAGCTTACACCGTCATCAGGGAAAAGGCCAGCTCGCCCCCTTTATTGTCCAAACATTTTATATACCCACACCAAATTGAGTGGGGAGGGGGGAAACACATTACGCCATCACCTAGGCAACCAGGTGCCTGGGCTCAAGTCACATCCGCATCTAACAGTCAGGTAGGCCCTAAATTAGCATCTCTATAAGACACCTTCCAAATTACAAAAGGAAGGAAGCACCAAACATCTGAACTCTTAAGTCATCAGCTTCAGTCAAACATCTCTTCTCAGGTAATCCACATTTTAACAAAAAAAGCTAGGAGCAGGCATCCTGGCTTTTGTTAAGGGCACAGACAGCTTGTCTGCAGAGCTATGTGATCAGCCCGGACCGGGGAAATGGCTTTTGTACCATATTGAAATATGGGCCCATACTACCTTTGTGCTCTTTGGTTCTGGGTTGCTGTAGGTACTGGAAGAATTCCCAAGCAGTTATGGCTGAACCAATAGAAAACTTTGGGTTTCTCTTTAGCACCTGTGCATCACAGGGGCCTGCAATTTGGTTAAGATTCTCATGCGCACTAACCCTGAGACTCAGCTTCAGAAGACGGTAACAATGGGTGGTGGTGGCGGCATAAACCTTTAATTCCAGCACTCAGTGGGCAGAGGCAGCCAGAGCTCGGTGAGTTAGAGGCCAAACTGGTCTACAGAGCGAGTTCCAGGACAGCCAGGACTACATAACACAGAAGACGGTAGCAAGCATTCTATGAGATTGGGTCTTTGGGTGTTGCCGGGCATCTTTCCAATCACGGAGCAAGCACAATGATTCCATTTTCTCTGTCTGGAGCCCTTGAGCTGGAGACAGAATCTCTATCTAGGGTTTCCAGGCAGTTTCTGGAGTGCATCACGTGGCAAAAGCAGATTTTTCACACACTGCACTCTGTGATACACTCTTCCTTTTCTTAGACAGGCGATAGTTAGAATCTGATACAGGAGGGAGGTTAAGATGGACAGAATCTTCTGTAGGGTTCTCAATCCACCTGCAGATTAGTGTCACTGAGACAATAAACGAAGAGGCCCAAACCCAGCAGCAGTTTGCCTACAGACTTATCTTGAGTCAGGAAGCAAAGGGTTCTTTAGTTTTGGATTCCAGGTTTGACTCCCCTCCTGGGTATTCATGGTGGGAGCTGGTGCGGGCAGAGGTTAGGTATGTTTGGTAGAGACATCCATCAGCTGGGAATAGTTTCATTCAGAGCTAAAGGCTGCTAGGTTCACCTGTTTGCTTTGAAGAATGAAACACTTATCATTTATTTATTATTTATTCTCGTTATTTATGTGTTTTTTAATCAAAGCCTCAAGTAGTTCATGTGGGCCTTGAACTCATGATGTAGCTGAGGATGACACTGAATCTGATCCTTGATCCTCTTCACTTCCTGAGTGCTAGGATTCTAGGCATGTGTTTCCATTCTCAGTATGCTGGGGATCGAACTCCAAGCTCAGCTCTTTATTTTGGCCCTTTGGTCTGCTTCATTCTCTATTATACACCACTGTAATTTATAACAAGTTGGCACAACTCGTGTCTGAGTTAGGCTTTAGAGAAGCTCATTTGTCCTCTGACCTAGAAATGAAACAAACCAGATTTGTCAAGAGCAGCCCAGTCTGGCTCATAGAAAGTCCCGGATGAAAAAGCCCTGTCTTCAGAACCATCAGCTCCTGTGTGTCTGTATAAGGCAATCAGGAAGTATTAGGTGTTAGAACAGAGGGAGCAAGAGAGGTGTGAAATAGTCCTTGCAGCCGCCCACAGGTAAGATGTTAACGGAGTGGGTGAGAGTGAATGCCTGCTTCAGATGAGATCTGTGAAGCCTGAGATGGTGATTTTCCATTGGAAACATATTTTTCCATTCCAGGATCCTGCTGCTGGCCTGAGACAGTGATTGAAGAACCAAGTCTGCTGCTTATTCGAGCCTCCCTTCTCTCTCTCTCTCTCTCTCTCTCTCTCTCTCTCTCTCTCTCTCTCTCTCCTTTCTCAGGGCCTGCCCTAAGCCTAGGGACAGAGCTGAAGGCTTGAAACTTCAGGGCTGGCACTCTGCATTGTCAAACGCTGTTCCTCATGGCTGTCCACTTCAGCATGGGTGGTCTCCAGTTGCGCTGGGCAGCTGCGGGGGTTCAGCCAGCTCCCAGCCCCTCTGATGCAATCAAACATACCACCACTGACTGGCTAAGAGCCGGCAGCTGGCCAAGGCTGTTATTATTATTTTTTTCTTTCTAGTATTTGCACTTTTATGTTTAAACTGCTACCTTTGCTGCACTTAATGGAGGCAGAGCATTTGAGATTTATTTCCAAACCCAGGGAAGGGCTGCAAGAAGCAATTGGTACCCAGGTTTTGTGTGAGTATTGAGCACAAGATCATGCCTCTATAAGTAGGTGGGGTGAGGGAGGGAGGCAGGGAGGGAGAGGGAGAGAGAGACTTTCAGATTCAGATGTCTAAGTTTCCTGATTTCTTCCTATGTTTTCTTCTTCTTAAGGAAATGACTGCTTGAATCATTCCAAGGCTAAAACAAGGAGGGACGGAAACAGGGTGTGTATGTACCTGTGCTGGCTGCTTTTGGGTTCTGTCCGGCTGTACCCAGTGTTCTCAAGCTTTGACGCCCTACCTTGGCTAGAAAAAGCCTCACCTTGATTGCAGGGACAAAGTGAGCTTCTTGGCCTGCGGCTGGCGACTCCTGTCCCTTTTGTGGCAGTGTCCTTGAGGGCATGCTGGCGTGGACGGGGCACCTGATGACATGCCCGGTCATTGAGTGGCTTGTGTGATGCTGGCACTTCCAGCAGCCAGTCTCGCAACAGGGCTGCAGGCAACACTCACATCTTAAGTGAGAAGGCTCAAGCTCAGAGAGGTTTCATTACTGGACCAACGATGCAAAATATAGATCTCAGGGTTCTGATGTCAAAGCCCACCAGTTACCCCTGCCATGGCTTAACCTCCTGGCTCTAACAATTCCCAAGACATCCTGCCTGTCTAAAGGTCCCTGTGTGCAGGCTTGCATTGAACCTGTAGAGCGTATCATCTATATTACACCTGGGTTCCCAGAGTCCAAGATGCCCAGTAAACATTTTTTTTTTTAAATGTGTGAACACTTTTCTATCAACCCCAGTTCTTCTAGCACTGGTATTCCCGAAACAGCCAAGCTTTCATCTCTACTTTGCTCTTTTGGGTATTGAATTTGGAAAGTCTCTTCTATACTTTTTGAGTGATGCTTTGGAGGAAACTGGTGCAGTAGACTCTTAACATCCTCTTAAACATTCGATGCGCCTCTGGAAACCAACAACTGAGCAAATACTTGTGTCTTACCTGCTTTGAAAGCCTTCTCTTGACATCCGGAAGCAAACAGGTGCCATCTTGGTGACGTCACATACAGCGCCTTCTGTGTAGCAACCCTGCTCATTTTTGAAGCCACTGTGTGCACTGGCAGTGAGTGCACAGCGTGCCAGCTTGTCAGGAGGCGGGATTTTCCCATATATTTTTTTTTTAATGGAAATGCGGCACACCATATGTCTCAGGGGGTGAGAAATCTGGGATGCCATTGAACGAATGCCTAAACTACATCAAGTTTGGCATCACCCAGGTCTGGCACAGGAGCGCTCACTTCTGCCAAACGAGAGGTGTGAGAGCAGTTTCAATGATCAGCTTTTGTGAAGCAAAAGAATAGATCTCTTTGTCACTGTTTTTTTGACGGTTCCCTTATAACATGAGAAAACTGAATTGATAGAGACATATCTGAAGTGGATTTCCCCCTCTCCCCTTTGATACAGAGTATCATGTAGCCCAGACTGGCCCCCAAACTTACTAGATAACTTAAAGATGAGAACTTAAAACTTTTCCTGATTCTTATTTTTATTTTTGGTTTTACAGTTTCATCATTTAAAAAACATTCATTTTGTTTTTAATCACATGTATGTATTTTTTGTGTGTGATCATGCAGAAGTGAGTGCAGGTGTCCAGAGAGGCCAGAAAGTATCAGCTCCCCTGAGCTGGAGTTGCAGGTGGTTGTGAGCTGCCTAACACGGGTGCTGGGAACTGAACTCAGGTCCTCTGCAAGAGCAATGTGTGCTCTATAGGCTGAGCCGTCTCTTGTACATTTGCATAATTAATTTTAAGTGTTTTTATCCCCTATTCCCCTCTCTTATTTCTCTCCCTCTCTGGTCAGAAGAAAGCAGTCATCCAATGGCCTTGCTCCTAATTTCAGACCTCCTTTTCGTGTATGACCCACTGAGTTGAATTTGAGTTTCTTGTTCAGTATAGGTAGAAGATTATTTGCCTGAACAAGTACCAGCTCTCAGTGGCTATACCACTGAACAAAATGATACTCCTCCCCCCAACAACCATTTATTGTCCATGCTTGCACCTCAGAAGGGGATGGGGGCTCATGGCTCCCTTCCCCATGCATGATGGCACGGTGATGGGCTCACTCTTGTGCAGGTAACCAGAACTGCCGTGAGTTCATGCGTGCAGTAAGTACAGCACAACCAGAAGATGTCTTTTTGTTGCCTATCTCCCGATCCTCTGGCTCTTATGTTCTTTCCATCCCTCTCCTGTGATGTTGCCTGAACTTCGGAAGAGGTGATCTAGAGGTCCTACTCAGGCCTGAGTACTCGCCTGTCATTTATCCTCAGTGCTTTGGCCGGTTGCACCACAGTAAGAGGCTTCTCTGATGATTCCTGGGTTGGAATCCCCAGGAATACACAGGCAGCAATGTGAATATTTAGAAAGCTGGTTGATCATACACCCCTTCAGCAAAACAACAGTTGTTGCTTTCCCACTGGGGCCTGTTACCTCTACAGTTCAGAGTGCTTGACCAGGCTTACAGAAATCAAGTGCAGCCTGGAAGCAATTGGTTACGCCCACAACACTCATTCCACCATTGCTCTAGAGGATGCTGCTTACTTGGCTTCTGACTCTGAAATTCTGGCCCCCTATCTCCACCTTCAAGATTTCAGACACTTCAGTTTCTGGGGGTTGAACCAGGGCTTCTTGAATGCTAGGCAAGTGCCCTACTCACCAGCTACATCTGCAGACCCTAATCTCTTTTTATAAATTACTTTGGGGCAAGAATATAGAAAGTGTCTTATAAAACAAGTGCAACTTATAATCCTAATGGTATCAAACAGGCGATTTCTTTTGACCTGGTTATCAATACCAAAAGGACTTGGCATTACCTTAGAGTTGATATTATTGACGTTAGAGAGATGAGTGGGATGCTGAGACAGCCAAGATCACATGACCAGTAAGTAGTAGACATTGGGTTGAAGTTCAGGTTGATCTGAGAGCCAAATTCATGGGTTGTTCTTTTCCGTGGGGGACACGTCTCCTCCTGAGACCATACACACTCTGTAGCATTACGGTTACTGTACTTCAGCCTTTCTAAGGGTACACTCGTATTGAGGCAGACATGAATTATGCATTACTATGTGCTAATACATAGTAATTATTACTACGTATTATTTATTAATACGTAGTAATAATTGGTATGTTTATTAGTTAGACTCCTTGGTCTTTGCATAGTCAGAGAGAACATTTAGTGTGGATCCCCTGCTCCTACTGAATTCTGATAGAGAACAAGGAGCCTGGATATTGTGTTGTGAAGGCAGGATGAGCTCTAGGGCCACTGAAGCAAGGCAGGCCTTATATTTAGAGAGAAGAAAATGGCAGTAATAGAAAACCTACAGGATAATGTCCCAATTTATGACCAAGACTTGCTCTATGGAAACTTTAAAAAATAGTTGGTTCCACTTTGGGTAATACACTTAAGTGTGGTGTGGAAATATAATGAAGAGGAGCAGCAAGCCCACTGCCTGGGTTAGAACTTCATTTACCATTTAGTAACTGAGCACATTTCTTCTCCTTCCCTTCTTCCCTCAGTTCCTTCATCTGTGAAATGTTTTTGTTGTGGTGATTTTTATTTAACTTTACCTTAAGGGTTCTTGTGTAGACAAGAATGATCTCGAACTTGGCTGTGGTTGAGAATGGTCTTGAACGCCTGATCCCCTCCCTCACCTCCATCCCCTCAGAGAACCACCATGTCCAGATTTGTTGCACATTGATAACGCCCACCTTACAGGTTCAAGCGGGAAGACGAAACGAGATCAGCTTGGAGGCTATTTTTGCCTGGCACAGAGTAAGTGGCTCAAGAAAATGGATAGTTACTACAATTATGTTGCTTTATAGCTTTAGGAAATATGGGCGTTTCTATCCTTAGGGTGATACTAAGTCATTGTATATTTAAGCATTTTTTAAAACAAGTTTGGAAAACCTAGCAAGAGATTTTCCTATTTCAGCATTCTAGAGAAAGAACAAAGAATTAGAAACAAAAGTCCAATACTGATTTCTAACTCATTTATCCTGTGCTAAAAAGTATATATTCCCACTAGCTTACTGTGAAGCTGCAATTTACTTGAGCATCTTGCTCAAGTATATCTACACACACACACACACACACACACACACACTCAAATATGTATATATATAATGTATACAAATATATTTTAATACAGGCAACAGACTGAAGTTCAACTTTCCTCCCCATCAATTCTCAGCTGTCCATCTCTGCCTCCCTTTCCTGGTGCTGGACCATAGCTCCTCTCTGTCATACGCACAGTGATTCACTGTTTCTTTCTCACCTCCACCTGAGGGCACGCCTCGCTTTGGGTGTACAACTGCACATGACGGGTTTCTCAGAGGCCCTGTCGTATGAGCAAGGAGCAAAATCACTAGCAGTTTGTTTCCTAACCCTACTGTGATGCGGCGTGAATGATTCTTTCTCTCCTCTCTCCCCAAATTTCCAGTTTAAAGTTACTTCATGTGTTTGGGGGTCATAAATACTTTCCCATAGTATACTAAATGCTTTTAAAAATCAATTTTACAAAACCTCAGTGACTTTATTTCCTTTTCAGTGTCCAGGCATGAAGCAGTATTTTTGTTTAACAGAGTAAGGTATTTTTAAAAGTTCTTTATAATTTAGACCTTTTAAAGTTCATACAGTTTTCCTTCATTTGCTCTTAATATAATCTATTTTTGATATACTTTGATGACAGGTAAATGTGTGTGAAAAGGAATTATGTTATTACATAATGTGTCTAATTATAATTAAAGAATAGTTCCATGCCTTCATATAGAAAGTATAATTTTCTGACAGGGCAGATAGAGTTATTTTTGTCTTTGAAAAGTGTTACACACTGTCTCTTTAATTTTAAGATAGGCCATTTTAAATTTCCTCTTCTCCCTTCCTTTTGTTTTGATAGGTTAAAATATGAAAGGGATTGCATTTTATGACTTCCTGTGATCTTATAACTTATCCAAACTTATTTTCTTTAGTGACACGAATGGGTGACGCTGAAGATGTGGGAGAAAACATAAAGAAATCAAGGTCACCTGCTATAAAGGGGACAGTTAATATTATGTTCACATCCTTAATATTTATTTATGGGATCAGCTTATAAGGGTTATGAGTTTAACAATTCTGTGTTAACCGGAGGCCAACTCATTGTGCTGCTGTAAGCTCAAATGTCACTCATACGCCTTTGATCTTTGGCTTCTGGGGACCAGAGAGACCTTTTAGTGAGCTCTTCAATTGGGCGACTAAGTGATTTAAAAGTGTCAACTACATTTTAGTTCAAATCAAGAACAAAGCACAGAGGCATGGTGAACGAAGTCACAGAGGACTGTCAGTGTCAGAGAAAATCAATTAGGAGCCTAGGTTTTCAGACCCTAAATGGATGGCAGCATCCTTCATGGGAAGACTCCGGGTGTGAGAGTCACACAGCCCCAACTGTGTATCCTGTGGTCGGAGGAAGCTCTATCACCTTGCTTCTTTTAGGCGTTCACCCACCCTCCCAGGGTGGACTCATGTGGCTCCAACGTGAAAGAGTTGAACACTAAAGCAGCTCTTTCTGAATGAGCTAGGGCACCTGCTTGGTGCTCAGCGCCAGACTGTCACTCCTTCAGGAAGGGCAAGATTTCTTGATGTCAGAGCTTTTCCTGGATCCAGACATCAACTCTCCGATGATATGAGTAGCGTTGGCACATATTTTTTTTTTTTCATTTTTAGGGTAGGAAAGTGGTTTTGCATAAAATTCATAAAATTAACATGAAAGGCATGGTTTGGATTTGGCCATTCATGCTCGCCCATGCACAGATATGGTTTACATTGGTAACAGAGCAGTTTGAGGCAAATACGTTTAGAAGAGACAACATGGGAACTCTCACGCACGGCTGGCAGTCAATGCTTTAGACAAATAAATGGAAAATTATATGCCAATTTGTTCCTGCGTACCATGAGGCCAAGTTGATAAACTTTGTCAGAAGAAAGGGTCAATTCATTCCACAGCTCAGGGGCTTTGTCCGGTTTCATTAAAACGATATACCACTTTGTCTATCTTCCAGAATTTGAGTTTCTCTGGATGGTGGAGGGGGGCCTGGTTCCCTTAAATAATCTTAGAATCTGGTTTTCAGCCACTAGCACACATCTTTCTCAATGAAGATGAGCATTCATTCACAGGAATAGCCCATTACCGATTTTAACATTCTCGCAGATATATTTAGTATATTTAATATATATTGAATGGAACTGAAAGCGAGAGATTCCAGTAGAGCATACTGAGAAGTAAAATTTATTATGATTACTACAAGTGGCTCCAGCCTTCTTGATAGTTCAATAAAGGCTCTCTCTGTGACAAGTAAAATTCCAGTCAGCTGAAAAGGTGATCTTTTAACTCAGGCCCAGTGGGGGACTATCTTAAAAGTTTGTTTTCCCCTCCTCTACAAATTTGTGTAAGCAAACACGTGAGTCTGCGTAGAGAAGAAACATCTCCACAGAAAACACGTTCAAATGACAGGCTTTTATGGTCTAGACATTCCAGAATTTCATAAGATTTACAAGGATCCAATAAAATGTGGTAGAAAACCTATAAAACCCCAAGTGGTTTGAAATGAAACATTTTCGCCAAGTGGAAATCAACCTGCTCTGATTAAAACAGAGTTCAAAGGAAAGAAAACCAACGCGATAGAACAGAGTCTGTGAACACGGTGCTTGCTTCATGTCCTCCATCATCCTTCTCCCTAGTAAACAGGATGCTGTGAAGAGTTAATTATTCATCTATTGCCTGTGTTGATCCTGATCTAGTATATTAGGAAAGAATATTGTTATAGCAGAATAGTGGTTTTAGTGGCTGGACACACACACACACACACACACACACACACACACACCAGTTTCTACTATAAGCCCTATATATGCATCTAATTATATTTTAGGACAGTCATTCTGTCCACTTTAAATGTAGTTTCCACGTTGAGTGAATTTGAGACAAGGTCAAGGGGACTCAGTTAGCTGTAGTTTTCTAGGTCAAAGTTTTACCAAAGCTGTTATGTGCCCACGGTGAGCAGATCCTTTTCTCTATGTCTGATGAATCTCGTGATGTTTTTATGGCTGAGAGGCTCGATGAAGACAGATGTTATTAAGAAAGTTAGTAGGTTGTGAACAAAGTTTGTCCTTCCATTTAGGGTTGTCAAGGAGTCCTTGGAATTTATCTCTCACTAATAAAAGTTTCAAGAAATTATGGTGCAGCTGAAGGCCAACTGTGCATGGAAAGGGTGATTGGTCTGGCACACAGCCATGTTGCCCATCTCTGGTGCTGGGCAGCATCAGATAAAACCCAACATTTTAGAGTTGCTTCTGAGTGATGAGTCAGACAGAGCACAGACTCATGGACTGTCTCTGTATCTCCAACTTTAGCATGCATTGGAACAACCTCCACAACTTATAAAACGCTACATGGAAAGTCCTGGCTCCAAAGCTTCTCCTTTTCAAGGGTAGGAGCAGGAGCAGGAGCAGAAAAATTACGTTTCAAGTGCCTATTGGTGGTTGCTGCTGTGAGTTTCAAAGCTGACACTCTTGCAAGCTATTTGTTCTTTGTTCTTTTTTTTTTTTTTTGGTTTTTCGAGACAGGGTTTCCCTGTGGTTTTGGAGCCTGTCCTGGAACTAGCTCTTGTAGACCAGGCTGGTCTCAAACTCACAGAGATCCGCCTGCCTCTGCCTCCCAAGTGCTGGGATTAAAGGCATGCGCCACCACCGCCCGGCCATTTGTTCTTTGTTGTCAAGTATATGTTTTTCAAAATTAGAGTACTTGTGTCCTTCAATTGTGACTTTTCTCACGTTAGGCAGTATGCAATACGCACGGCAGACTCTTATTACCAATACTCTCCACCCAGCAGACAAGCTCTTGTTGTTACAAACGCTACTTACCGAGTGCATAGTTAAGATGTTCACAAATTCCTTAATGAATTATTAGATACCACTTCTACTTTAGGTGTTTTTTTGCTTTATTTGGTGACTGGATTTCCTACACTGGGTTTGGGGACTGTGCGTTTTCTCATTAGATAATGGTTACAGTGACTCCTCAAGACACAGCCGCTTCTCTAGACAATCTCCTCCCTCACTGGTGACACCTTCTGTGTCACCAGAGGGTGGCATTTTCTCTTCAATGGTCCTTCAAATTGAGTGGGGTGTTTTGTACTGATGATGTGTAATGGTCCTCCTGTTGATGGAAGATTATTATGCCAGGAGGGATGCCAGGCTTTTTTTTTAAATCATAACCACATGAGAAAGGTACTTTTTAAAAATTACTTTCACATTAAAGATGAAGTGCTAAAGAAAAAGAAAGGTGTAGCAGTTTGTCTTAGTTCCTGTTGTGTTAATATGAGACCGCACTAGGACTGGAATCTGTAAGTTTGATATCTGCTTGCCTGTCTGTTTCTCTTACTGCTTTCAGTATGGATGGCAGAGAAGGAGTTTTTCCACCGGTCGTGTGTTTCCAGAAGTGGGTACCACCATCACTGCAGCTGTATAGGTTGGTTGAGTCCGGAGGAATCATGAGGAATGTCTGAGAGCAACTGAAATTGATTTCTATACAGTTTACTAGCTATGCCCGTACTGGAGTACAGCCTTCTCTATAAGTTGTGACTTTCTGCCCTGAAAAACAATGGTTAGAATAAAGCACTTAAGGGGATCTCTCTCACAGAAATTAGTATATTATTGCTGGTGTCCCAATGTCCCTGTGGTTGGGGTGAGGTGGTAAAGTTAACTTTAGTGTGTGGGAAGTTAGAAGTCTCTCTCTCTCTCTCTCTCTCTCTCTCTCTCTCTCTCTCTCTCTCTCTGTGCTTTTGTGCGACTGGATTGCATGTCATTATGTAGTTCTGGCTCATCTGGAACTCAATAAGTAGACCAGGCTGGCCTCAAACTCAAAGAGATCTTCCTGCCTTTCTTCCCAGTGCTAGAATTAAAGGCGTGGACCACAGACCCAGCCTTAGATGTTTTATTACGGCATCACTTCTGAGTCAAACATCTTAACTGGATTCTTTAAAAGAGCTTGAAGCAAAAAAGGACCTGAGTCTGTGATACTGCTAAAATAATATCCTTCAAGAAAATCTACACACTGGCTGAGTATGGCAGCACAAGTCTTTAATCCCAGCACTTGGGAGGCAAAGGTAGGCCCATCTCTGTGAGTTCAAGGCCGGCCTATTCTACATAGTCATTTCTAGGCCAGCCAGAGAAATATAGAGAGACCCTGTCTCAAAAAAATAAACTAAACCAAACCAAAGCAATCCCCCCAAATAAACAAACAAAAAACCCAAAGCAACTTAACAAAAACAAAAAATAAACCCCCAAGACAAAAAAACTCAGGAAAATCGCATGGGAGTGAGAGGAAAAGTAGAGGGGAAATTGGAAAGGAGGCCATAGCTTCAGGGTAAGTGCATCTGAGGTTCAGGGGACACTGTCAGCATGAGGGGCCTTCGGAATTGCTTGTATTTGAGACAATGGAGTTTTGATGGCTTCTTGAGGTTAGTGAGGGAATGGATGGTGGACTTCAAAGTGAGTTGGCCTCTCAGCTGAGGACACCCTGAGAGGATGGAGGCTCCTATGACATGTTTAAGTATTATATGCTCACAGCTACTACCCTGGTCCAGAAGGAAACCTAGGTGTATGTCAAGCTCTGCTTTCAAATGTAGCATGAGAAGAAATACATATTACATTTCTTGTCTTCTAGTTGGCTTATATATCTACTCTTCACTTTTAGGGTGAGGGATTTGATTATCAGTGTAAAAACCCATCGGTAGGCAACCAAGTTTTCCTTGGCACTAATAGCAGATTGAGATGGCTTATTTATAGAATAATCACACATTCACTTAAGCCTCTCAGCACAGTGATGTACGCCTGCATTTGTGTAGAAGATGGAAATGAAAATAATTGGTTGGGTTGTTTTTATTTCTAATTAATGATGATTAGAAATAGCTGTATTAATGGATACTCATGTGATTTGAGAAGGAAGGAAGAAAGGGGGAAAAAGCAAGGAAGGGAGAAGGGAGAGAAGAAAGGTAGTTAAGGAAATGTGTGAATGACATTTCTGGTTAGTGTTAAAAATGCTTTATCTTCTGGGGCCTTTGTAATGTACCGGGGACTCTATGGGCTTTGGAAATGGGGATTCAGATTGAGATTCTCCTTCTGTTAGTGGCTTGACCTTAAGGCAAGCAACTTCTCTGGGCTTCATCCTTCCCACTCATAGGATTATAAAAAGATTCCACAAGAAACTGTTTCTGAAGCTTCTCCTAGAGTGCCTGGCACATAGTGGGCTCACAAAATGTAGACAACACTCAGTCAATAAAGATCCCTTCATTGTTCTAGAACAATAACCCCTGTGCAATACTTTGGTCAAGGGGTATCTAGGAAGGTGTAGGCTACAGTATTTCAAGAGTACATAAGCCTGACATGGTAGCAGTTCTGTATTATTCTTGAAGGACGAAGAAGAAGGGGTTGGCGTTCAAGAGCATCCTGGAATATATAATCAAACTCTGTTTAGAAAAAAAGAAAAGGAGAAAACATTAAACCACTTCTGTATATGGAAAAGTCATTATGGAACAGATATTTAATCAAGCCTGCCTTTAAAACTCTGATTTTGGATAATCTGACATTGGTCTTTCTTGTTATAAATCAATATTCACCTGCCATTTGAGCCAATAGACTTCTGAACTGCATATGATAATTCAGTAACACCCCTAGACACAATGTCTATTAATAGATATCTCCTAAGACACCCCCCACCAAGGAATGATGATGAGGATTACTGTGGCATGTTGATATTGATGTACCATGCTGCAACGGTCTGCCAAAACTTGATACGAATGTTGAATTTGATTTCAAATTGAATTACCGTTTAAATGAATTAGAGAATCAAAATTTATACATAAATATGATTTTAAATTTTAAGAGAAGATATTATATAAATATAAATATAAGAATATATATATATACATATATACATATAGTAATTTTCTTTATGATTGAAAGAGAAATTTCTCAACCTGGTCTACAAAGTGAGTTCCAGAACAGCCAGGGCTATTCACAGAGAAACCCAGCCTTGAAACTAGCTTGTACCCCCCTCAAAAGAAAGAAATTTCTAATGTATCTTTGTAAATAGAGGTTGTTCCAGTTTAGCTGGAGATGATAATGGCTTTAAGAAGTTTTCACTATTAAAGGAGCAAATAAATATGCATGGAGTATTTATTATGTGCTAAATGGTTTGTAATGGCAATTAACTTTTCAATACCTTGGCAGATATTTGGGTTCACTGCTATCATTTTCTTGCAACCTTCTACCTTTCTTCTTACTAATAAAACTTGATTTCTTCAGATGTGTACTGTCGTGGAGCACTTTCCAGATGATGAACAAAGATCCAACCATGGTGTCCTGACATTTTACCAGGGATAGGCATAAGGATGCACACATGACTCCAAGCTGGTCAACTGTCTCCAAGGAGATCCCTTCTAGAGACTTACGAGCAACAGTTGCCTCTTGCCAAAAAGCAAACCATACAAGAGGGAGCCTTTACCACCTTGAAGCGTTGGGTATTCTGACATGAGGAAATACTTTTTGGAGCTGTTAAAGACTTCTCTTGATCATGACGGGGAGCCAAGACGATCCGCTTCTGAACAACTGAGTTGCAGTATCTTCCTTGAAATGAACAGCCTCTGGAGCATGTGAGAGATTGAACAACTAAGCCACTGCATCCAGACACTGGCAAGGAAAAGGATCCCAACTAATGTGCTCCTACTTCGCAGGTTAGGTCATGGAAGTTTAGGTGGGCTAACACACTTAGTTAAGATATTAACAGATACCAAAGAAGAAAAATTGTATCTGTCAGAATCTAAAGCCCTGGTTCTGTGTTGTGTAAAAATGAGTTAAAAATGTTTCCCTTTATTACATTACTTTATTTTTCATGAACTCCCTAACCTTCAGCATCTAGAACTATTCAGTAACTGCCTTGGGTCAAGTACCCATACAACACAGAAGCTAAAAGGCACATGATATTCCCCAGCCAGCCTTCCTCTATGACAGTCCACGACTGTCACATCACCTGTTTTGGCAACTCATTGCCAATGTACTAGGTACAGTGTGTTAAGTGCTTTACATACGTGACTTTACTGTAACAATAACCATGTGAAGTGGGTCATTTCAGACAAAGAAACATATTTTAGAAGGTCTAAACAACTTGTCCAAAGTCCTGAAGCTTGTCAGAGCCAAAGCCATGATATTAAATTTAAATTTAATATCACTTTAAATTTAAATTTAAAAGCACTTTAAATTCCTTATGTTATACTTTGTATATTTCCACCACCCTACTCTACCATAAGCTGTATCTGAAAATCCCGAGTAGCAATCACTTTTCTCAGTTTCTCTTCTGCTTCTACAATGAAACCATACAATCAGTAGAAATTTTTGAAAGAAAAATACAATTTACTTTTGCCAAGACTAAACAAACAAGCAAAAAAGGGAATAGCTTAATATGATGCCCAGATGCCTGCCAATAAATTTTAATATCTTAGGTTGGAAGATTGTTGACATCGTGTCCAGCTTTTTCCTTCCCAGAATGGCCACTTCAGATGTTATTCAATGTGCGCACAGAAACCTTCTCTTGTCTTGGAGTAGCTCACTTTGGTCCAGCTCGGGTTATTAAAGAACTCATTCTTTCTATGGAGCCTTTGCAGCATCATTTTTGGAGGTTCTAGATCTATCTTTTCCAAAGCACAAGCTTTGACCCTACAGAGATCCAGGCTAATATATCCCTGGATAAAATGGGATATTGCTTGCCCTTGATCAACTTCAGGTTTTGCATTAAGGAAGAAACCTGTTGTGGGGCTTTTTTCTTTCTTTCTTTTTTTTTTTTTTTTTTTTTTTTTTGCTGTGAAGAGACACTCTTCTCAAAGAAAACTTTTAATTGGGCCTGTCTTACATTTCAGATGTTTAGTCCATTATCATGGCAGGAAGCGTGGAGGAATTCAGGCAGACATGGTGCTGGAGGAGCTGAGAGTTCTACAATCTGATCCACAGGCAGCAGGAAGAGACAGTTGGGCCTAGCTTGAATTTCTGAAGCCTCAAAGCCCACCCCTCAGGGACACACTTACTCCAACAAGGCCACACCCATTCCCACAAGGCCACATCTCCTAATAGTGCCACTCCCAACGGGCCAATGTGGGCCATTTTCATTTACACCACCGCAGAACCTCTGATGTCATTGGGTCAAATTATGGGTAAGAGTTGGAACTCAGTCTTTGCCATGAATTCCCAGTGGATCTGAGCTTGGGTAGTTACTAAGGATAGAACACAAGATCTCTAGTTGGTGGTTCAGTCTCTGTGCAGCCCTGTGATCCCAGGTTAGTTGATTCTGTGGGTTTTCTTGTGGTGTTCTTGACCCCTTTGGCTCCTATAATCTTTCTTCCCCCTTTTTTCACAAGGATTCCCCAAGGACCACCTAATGCTTGGCTGTGGTTCTCTGCATCTGTTTCTTTCAAATGCTTGGTGCTAGGCAGTGTCCTGTGAGACATACCTCCACTCTTAAACTGAGTCACAAAGAAGATCAGTTTACAGGGTTAATTGATGGGTTCTTACTAAGGCAGAGTCACTCCTGGTCCTGTGTTCTTTGGTTTTTTGTTTGTTTGTCTGTTTTCGGGACAGGGTTTCTCTGTAGCTTTGGAGCCTGTCCTGGAACTAGCTCTTGTAGACCAGGCTGGCCTCGAACTCATAGAGATCTGCCTATCTCTGCCTCCCTAGTACTGGGATTAAAGGTATGCCCCACAACTATGCCAGGGGAGCTGGAGTTTCCAATAGTTTCTCCTTGGAATTCTTTTTGTAGCATTTAATTTGGGTGCGCCCCCCACCCCCTTCCCCCTAGGCCCAAAGGTACATTTCTGAAGCCGTGGCCCTTTCTGCTCTTTCCTAAACAAAGAGATAATCTGTGTGATTGGCAGGGCAGGGTAGGTGAAGGGGCACTTATTTTATCGGTGGTGTCTTTGCTGCCCAATTCACAGTTTTGCTTTTGAAGATACAATAAGAGATTTATGTCTGATGGACTGTGATGTGGTTTGTCTCTAAGAGAAAAACAATTCCTTCAAGGAAGAAAAAAAATACAAAAAAGAACAGAAGAAAAAAAGAAAGAAAAGAAAATACCATATCCCCAAATGATTTCATAATTGCAAACAGTGTTGACGAGCTCTTTGGCTTAAATACGTTTATAACATATTTGCTGTGTTTTTGTGTAGATATGTTTTGATGTGCTTGCTAAGGAAAAATAATTAAAACCCCTCTGCCATTTCTAATTGAGAAGAAAGAAACGCAAGCCATTAGTTGCTGTATACCATCATGAGATTCCCCCCCCCCCCCCATTTCATTCCAGATTTGTTTCAAGGATTAACTTGTGTTAAATAGTTTCAGGTCTGAACATCAGCCATGGTTCTCATTATTGGAGATCAAAATGGCTTAATTCCCTTTGTGTGTTGGTGCCACCAAAACACAAGGGAATCTTAAAACTGCAGACAGCTGATAGAAACGGCACATTTTCTTCGTCAATCTGTCCGGCAGAGCCTGTATAGTTTCCTCTTCTACGAGAATGGCTGACACAGGGCTTTTTTTGCTAATGATGCTAAAGATGCTGGGACCTTGCAAAGGCTGGGGAGACTTTCGGAGAATCTCTTCTGGCTCTGAAATCCTTGGCACCCCTGGACCTACACATAAATGGTTGATAATTTTGCTTTCTCACACTGGATGAATTAACCACTGTGTTCTGCTCCTCCTTGAGTGATGGGATAAGAACCCATTATGCAGGAAATCCAGTGGTCCCTAGACGCAAACCACCTGACCTTAATCAAATACTGATACCACTGCCTCTACGGACTCATGAGGAATTTGAAAATGTTTCTTATCTGCAAACAGGGCTCAGTGTTGAAGCATAGCACCAGATCATAAGGAAATGAAACTGGATATACTACTTTTATGACCAAAAAAAACCAAGAGTTAAATGGTTTTCTCATGAGAGCTCTAGAAGGAGCAACGGGCCTGCAACCTTTTAGCTGGCCTGGGGTCCTGGCCTCCCACTGAGAAGTACAACCACCTGACAGCTTGCCTATCAGAGGAAATAGCGTGTGTCAGCATGTTCTTTCCAAACTCACCCATCATGGAAAGCGAATAAGGGATGAAGATGTACTGGGAACATCTTGCCAATGTCTGTTCTAGCATGTGTAGACTTTGAGAAAAATTGTTGCTTTTGAAAAATGTATTTATTTGTGTGTGTGTGCATGTGTATTGTGTGTGCATGTGTATGTGTGTGTGCATGTGTGTGTGCATGTGTGTGTGTGTGTGTCTCATTGAGTTTAATTAGGGTGGTCTATAAGCACTTGTAGAGAAATTATTTACTGGGACACGGGCAACTTACTAGTGGTCACACCACTGAAGAAAACGATTCTTTCTTCCCTAGCAACCATTAGCTATCAGCATCTCTTCAGCAAGATGTAGAGCCTTGTGAGTATCTTCAGCCTCCATGATGGATTGTAGACAGGCCCAGTCCCATGCAGGTCTTGTGCAGGTAATCCCCACTGCTGTAACGTCATGAGTGCAATGGTAATGACAGATCCAGGAGACATCACTTCGCAGCACCCCACCCTTTAACTCCTACTGTCTTTTGCTCCATCTTCTGCAATGTTTTCTGAGTCTTGGAAGGATAGTAGTTCATAGTCAACAAACTCAATTTTCCTCCTGGAGACCTGGCGACATTGTATGACACTCAGAGGTAAGACTCTTCCCTCAACCACCCTTTCTCCTTTCAATTTATGGCTCCTACCAGCAACTGCACATAAACCACTGCAAAGTCTTCAGTATGATGCAGGGAAGGGGATGGGATCAGTCGACAGTTTGAAGGGAAAAGTGTTAGCTTTGAGGAGAGGTAAATTGTTGTATTAAAGGCGGGGCATCCTTGTCCAGCTGCTGCACAAATGTGTATCCTCAGTCACCAATGGAACCAGACCGGAGGGTGTAGATAGCCGCAATTACTGCCATGAAGACAGCTGGAAGCACAGTCCCGCTGACAGGGGTGTGGACACAGCAGGCAATACATACTCCATGCCCATGCTCTGAGGTATGTTTTCAAGTTGGGCTTTGCAGGAGGTCCATGCCACACACAGACTTTCAGCCTCTTCGAATCCAATGTGCATACAAGTAGAGGGTCCCCCCATGTCCCATTTCTCCCTGGGGCAACCTTTTCCTGCTTAAGGAAGGAAGACTTTGCCTTTGTCACATGACTCTTATTCTTAAGCTGCTTTAATTTTGTAGTGCTGATGTTGTCACTGAATAGTTCTTGAGTTTTTAACCTATTTTGAAGCCTTACCAGGTTGCGAGCGCTGCAGGAGTGGAGCGTTGGTGTGTTAGTGTCTTACCTGGTGTATTTGTAGCCCTGGGGACACTGTTGGATTGATGGGAGAGATGAAAAGCTTTCCTCCTTGAGTTGACTTGAAGGTCAGGTGCATCAGCATTGTGGATTGGAGTGCTGATTTTGTAAGGGAGCACCCCCTAAGACCTGGTCCTGTTCTTCTAGTCACAACCTGGAAGACATTCCGATTCCCCTGAGAAGTTAGCCACATTCATCTTTTTCTGAGATGTCGCTACAGCAATAAGCAAGGAAACTCAGACTACAGACTTCTGAACACTCCAGTATGGAGAGAGAGTCCTATTTCATCTATACCTGAACTTGGATATACAAGTCCATTTAACTGGCTTTTTCTTTGCAGAGAAGATCAGGACTTGGACTAGGGTGGAAGCCATGGGGTTGATAGGCAGGGAGAGTGTGTGACATTATGCATAAGATTAGCAAACAATAAACTCAATTGATAAACAACAACCTCAAAACGTGGCATTAGACGTGAAATTTAAAAAGTACTGTGCCCCTTAGCAATCAAGATTAATAATTTAATGAATATTCTAAAGGGTCAAAATTAATGTAAACTTTTCCTGATGAATCAAATCTCAAAATTTTGAATAAAAATGTTTTAGTGTTCATTTTCATTTCGTGTGTGAATGGGTATTTTTTGGCTCTTTCCTTTCTTTCTCATCCTGGCTTTATAGAAGAGAGCACCAAGAAGTGGGTCTCAATTGCTACTCTCCTGTCTTTTATCCTTGAACATTTGTCTGCCTGTCTGTCTGTATATATCAGAGTATAGGAAGGTAGGAGATAGTGTAGGTTTCTAGCAAAATGAAAAGTAACAAACCCACACAAAAATAAAACATAATCGTGAAAGTGGGCAACGTTGTCTTGTATGTAGGGCTAATATTAGAAAAGATTACAAAGGGAAAATGTTGCATATTTAATAGATGAATAACAAAAGATTGAACTAAATACAATTTAATAATGTTCAGCAATATGGCTGCAATATTTATTTCTCCGTTGAGCATGCATGGCTTCCTTTTATTGCCTTTTTCCTTTACTAGAATTGATTTTTAAAAAGAGCTTTTTCTTAAATTGTTCTGGATTTCCTTTATGCAGCACAGAATGCTGCTGTATGCAAAGTTGCTTTCAGGGAGAGCCAACAGTGTGTGAAGTCAGCAAAGGCTCTTGAGTGCTCTCTTTCCCACTGGAAGGGTTTCCTTCATTTACATAGGAGAACGCGAAGCCAGAAAAAAGGGTAAAACACAAACAGGAGATCTGCAAGAGCCTTTTGGAAACATGGCAGATAAACAACACTCAAGTGTGACAGGTGCCAAGAGGGTTTTACATTTCTTGCAAAGGAGCAGCGCCTCCGGGAGAAGGAGCTCCCCATTCCCCTACCGCCCCGGGGGACCTGGCCAGTGGCTCAGGGCAGACACCTAGGTGTGCTGCTGTTGCTCAGGCAGGTGGGAGGAGGAAAGCCTGTGCCACTAAAAAAGCCGCAGCGTCCTTTGTTTCCAAACCAGCAAATAACATACTGAAGAAACTTGAAGAGAAGGAAGCCTCGGGCGCCCTCCCACTCCCACACTGCTCCGAGGAGGCACAGGCTGCGGCTCTAGCACAATAAACCACGGTTTTCTTTGGAGCTCTTTACCTGGTGCCAATGGTCTACAACGGAAGGAGCAGAGGGCTGTTTGTTGGGGGGACAAAACCCCAGTCAGAATGTTGAGTTTTCTTCTGGCCCGGTTTTTTTTTTTTTTTTTTTTTTTGGAGGAAGTGGAGTGTCTGTTTTGCTTATGCATGCAAGAATCCCCCGGTAGGCAAACTTTCCTTCTGTGCTGGCTTCGGGAAAGACACCCAGTCTTGGCCCATTGCCTATGATAGGAGATGCAACTGACCCGCTACCTAGCTGTGGTTCCCCAGCCACGGAGCTGCAGCTACAAGGGAGTAACCTTGTTTTCCGAGCAAGCTGTCTTATGGCTGGTTGCACATTAAAAACACTGAGGGAGCATTAAAAAAATATGGATGCCAGGGCTCTACTTCAGTCCTATTAAATTAAATATCGTAAGGATGGGACGCATGCAGCCAACATTTTTTAGAGTTCCCCAGATGGCTGTAATGTGTAGCTAGGGTTGAGAGGTTCTAGTCCAGAGCTGGGACCACAGACAGCTCATGTTCTCCTCAGGGCTGGTTCTCTAGATGGTCTCTTACGGTAGAGGCTGAAGCTGCTTTTCCGTTTAATTCAGTTCAGATCCATGAACTTAATTCAATGAAGACTTATTCAGCTACTTTCTGCATTTAATTTCAAATTGCATCTCTCATTAGGTTCGTGAGGATGCTGTTTCTCAAATAGGAGAGCAAGGAGATTTTAATTTATCTCATGTTTTAAGAGGCATATTAAAAATTATAGGTGTTTAACACAGATTGCAAGTGGCTATTTTTTTTTTTTTTTGTGGGATCCACGTATCTTTATTTCTTTCATGCTCAAATCTCTGGGGAGATATGTAAAGCCCAGGTCTTTCAATTTACTCATTTGGTCTGTGTCTGCCAATAACTATTGATGATCAGGGACAGTGAAGACGACACACTTTACTTCTGACTGCTCCATGGATTGACAGGGGACATGTTATTTGAGCCAGGAATTAAAGTACAATGAACCTTAACTCTGATAGGGTTCTCAAGTCTCTTTTTATCCGCAGGCCCATGTTATAGTTCATTTTGACTCTGCCTTCCAAATTAACCAAAATCAAAGCTTTCAAAAACCAAACCATGCTCACACTACCTGACCTGACCTCTCTGAATGCGTTCATCACTCTTTCTTCTCTACCTAAACTTGGTGACGTGGGTAAGATTGGAGGAAGGCGATAGAGACCCAAAATACCTTGCTGCAGATGGGAGGCATTCAAGTGCTGAGTTTAATATAAGAAATCGAAGAAAAAGAAGCCATGAATTTGAGCGAGCAAAAGGGGGGTGGAGGACATATATAGGATGGGTTGGAGGGAGGAAAGGGATGGTAGGAAATGATATAATTATAAACTCAGAAGATAAAAAATATTTCAAAATGAGGAAGAGTACAGAACTATATTTAAGGGCAACAACAGCAAACAGTTATTTGGAGCATGAGTCCCAGGGCTAAGGTAAGTAGGGAAATTATCATTTTTTGGCTCAGGCTGATGTTTGACTTGTGAAAACACTGGGTCATGTATGAGTTATGAGTTATATGGCATCTCTTAGAAACCTGTCCCAGTTTCCTTGGACATAATCTCACCTCTGCTTCCATCTACTGTGTGGATCTTTCATCATTTGTATTTATTCTCCTGTGTCTTCTTGAGGACATTTGTGGCAAGGTCCCAATCTTGGCTCACTGAGAGTTCATCTGCTTCCCATGGCTGCTCTTTCTCCACCTAAAGTCACAATCTGTTCTTGGAGGACATTCCCATTTGTACAACGACCGACTGCGATGTGGAATGGAGAACTTGAGCGTCAGTTGGGGGATGAGTGGCTGGCAGGGAAAAAGGCTGCTAAGGCAAGATCTTCTTTCTATACAGATGTCCTTAATAATAAGGAAGGGTAGGGGGTAAAGTATGCTGGGAGGGGGGGCAGAGTTGTTTCAGAACAGCTAGTCTGAGGGAGGACATATGATGTCAGCAATTAATTCAGGCCCTACATTCTGTTTTCCTATAAAAATCCTATTTTAGTTGTGGTGCCTTTGACGCATCTGCTGGCATAAGCAGGATATATGCCACAAATAAAAATTCAAAAATATCTCTTTCTTGTAGAACTTGGAAACAGAAACTCTGAAATGGGAGGAAACCTACAGAGCATCCCAAAGGTTTTCGGGCCATTCTTGTATGGACGGTACCGAAGCCCTAGACCTGGATACCCATGGAGCACTGGCTCTAGAGTGGTAAAATAGAAACAAAGATAACACCATCTAGAGTCCAGGCAGGTGACACCTCTGCAAAACCTTGAGTGATGCCCCTAAAAGACATATTGATGGTAAAAATAAAAAAAGAAGAAGAAGAAAAAGAAGAGAGATGAGTTCTCCCCCAGTTCCAATAACAAAAGTATAACAAAAGTTGGCAGGTTGATGGTGGCTTTGGCAAATCATTTTAACATCTTTTCCTGAAGGCAGTAAGAATCGGTTGTACTGCTCTCCATGTGGTCATAGTCTCAATCTCTTAAGCCTTCTACTGATGGGCTTGCAAGCGAAGTTTGTGTAAAGTGCACTTTGTGATGGTCCCACAAAATAAAATTCATAGTGCAGACAGTAGAATGCTTGGTTGACATGCATGGGACCCTGGATTCAGTCCCCACCATGTATCAACTGAGCATGATAGCATATACCTATAATCTTAGCTTAGGGGAGGTGGAGGCAGGAGGATCAGATGCTTAAATTCATCCTCAGCTATGGATCGAGTTTGAGGCTAGCCTAAAATACATGAGATTTTCTCTCAACAAACAAACAAACCATTGAACCAAACACCCACCCAACCACCCATCCAACCACCCACCCAACCACTAAAGTCACCCAATGATTCAATTCTCAACATATTCTTGTCAAGTAATGCAGGGCTATAATTGAAACCCAGATGGCCTCTTTTGAAAACAATTTTAGATCTAGATTGACAGATTATGTTGACTGAGACGGACTTCAGTGTTCATTGAGATCCACTGTCTTGTTTTACTGCAGAAATTGATGTCCAGCTACTTCCTGTCACAGTCTGGGACAGAATGCTGGTCTTGCAAGAGCTGCGTCTGTTGTTTCCGTACCCAGCATTCTCTTCATATACTATCCCAAGAGCACCCTAAAACAGAGCTGGGTGAGGCCAGAGGTAGTCAGAACGAGGAATGGGTGTGCTATCTGACTGCTATGGAAAACCTGACAAGGCCGAGCAGACGGCTGAGAAGGGCACGTGTCCAAGAATCACAAGGCGAATCCAGAGAGTAATGTGGCCAGTTCTGTCCAGCTTTTCCCATCAGCGTCAACAGTTGGAGGAAACAAAATATGGACTTTGTTTCAAACCATGGGATGGAAAACTTCCTCAAAAGCCTTATCTTTCTAAGTCAGAGAAGTAGGAAAGAGGGGAAAGGGGCCCAAGTGCCCAGGAATTGAGGTCTCCAAAGAATACTCAGAGATGTGGGTCTCAGGCCATTCAGCAGCTCTGGGAGGCAAGGAGTGGGGCGGTAATGATGCTTACATCAGAATATAGTTGACATGGGGTCATGGGAGCAGGAGAACTAGCCCTGCCTCTCACCAGCTGTGGCACACTGGAGCTAAGCCTGTTGCTGGGATGCAGGTGAGCCAGCCCAGAGGCATGAGAGCAGGATAGCTGGCAGCCCCTCCTCATACTCCCCCTACACAAAGAAAAAGAGGGCCCTGCACCTCGCCTGGGCAGGACAGCGGAGCTGGCCCAGGTGGTGTGAGTGTGGTAAGCTGGAACGGAGGAACTGAGAGAGAACAAGAGAACTGCCACCATTCCTCACGGCAGGCTGCTCTGGGTGGCCTGGCCGATGCAGGGCTGGAGGGCTTACCTGGGTGGAGGAAGGCTGGTGACCTGACCAGCCCAGCTACTGCCCAGGTCCAGAGCCAGGGCTATGAGTTGGCCCAGCCCAACGTCCACCTCATCTATGAACTATTGACACATGAAGGGGACGAACCTACAGATCCCAAACTGCAGCATCCCCACGACCCAGGACAGCAACAGGATATCCAAGAGGAGCCTCAGTGAGAGCCCATTTTTTATTTTTTTATTTTGTTTTTGTCTGCTTTGCTTTACTTTTGTTTGTTTGGTTTTTGATTTTTCCTTTATTTATTTATTTATTTATTTTTTTTGGTGGAGGTTGCAAGGATGGAGGGCAGATGTGAGGGGATGGGGACATGAGTGGGATCGGGATGCACTGTTTGAAATCCACAAAGAATCAATAAAAGTAGGAAAAATGAATAAAGTTGAGAAAACCATCTCAGGGACAAGGTGGAGAAAATTTTCTCACAAGTACCATGAATGACAGAATATCTGCAAACAATCTGAGAAACCGAGAGCCAGGTCTAGAATGTGTATTTATGAAGATTTCATAGGCTTCAATATTTACATCTGAATCATAGCAGAGAGAGACAAGTTCTCAACCATTGTTGTGATTGTCCTTAATATGAGGCAGGGGTAAAGGTAACATATGTTATCCTGGAACATAGACCAGAGCCGTATGAGGAAGGCTAACAGCGGCACAGATGAAGACTGCAGAGAAAAGCTAAGCCCTCCTCCTTACTTCAAGCTAAGAAATAACTTGGTCCTTTTTTTCCCCTCAGGATGAAAAAATATTTTCTGTGTTTTTCTCTAGTATTCATATTATTGGACACACGTGATATAATTAATTGATCAACAAATATTTTCACAATCAGGTTCGTTTTCCCTCTTTGGTCATCTACACAAAACCATGTTTTGGAAGCTCCCTGCCAGGGCCTGTTGGAAGAATGTCTGAAACCACGTGGTTGTGACCAGTGTCTGTGGTGTAGGCACAGCTGTTCCCTGTGGGTGGCCCGAGGGAGCTTTCTTCTGAGGATGTGCTTGAACAAGACCAGGGACAGACACTAAGGGGGAAGACCTTGCAATTACATGGCTCTACCACTAGATGATATGCATGTATAAGCAAGGTAAAGATCCTGCCGTGTTCTCTTTCTTCCTCAGGGGCCCGTGATGAATAGACAAGGGCAAGGCACTTAGAGTGTAATTACCGATGCTATTAGGAAAGATAAACAAATGCCAAACCTGACTTGTCCCTTCTGATGAGGGTGAGAACGATGACAAATCTAGTGAACACTCATTGCGTGAGCCAGGGGTCTTTACACCACAGCAGGTGACCAAATCCAGCTCACTGTCTGGTTTTATAAATAAAGTTTTATTGGAACATGGTCATGCTCATTCACCTACAGTTGATTTTGTTCAACTCTAAAGGAGGTGAGGCAGCTGAGACAGACTGCACTGCTGTGCCTAAAACACCCTTATCTGATCTTTAATGGAAATAGTCTAAGCACATAAGGTTATGCTAACTCATTTAATTATTCTAATTGTCTGATTTGGGGCATGCATTATTATTCATAGATAAGAAATGGATGCAAATATACAATGACTCTGGAGAATGTAGGAAATAAGAAGTGCAGGGATGCATGACCAACATTAAACCAGTTGGAGGAAGACATGCTTGATACCATGGGCTTCCAAGAATGGCCTCTACTTCCAAGTAGGCCATTGGGACACTAGAAAGAGGACCTTAAAATTCTTACCCTACTAGGTCAGTTTTAGGTGCAACTGGGACCGAGTAGCTGCTTCTGAACACTTTCTCCCAAAGTAGCACTTTCTCAGACACTAAGGAGGTCTTTTGGCACAATAATGCCAAGATGGTGGGTGGTATGTCTGAGAAAGCAGGCGTTAAATTGTGACTGAAGCCCTATGGTCTGAAGGAGGACTCAGAGAACAACACAGGGTCTCTTCCTTGTCTTGCTTTTCTCTAATGCAAGGTAATCTTTGCTCCTTCAACTTTAGAATCTGGGTCTAGTTGGCCTCTGCTGGGGGAGTGGGGAGGCTGTCTCCTGTGAAGAGGGAGTAAGGCATGGGGTTGGAGGAGGAGGGCTCATGATGTTGAGTTCCAGAGTTTTCTAGTCTTCTCATCCCCTTCAAGGATCTCTTCCCCACTAATTCTAATGAGCTGTGTTGTCCTAGGAATAGTATAACTGCTCCGTTCCCACTAGGAATGGTTGTTCTTTATTATTGCTACTGCTAACACCATTTTTGTTGCCTCTCTTTTATTGAAGGGCCTTTTAGTTGTCCATAATGAGGAGAGGGGGACATCAGGAATCAGGTCATTTTCAAACAGCTTAGTCCTTTATCCCATTTGAGAAGACAAAGCTGGGGAACCCGGGCTTTCTGAGGGATTTCTATATAGACTCCTCCAGATCCTTACCCACCTTCTTTGGCTTGTGGGAGACCTCTTTCCTAAATTCATCTGCATTTGCTATCTCATTTTCAAGATACCCCAACACTTTGCAGCCTAGGGGAGTATGCTCTTTCCATTGGATTTGTTGATTAGGGAAGAGGCGGAGGAGTTACTTTTGATGCCTTCTTCTGGTGAAGTGAGGACATGGGTCTGGAAGGAGAGGACAGGAAAGAGAAACACTGAGGCCTTGTAGGGAATATGGAGGTGAAGTGGAAGCTTCTACCTAGGAGCTGTGGTGGCTTGAATGACATTGCCCCTAACAGGCTCATGTACTTGAATTCTTGGTTCTCAGTTAGTGGAACTCTTTGGGAAGGGTTAGGAGTCTTGCTGGAGGAAGTGTCATGGGGTGGGGGGCGGAGTTTGCAGTTTCAATGACCCACACCACTTCCACTTAGCTCTCTCAACCTCTTACTTGTGAATAAGGGTGTAAATTCTTAAGTGACATGACAACCTGCCTGCTGCCATGCTCTCTCCCATGGTGATTGTAAATGAACTTTAATTCTTTGGAACTGTGAGCCTCAAATTAAATGCTTTCTTTGATAAACTGTCTTGGCCACTTGTTTAGTCACAATAGGAAAGTTACAAAGACAGGGGTGATTTGTTTTTCAGCCTGAACTAAAGAGAGCATCCCAAAATAAAAATTCATTTTGTTTTAAAGATCATCCCATATAGGATTATGTGAGAAATTTATATTTTTCACTAGCATGACTTGGACCTTTTATTTTCTGTGCTGGTAAAAACATTACAACCCCTGTCTTTTTATACCAGTGGAGGGTTAGCTCTTAGCCTTGCCTTCTTATAGAATGGATGGCCTAACGCCAACCAAATACACATAAGTCAGTGGCGTTTCAGGCAACTAATCCGAGGACCAGGTATGGAGAGATTGGAGAAGACAGAACATTGCTTTTTAGTTTACATCAGTCAGCATCTGTTTTTCAGCTGGCCAAATAGTTGATAGAATACACATTACTTTTACTTCATACGGTCTTAAGGTCTAAAATTGAGACATCTTCCTTCTTCTTCTCCTTCATCCTCCTTCTATTTTATGACATCCATATAAGGGTTTAGTTAAGTTATCCAAACAGGGTCTCTTTACTTCTTACTTCTTTCTTCTACCCTTGGTACTTGAGGGGTGTTTGGCCAGAAAAAGCTCTGTTTCAGAAGTCTCTGTTACTGGGTGGAGAAACGAGGCCTGAAGTCTATCCTGGGTTACGTCAAGGGGTGTCAAATTTGGCCTGCTCTTTTTGCTTCCTGTTGACTCCAAGGGAAAGGCCGCAGTTGGCGTCTTACAGTGAAAAACACGAAGCTCTGTGACCAGACTGAATTACTAATCACTTCATGTCCTGCTCACTCTGACCACTTTCCAAGCGATTAAACAAGCCGGCCAGGTCTGTGACTCAGCTTCCGAGGGGGTGGGGGGAGCCAGCAGGCCTCAGTGATTGCACACCCCGGCTTTCAGCTTCTTAGGTTAGATCCAGCACTGCCCCCGCAAGGTTATCTCCCCTCAGACCTTGTCCCTCTCTGGACAGAGAGGCAGACAGAGATGATGAACTGTGTGTCTCCTGGCTGGGGCAGGGGGGTACCTTACCAGGAGTGTCTGAGGGGAAGGATTGCAAAAATGTCATCTTTCATCAGTTGGTGTCCCGGCTTGGAAGCAGTCACAAGTAGCTGGGTGGGGCAGGGTGAAGCCTTCTGAAGTTTGAAAGGAGAAAATATATTAGTAGGAAACACTAACTCTTTCCAGTTCTGGCTCCACCGTCAGGAGATACAGTATTCCGTGTGTTTTTCAGTAACTACTCAAGAAGGTTCTGGAAGGAGATGTCACTGTTTTAGGGCAGTGTAATTGCCCAGTTTTCTAAGGGATTAGATGGATTTTTGCGGCCTTTCCTATGCTCCGCGTTCAGTCACCAAAAAAGGCAGCCTGCCTGCAGTCACTGGTGGAAGCAAGGGTGGGAGTCTCGAAGCCACAGGGGAAGGAGCTTCCAGGAACTCCTGGTCTCATATGCAAATTAGATTAAACCACACTGCAGCCAGGGCAAGGGGGTGGAGGGGGGGAGCAAATAATTCCTTCCCCGCCTTTTCATCTTAGCATTGTCTCCTGTGGGAATAAGGAAGCTGATTTCAATTTACTTCAGCTACTGCCTGGCTTTAAGAAGTGCTGCGCCTGTCAGGCCACCTTGCTTAAGTGAAGGCCTTCTCTTCTATTGCCTTGAATGCTGCAAATAAAGCCTGTTTAGTCTCTGAAGCAAACACCACAAGCAGCTCAGCCTTTTTCTTTCCAAAAGAGAAGCCGAGGCTTTTGAATGGCTGGTGCCCCCACATCCTCCAGGCGGTTTTCGTACTTGGCATGGAACTCTTCGTCATCTCTCATATCCCTTTGTTTTGATTAGACAACTCACGATAAGTTGACAACACTCGAATGTGAAGGCTCCAGGAGGAGGGTGGTAGGGAGGGACGGACTCCTTCAGGCGGCGTGTTTTCCCTTTAATTAAAGAAAAACGTATACATCTGGGTCTATAGCTCCCTCTCTAAAAGCTTGGCTGGTCCTGCAACGAGGGGAATGAAGGTGAACTTGAAGGTCGCTCTCCAGCCTACGACTTGGAATCTCTCAACGGGCTGCCGGAATAGTCTCTGGAAAGATCTGGAAAGATCGTGTGAGCTGTGCATAGCTGAGTGTAAACAAGCAGATTTCTCCTTTCCCAGAACATGAGCATGGCTCTTCCATCCACAGAGCTGGGTAGATGGGCCGCTGGGCCGCTGGGTGGTGGGCCGGGCAGACTGCACGTTTGATCTATTTATGGGGGAAGCGTGTATTTGAGTTTCTTTTTGGATCTCTTATTATCTTTAAAGCTTGTTTTTTTTCTCACTCTGGAGCCAAAGCATGCCAGAATGGATGACATCTCATCCCCACTCTCGTTCCTTCCTTCCGCACTTCTCTACCTTTAAATTACAGGGTCAAAATCAGGCTTGAAGATGAAGTGATTTGTAAAAGCACACCTTTCATTCATTTTTTCTTTAGGATTACTTCTTGGTATTTTTTGTTATTAATAAGCTATTCCTTGAGGACCTTCTAGGTTCTGGGCTTGATGCAGAAATGCCTAGGGCCTTGTACTTAGCATCCAAATGGTCACACATATTGTAGTCTACTGGGGGAAACACACAAAAGAAATGATGGCACACAAGTTACATGGCTTTATATATGATAATCATTACAGGATTTCTATTAAGGCTTTTTTTTTTTTAAATATATGGACCAGTGTGAGAGGTGAGAGGTGGGAGAAGATTCCCCTAAGGAAATGCTTAAACACTGACACAGAGGATGGGCAAGACTTAAGGAGGTCTGTAAAGGTGCGGCATTGTCATCGAGATGCTTTTCTTGCATTCTGCCTTTCTGTCATCCCTGCCCTGAAACCGTGAGCTAGAACAAATCCTTTCTCTGTTAGATTTTGTAATGTATTCTGATACAGCAGTAAGAAAGATATCTAAGAGATTGGCATCTATGTGCCTATGTATCTATCTATGTATCTATCTATCTATGTATCTATCTATCTATGTATTTATCTATGTAACTATCTATGTATCCATCTATTTATATATTTATCTATGTATCTATCTATGTATCCATCTATCTATGTATCTCTCTATGTATCCATCTATCTATAGATCTATGTATCCATCTATCTATGTATCTGTCTATCTTTGTATCTATCTATGTACTATGTATCTATCTATCTATCCATCCATCCATGTATCTATCTATCTATCTATCTATCTATCTATCTATCTATCTACCTACCTACCTACCTATGTATCTATGTATCTCCCTATCTAATCTATATATTAGATAAAATGTAGATAAAAATCCCCGTATTTTCATTTTTGATTCCCACAAACCTTTATGGATTGTTCTTAAAGCTCTTTTTGAAGGAACTTATGAGATTGAAGGAAGGAAACCAGGACAGGAGGAGCCCCAGGCAACAGGTCATGACTGGTAAGAGTCTATACCTGCACAAGGCACCTCGGATATGCTAATGACACAATAGCCTCTCCATGTTGGGTGGAAATGTTCTGTCCAGAGGCCCGCATATTATTGTGATCTGTCTGGAAACTCAGAGAGCGAGTGAAGGGTCCTGTTCTGCTCATGTTCTGAACAATGTTGTAATTTGTTTACTGCTGTGTGCCACCATGCTGGGATTAAAGACACATACCACTACCACTGGGCTTCACTGCCATTTTTAGAACCATGGAAATACTATTATTCTCACTTTAAGAATGGGAACATGGAATTGTAGAAAGCTGGGGCTTACTGATGGGTGTGGTGACTACGAATAGCCTTACTGGAATCGGAACCCACGGTTGTCCTCCAACACCGAATCACATGCTTTTACTCTTATACTTTACTGCCTATAGGATGCGTGGCTAGATCACTGACCATGGTGGAATGATGTCTGTCAGTAGAAGTCACATAGGAAGAATGACTAGCCAAAGTGCTAGGTGTACAGTGGGTCTGGAAAACCAAGGAAGCATCCAGGTGTATAAAAACTCAAATGTCTTTGTACAGTAGAAGTGAGCCTGGAGTTAAATATGAGCGGTTTAGTTCTAGTTTGCTTTATTCTTCCTGTAACCCACAGCTCTAGGTAACAAATACATGCTGAGTGGTTTTCTGGAAAAAATGGATGAAGCCCATAGTGTTTGAAAAGGACTCTCTATTGTTTCATTTTAATATGTACATGCAGTGTGTGTGTGTTCTGTGTGTGTTCTCATATGTGGGGGTTCACATATGTACAGGTAGAGGTCAGAAGCTGATAGTGGGTGTCTTTTTTGATTGATCTCTATAGTATACCCAATTTTTAGTATAGGATGCACACAATTCAAGCTTATATTTAAGATGAAGTGCTTAAAATTATGAGGGTGGAGAGGGGAGGGAGAAGAGTGAGAGAGAGAGGACAGATTAGGATCTGGAGTACTTCTAAGTGATGGAATCAGAGAGACCTGGGTTTGAATCCTGGCTGCTTTGAGAATGTCGGGAAGTTGCTTTAGCTATTCAAGTCTTAATCTTTTGACTTTTACAATGGAGACAATGCAACCTTCTTTGAAGTGATGCTGTCAGGATATAGATGTGTGGCGGCGTTGTGCATAGTCCTTCCAGGTTGCCAACAGTTACGGTTACCCTTGGCCACTTTCTCTAAGGACAGGGATTGGCAGATTCTCCATGGAATAATGTCAAGACCCCTGCTATTTTGGTCACATTCTATAGAGCCCATTTAAAAGAGAGTGTGGTTTCTTTTGGCTCTCCTTGCTATCCTGTTATCAGCAAAAGAAACCTGTTTCCACAAGAGCAGCAACGACAGGAGCTGCTGGGGGCTTATGGGCTCTACAGAGAACGCAGTTCCAAGAAGAAGAAAAGAATTCTAGCGATCAGCGACACCCTTCCGAGGGGGCCCAGATGTAGGCCAGATGCTGAGAGTGTGTGGGGACACAGTCACCACGATTGTTATGCCATGACTTTCATCCATGTGGGCACGCGGAAGATCGACTGATCTCATTGAGATGATTAAGAGTGACTTCAGGGTTCTGGAAACATTGGTGTAGGAGGCTGGGACTCAAGGGTGGTCTTGACAATCTTCCCAGTTGCGAAGAAGAGTTTCTGGAGATGACAGACCAACACTGGTGCTGGGTACCCACTTCACACGCTTTGTTGCGTGCCACTGCAGAAGGGTCCTCAGCTTAAACCTGGAATGCGCTCAGGGGAGGCAGCTAGCGATTTCTGCATCTGCGGAGATTGTCTCTATTGAGCCTATTCCTTCCATACCGAAATTGGTGCTAAGGTGACTCCCTCCTCAGGGATTACACCTATCACTGCTGGGGCTCAGTCTGTCCATACTCACTGAGCTGAGGTTTCACATGTCTGCTTCAGCCATGCGTTTTGCATTTTGGTAAATGGTTTGTGCTTCTATGTTTGTAAGGATGATGAAGGCTCCTACTTTCAAACAAGGTTAAAATCCCAGAGTTGACCCCTCTACAAAGAAGATGGCCTCCACCTGCTTTCAGAGCCTGCTTTTATCCATTCCTTCTGTGCAAATTTCCACAACTGCTTATAATGCCCAGGATAGCCACATCTGAATCCAGGTCCTTTGGATGTGCCGCTTTACTTAGCAAAGTAACTTTTCAGGAGGGATTCAACTAAAAGTCGAGGGGCAGAGAGCTGCTTAAAGACCACAGGTAGTGCTGCCAGACTGTCCCCTTCTGGAGGCTCTGGGGGCATTTGCCTCCTCTGAGACTTTGCTCACTGTCTAGCTCCTTGTACTTTTTCCTTCTTTCAGAAGCCAACAACCCTTCACCATTCTGAACTTTCTCTTTAGTCATGACTCCCCATGACCATGGCTGGGAAGGAGACTCTAGCTTAAAGACCCATGAGGTGGCTGGACCCAGCCAGGGTCATCTCTCCACCTCTAGACTTTTAATTGATTCACTGTGGAAAAGTTACTTTGTACAGTAAAGTGACATTTTCAAAGGACCTGGGGTTAAGATGTGGCTATTCTCAGGGCTTTGTGTCTCTCATATTTACCAGTGTGCTCTAAGCCCATAATCTCTCCCTTGGATGGTTAGACTGGAAATGATACTTACAAGGTGGTCTGTGTGAACTTGTTCTCTGTCCTCCCCTTCCTTGGCGATGATTCTCTCCTTCGTTCTCCTGTAACCACACTGGACTTCTGGTTGTACCCTGAATACACTCACCATGCCCCTGCCTGCCCTCTTCTGTGCTTGCTTCCCACGCTCTCAAGATCATTTTCACCCAGGTAACTCCGAAATCAGCTCATTCAATGCTAGTCAAGTGTCTTCTCAGAGGGGACCCTTCCCCGAAGAGCTGATAACTGCAGCCCTTTCCTCCCCAGTTCAGTCTGTTTAGTCTTTTACTGTTTCACATTTGTGCTATTTTTTTTTTTTTTGAGACAAGGTCTTCCTTTGTAGCCCAGGCAGTCCCCCAACTTGAATCCCTTTTGCCTTGATCTTTCAAGTTCTGGGATTAAAGTACATCGACACTAGGACTGTTCATTTATTATTTTTCTTCTTTTTAATTGTTGCTTAGAAACCGTTATTTCACTTTCACTTTGAAAGGTATTTTTATTCATTATTTATCTCAGCTGACAATGCCCCTTTCAGTACTTTAAGATAAACCTTCACTGTCTTTAGGCTTGTGGTAACTGTTTGTCTTCTTTCTATAATTTGATGCTTTTATGATTTTTCTTTCTGTTGTTTGTGTACACAGGCTTTGTTAATATTTGTTTGATGTGATTTTACTTCTTTTTCTTGGAGGTTATATGAATATAAGACTTTATATTTTTTTTTCAAATTTTGAAAATCTCCAGCTAATATTTTTTTCTCAGATCATTCTATAGTTCCTTCCTTTTTATGTAACTCCAGTTATAAGCACTACTATTAGTTCACATAACATTACTCCACACTTCCCCGACTCTGCTTCTCTTTTTGATCCTGTATCTTCTCTCTGATGCTTGAGAGTCCTATCACCATGCCTGTGCCCACTATTTCTACTGTATGTAGTGTGTTACCCATATTAACCATATGTATTTTTCATCTACAGCATTGTGTTTTCTAATTTTTTAATGTGTGAGTTATATCTCTCCATGATATTCATGTTTACATTTTCACTACTTCCCTAAACCTAAATTAAACACTTCTCACACATGGCCAGGACCCTTGCCTGGTCCTTCTGTCAGGGGTGTCACTTCTCCATCTTCTAACGACTACCATTTCCCCCTTAGTCATCACACTTTCTCGTTTCTTTGCATGTCTGTAGTTTTGATTTGAAACAGATACTATGAATTTCATACTTTTTAATTTTTGAGATTTTTCTTAAAAATTCCTTGTGTGTGAATATGGAGGCCAGAAAATGATGTCTAGTGGTCTTCTCGGTTGCTCTCCATCTTAGTTTTTGAGACAGGGTTTCTCACGGAAGCTGGGGAATCATCGATTTAGGCAGGCTGGGATTACAGGGGTGCATATCCATGTCCTGCTTTTCTGTGAGTATTAGGGATACAACCTCATCTTAGCACACCAAGGGCTCTGTGTACTGGCTGGCTCCTCCAGCCAATTTATAATGTTCCTTTTAAGGAATTTTGTACTTATTCTCTGTTGGACACTTCTATCTGTGCATGGGCTTGTCCTTGGCAGGTTGTTGTCCCCTCCCCCAGTTCTTCTGAAGATCAGCTCCACACGTCTGTGTATTCTGGCTGATGAGGGAAGCAGCATCTGCCGTTTCCCTGGAGATTTTTCTGTGAAATCTTTTCTCTTTCTTCTTTCTCTGGTCTTAGTGTCCCCATATGCATGTAACACTCCAAGTTAGCAAAGGACTCTGGGCTAACTCTCTGACAGCACAAAGACACTTTTCTGTCATTCCAGTTGGGTCCACCTTGAACTCAAAAAGCAGAGCTTCACCCCCTCAATTCAGGGAGAGAGCAAAGTTGTCTTTGGGACCCTCCTTCCTGCCTTGTGGTCTGGAAACACTTTTGACTTACTAAGTTGGGTCACTTGTTTATTTCTCTTCTCTCAGAACTGATTATTCTACTATGCCAGTTGTCCAATTCCTGACAACTGTTGTTTCATGATATTTTGCCCAGATTTTTAATTGTTTGAGATGAGAAGTTCAATCTGGTCCCTGTTACTACTTCCTTTTGCCTTGGAGCAAGCACAATTTTTGAGGGCTGTTTATTCTAAGCCTGCCTTTCCTCACATCCCTGGCTTTGAGGTTTGCCTCCAAATGCCACCTCTGTCTCCTCCGGAGCTTGCTACATCTTCATTCTCTCTGTTTATTTGAATTTGGGGTTCCCCCCCCCCGTATTCTGATTTGACTCATCTTCTAGACTCTTTATTTCAGAGTGTCTCAGCTGAGGGATTCACAGACTTGCTTAGGGACCTGGATCTTCCTCTGACTCAGCAATGCTCCCTTCTTTGTTGTGTATGGAAATGAAGTTATTATCCATTCAAAAATGCTCTCAGTAATTTGATAGGTAAAACTGTAATCTCATTTTGACTTTTTTTTCTTTTTCTGTTGATGAGGCGGAATTTTGCCCCAACATGTCCTGTATACAATTCTTCTTTTATGAGCAAACACAAGCCACTTGTGATTTTCTATTGCTTTTTCCCTGCCTCGGAGGCTTTGCAATAAGGCCTTCATTTCTACTGTACTTTTAGAGAGAGTTATAGGACAATTGGTCATGCCAGAATCCCAGGGCTCGCTCTCTCTAGCAAACGCAGATCTCCTTTCAGCTGAAAAACTTTTGTCCCTTGATGCCCTAAAGAGGTCCCCCCCCCCACTTTTTACTTCAGTTCTGCATATTCAGAGCGAGACAAAGGAGAGAGAAATTCCTTATTGATTTTTCCTCACATCACTTTACCACTCAAGAGCACGTGTCGGGAGCAACGCCTAATCACTGAACTCAATTTCCTTTAATTAATTTTTGTACTGAAAGTATATTGGCATGCAAGTCTAAATGAAAGGGAGATGAGAATATTTCAAGTAATGAATCCGACAAATTAAAGAGGGCGATAAATGAAGGCTCTGGTGTCAGAGCCCATTGGTGAGGACTGCTAGCTGAACTGGTGACAGCTGGCCACTTGACCAGCTGTAGGTTCACAGTGCAAGCTCAGGCCGATAGCATTACCTGAGGGTTTATTGCGTTTCTGGTTGTCCACTATTGCTCAGCGTGCCCTCTGCTGTGCTACCCACAGACCTTCTCCCCACCAGAGCATCTGGTGTGTATGGTCTTCATCAAAGTCCCTTGCTTGTTCTCTTCATTTTTGTTCCATGAAGTCTTGAATACATGAAAGATTCTCATCATGACTATGGTACCGTTCCGATCCCACCAGATCTTACCTGAAGACTGGTCATCTCTACACCATGCGACAGAACCATCCTTCATTTCGTCTAGGAAGACTGTATTTTCTCCACTCCGTGTCTTTGTAATAGATAAAATAAAACTATGTTCTGATATGACAGCTAAGGCTCTATGCTGGTTCCGTAGTAATATCAACACTTGGTGATTTCTAGTTTTCTCTGGTCTGGGTAAAATGAGAACAGTTTCTTGGTGATGTTTTGTATTTATATATAATTCACTTGGGGTGAGTTTTTGGTTTTTGGTCAGGGGATAAATATATATATATATTTATATATATATTTATATAAATATATATATTTATATAAATATATAAATATTTAAATGAATATATAACTGCTCTTCTTTGCTTTTCCAATTGGAACCTCAGATCAAGTAGAATAGACAGAAGTCAGTGGATTATGACAACTCTCTTACTGATAGACTGGAGCAGATCGAATTCTTTGATTGGCTAAGGAGAGTTTGTTGACACTTCAGCCTTGCCCAGGTAGAGTGTATGTCCATTGCACTGTCTGTCGCCACCCAGGTGGGAAAAGTACAGGTCTTTCTCATATGGGAGCCCTGACATTAGAGAGAGAGGACGGAGAGATGATCTGAATACAGTATGTTCAGCTTCTTATCCTAAATTCTGTAAGCAAGTTATCCACTCTCCCTAAAACACGAGAAAAAAAAAGTAGGAGAGAGGTAAACCCTTCCTCATGGTCATGCCAATAATGGAGACGATGTTTCCACCACCGACAACATCCACACTGGTCCTGAGAGCTAGTCTGTGGACCACAATCCCTCCACCTAAGAGTTATCTGTTCTTTCCTGGGGAGGAAGCGAGATTGGGTTTATTATCCTAGTTTCCAAGTTACTTGGAAATGCTATAACCTCTCCAGCTTTAGCTTCCTTTCTTGTGAAGTAGAGATAGCACTACCAGCTACCTCACCTGACCCGTGAGAACATTCAGTAAGATAATACATAAAGTCCATTGCAGAAAAGCAAACCATTCTTTAATGTGTTTACAGTCGTCAATCATTGCTAAATGACAAAGATCTGCTCGGATAAAATGGGAACAGATTGCTCACAATCGCTCCCCTATGTGAATGGTTATGTCCTGCCACCATGCAATGGCTGAACATGCATTCTTTCATGAACATACATTTTCTTTAAATATGTATTCTCTTTCTATGCTTTCCCCCAGGTTCCAAATCATTCTCTGTAATAATTATAACAATTGCAAGTGATTTCTTTTTACAATTATCATTTGTATGTGTGTGTGTGTGCTCTTGTATGAATGTACACGAAAGTACGTGCCATGGTGTCCTAGCAGAGGTCAGAGAACCACTTGCAAGAGTTGACTGTATCCTTGCATCACAAGAGTTCCTGGTCTTGAGCACAGATCATCGGCCTTGACAGCAGGCACTTTTACTGATGGAACCTCACCTACTCCTGAGGTGGTCTTAATTCACAGTTTGAGAGGTATATTTATGAATGTCTCATATTCAAGTTTGTGTGAGCTTTTCAACTTAGCTTCTCCAAAACTGTTGAGGACTTTGCTGCTTTTGCTTCTTGGAAGAGGAAGTTTAAGAAGCACAGATAACAAATGGGAAGATAGGGAGCCAGGAACTTAACTCTTCTTTTCACTAAGACTCTCACAGAGGGCACACATGCTTGGGTAGGTTAGAAGACACGGCTCGGGGCTCGTGAATCCTGCACTCTGTAATGAAGGTCAAGTTCTGGGGGTCAAAATAAAGCAAAGAGATTCTTTCTCTTCCCTGTGTAGCCGATACTCTCCTATATCTGCTTTGCTGTTTTTTTTTTTTTTTTTTTTTTTTGGTTTATTTTGTTGTGGGGACTGGGTCTCACTCTGTAGTCCAGCCTGGCCCCGAATGACTGTATAACCCAGGCTAGCCTGAAATTCAAGGTGCCACATATAGTTCCTACTTCCACTCCAGCTCACTCTAGTCTAGTCCAGGCTGGCCTCGGGCTCCTAATCCTCCTCCCTGTGCTTGCCGTTATTGCCACGTAGCACTATGCCCATCAGAGTTTAGGACCCTCTCTTTCTGAGTTTGCATAGATGGTGATTCTGACTTCTGTTAAGACAAAGGCAGCGGGAAACCGAGGCTTGCTGTGCCCAGCTGGGCTTTTCTCCCTGTGTCACTGGGCCACCACTCTTTCCCAGACCCTTCCCTGGGAATACTGTACAGGGATGGGCAGGAAGCCTCTTTTCTGCTGTGCTTTGGGGAATTAAATACAGTAGTTGCATTCCATTCTGGCTTCGCCTCATTAAGAGGTCTCTATAGATTAATTCCCAAGAGATCGAATCTTGTTACTTTACTGTGGCCAAGTGAAATTAGTGTAGAGTAACAAGGAGCCAGATTAATGTGACCCCAGGAAATAATCCATAAAAAACTTATGAGGCCTTTAGCAGGCTGTAAATTGGGTTTCAGACACGGCGCGAGGAGGGGAAGAATCATGTTAAAAACAATCAGTTTGTAATGAATAGGGAGAATATTTTAACACTTCGAAACAGAAGGAAACACCAGAGTAAATAACTCGGGGCACCCAATGGCAATATTTTCTAACATGTGTAAATAATTGAAATTGTGATTATAATCCTAACTGAATTTTTCTTACTTTATAGCTGCTGGGAAGGGTATTGTTTATTAAACATCCCAGAATGCTAACTCAAAAGAACAAAGGAGAAGTGGAAGGCAGAAGAAAGAGATGGGAAGAGAAAAAGATCTTGTCTGGAATGATTGTTTTTCCAGCACGCTCTGTGCGCTGGAAGGTCAGTGGTCCTGGGTTGGTTGTTGCAAAATTTCCAGGCTGCTGGAATCTCACATCCATTCTCAGGTCATAGTAGAACCTAAAAAAAAAAAAAAAAAAAGAAAAAGAAAGAAAAGAAAATCAGTTATAGGAGTTTTGGTGACCCCTGTATAGCCACATCATCAAAACAACCCAACTCCAGAATAGAAGCTGATGTCCTCATAATTGCATAGAAGGAAGACCCCCTTCAGTTAACCTTTCACTGTCTATGCATTCTTTGGTACATCTTAAGACCATGTGCAATGGGCCAGAATTACATACAGCTGGAAGGGGACACAAGAGGGAGGTAATCTCTGGAGAGTCCGCTAAGGGTCTAATGATTCCCTCCACCTCTTCTTTCCACGAGAGAACTTCAACAGGCCCCAGCTTATTGAAGTTCGCTTGTGGGTAATCACAGCTGCTCCGATTAAGACGATGATGATGGGATGCTAGGGCAGAGTTCATAACTGGGAGACAGTCCGAAGGCCGCAGCACACTGAGGCTCAAAGGCAGGGGATAAAACACTGAGCCCTCTAGGCTGCTCGGAGCCAGGGTGAGCTCCAGCTAGGATCTATGATGCCACCTGTCAATTGTACAAGAAGTATCTGAAGCAAAGAGTGAGAATCAAGTTTCTCTGTCTAAAGGCACTGAAAAGCCCAGGCCATCTTCCCAGCCTTGCCTGCCTGCCTGGGTAGTATTTTAAGCTTAACTGAGAATTTTTATGTCCCCTATATAATCTCCAGATTAGTGTACTGGCTTAATGCAATTTAATGCAATTCCAACCTTTGAAGGCAAATATCTCTAAATTACCCAGGACATTAAATAGGTGAAAATAGCTAATACAATTCTGAAAAATAAGAATAACAAGGGGGTTCTTCTCACAGAATATATCTATATTATATAAAGAGATATAGCATTTGGCTAGGTAGACAAAAAATAGATCATAGCAGGAAAACCAGATCCTTGCTGTGATCTATAGACAATCAGAATACATGGCAACGCAGATGGCTCCAATAACAAGGAAAGAAGGGTGGTTTTGTTTGTAGATTGCCAAAGGAAAAAAAAATCACTCGTTATTTAGAAAAAAGTTATTGAAATTCCCAACACTTATCATCTGGTAAAGTCTCTAAGAAAATGTGTGTAAAAGTGTATATATTGAATTAGACTACAACCTAAAAGACGCAACCTTGCTGCAACCACCTTAGGCACTTGGTACTTCGACATTTACACATTCATAAGATGTTAACTTTTAATGGCTTGTAGTATTAAGGGTGGCGGGGCTGCGTCCCCAACACCCCAGCCGCCTGCTTGGCTAGCTTATGCCCCGAAATAATTACACGGACACTGTATCCTTTTAATCACTGCTTGTCCCATTCTCTTCTAGGCTAATTCTCACATATTAAGTTAGCCCATTTCTAATCATCTGTGTGTAGCACCCCAAGGTGCGCTTACCGGGAAGATTCTAGCCTACGTCCATTCTGGGTCGGAGCTTCATCCCGGGAGCGGGGCATGGCGTCTCTCTCAGGCGTCTGCTCCCGAGAGCAGAGCGGTCGAGACTGAGCTCACTTCCTCTTCCTCCCAGCGTTCTGTTCTGTTTACTCCTCCCACCTATCCTCTAACCAATAAAATGGGCCAAGGCAGTTCCTTTATTAGCCAATGACCTTCCTCCATCAATGGCTTAAATGTCAGCTAATTTAAACTGATAAAGTATATGTTTATGGAATGTAGCATGATGTTTTTATGTAGATATATATAAAAACTCACATACTTTATGTGGTAAGAACACTTGCTGACCTGACCTCCTCATTCTCAAAGTATAGAATTCACTGTTATTACTACAATCAATGCTGGAAGGAAAATGGTTCTCTTGAACTGACTCCTTGTTGAACAGAAATTTTATGTTTTTAATTTTAATGACCACTTTGTACAATAAAGTGTTGGAGGTGGTTGGAGGAAGATATTTCCCCATATCAGGTATTAGACATTTCACTAAGCAGCAGTTATTAAAACAGGGAGACCAGTAGATCATTGAAGAACAAAACAGGAGAATTGGATGTGTATAAAATGTGGAAGAGAGGTCTGATGCAGTAGGTCACCTCGCTCTCAGGCTTCCTCAGGGTGAGCAAGAACAAGGTCAATGTGTGAGGCTTTTGGGTGGCCTGGTCTCAAAAATCATGTAGCGTCACTTCTGTTGTGAATGACTGGCCATTTAGTCCCAGAGACCTGATCAGATTGGAAGGGAGGAGGTGTGGACATTTCTCCGTCTGGGAAATAGGCAAGATTCTAGAAGAGAATGTCACCGTCCTAAGTATACAAGTTGCTACCGTGGGTGACTGGGACATCCATTGTTCTTTGTTTGGGAGGTGTCTGCACTCTGCTTCTTTGATTGCTTGCATTGTGTTTTATATTGTACCTCTCTGAACTCCCAAATGCTACCCTCACATCTCTGTCCGCTCTCTACCCTGGGACAGACTTCTTGGATACTGATGGTGGTATTATTTTTGTGAAGTTGTTTGGGGGAAAAACTACTGCGTGTGATTTCCACCAGGGTAAAAGTGATTTCAGGCCTGGTCTCAAGCAAATGACATAAGAACTCACATGGAAAACACAAAGAACTTTGGGGTTTTGATAGTTTTAGGTAATACAAATTTGAGGAATTGTAAAAGTAATTTTGAACATGCCGCAGAGCCGCACATGCAATCTTCCAGAAGTTTCTAGATGTGGAGTGGCCACAAGAATTTTTGAGGTTTCTCCACATGGTTTCAGGGCTCCAAGACCAGCCTCACTTCACAAAATCTAAATCGTGGTCCTTTGAATGCATGGCCTGAGACTTCAGTACAGTAGGTTCTGTGATGTCATCCTCAAGAAATCTCCTTTGTTCTATACAGCAGGACTTCACTCCTCCTGTCTTCCTTTACACAGTCAGCTTTACTAAGTTATGGGGTCCTGGGGTAACATCAAACAATAAACTAGCAAGCAGCCTGGCTTACATAGCCTGCGGAAACTGCCAGCTTCTAATTTCCACCCTGTATCACGAGAGTCCACTGTTACCTGTCACAGCTTCCAGTCAATCTGAAAGAAGACAACTTTGGCAAAAACTTATGGCGCGTAAGAACTTCATTCCCATTTAATCATAAGCAAGTGGGTCCTATGAGCAGCCGCTCCCTTATCAGAAATGAATCTGTAAAAGTAACTGCTCCCCCTCGGGAGAATCCTGATGGCTTCATCAACTCGCCTTGTGGGCTAACTAGATTTTGACAGAAGCCATTCAGATCAGGGTCAGAAAATGCTCCAGTACCAAATAATACCGCTTGCTCGCCATATCCTGATGCAAATAAATAATTTCAATACAGGAAGTTGGGAGAGGGTATAGACTTCTAGCCATACTTGTCTGGTCATCAAGAGATTTAAATAAGAAGGCGACAGCCTCCTAGATACCGAACAGAGAGTGTATGCGTGTCCAGGTGGAGGCTAAGTGCATCATCTTGAGCTACAGCGTCTACACGCATAGGTGACCAAAAGATTTGCGAATAATAACAGAGAAGAAATAAGTTAAGGATTTAGGAGTTAAAAAGGCAAAGTCAGAAGAAATTTTGTAGCGCAGTAGATGTCCTCATATTGAGACATTTTATATTAAGCCCTAAGTGTTCAGTGCTTGTGGCTTGTGATTTTTCCTAGGAACCCTGGCTTTTCCTGCCAGGCCATTGGCATTTTAGGGTAGAGGGCCATTTGGGAAAGCCTTGTTTGGTTCTTTGCATTGGACGCAGCAATGCCCCCTAAAAAGATTCCAACTTGTGCTTGTGGTTGAACTTTTGATGATATTTCTTTTCGGTGTGACGACTTCCGCAGAACACTGTTGTTCCTTCTTTATGTGCCCGAGGTGTTCTGCAACTATCGGATGGCAGTTTCCACAGCTTCACGGACTCAGTTTGGAGTCAAGCAAGGAAGCTGGCAGGAGTGCGTTTCCACTCCTTCTCCGCGCTCTGCAGAGGGTGGGGAAATGCAATTGCAAGAATACGAAGTGTGATGGAAAGAAGTCCTTACAGAGCACTTTCCCAAGGCGCTCGGGACACTTTGAAGATATTAATTAATGCTCGTTAAAGTCCTATGGGATAGGAAGGGGGCAAGGATTATTAACTTGTTTTATAGGGGAAATGAAGCAAGAGAGCTTTAATAAACTCCCTGTATCAAGCAGTAATTACGGAGGAGAATAAAGTGTCAAATCCCAAGCCCCCTTTTCTCAGGGCCCTGCTTAAGGAAGCACAGTCAGACTGGACCCAAACTGCAGCTTCAGCCAGCTTTGCACTGATTTCTGCGTTCCTGCTTTGGCCCAGAGAACAGGTGTTCTAAGGCATTTTTACATGGTTCAGCCAAGCCCCGTGCTTCCCTCCCCTCAACAGATGAAATTACCTCCTATTTCACAGAGATCCTTGAAGCCATATACGGTGAACTCTCAACCTCCCGTTGCTCTGATTCAAAATTTATTTTTATCTTCACCCGTGTTCTGCTTGTTCCTTGTCCTTGTTTCCGAATCTTATCTCCTTTCAACGTTGAGTCTGTCTACCCATCTTTGGGATTGTATGCATTACAACCCTCTGGCAGGGGCAAGGGGACTTTCCACCCACTGCCATCCCCATCCCTCCTATCTTTAATCTCTCCGCTTCCTGCAGCTCTTTCCCATCAGGCTAAAACTGGTCTGAAAACTCTCCTTCCCTAAAAATACTTTTCTTGGCCTGCGTTTTCTTTTGTGCAATAGCCCTATCTCTCTCTTCCTGCGATTGCTAAATCGCTTTGGAAAGGGCAGCCTGCATCCAGCCCCTCCAGGCTCTTTGCAAAGATCATCTGGGCTGTGCTTGTTTGCCTGAGAGGGAGCTGGAGCTTGGACCCAAACTGCCTAAGTTAAAGCCCAGTTCTGGCAAGAGCGACTCTGTTAGTAATCTGCCATGCCCATAGAGCGATCACTAGCGCCTCTGTCTCTTCACACACAAAGGTACATCCAGTCTGTGGTGTCTCTGCTCCTAGAGGGGGCACCCCCTGTTTTGTTTACAGATTTGAATGCATGCCCGAGATCATGATTTATCTTTCCCTTTCAATCTAGTTAAGTTTGAACATTGTATGAGGAATGGCTTGCATTTTGGAAACTTAGATTTTTTTTTTTTTTAAATTCGAACAGGAGGTGAAGTAAACAGAGCAACCACCACAGCAAAATGAAGCAATGTGAAAAATACATCCTTACATTGTGGCCTGGCTACCACTCATAGCTTTTCAGTTACTGTCTTGTGCCCACAAGATAAGATGACTCCTTGGGCCTTTGGAGAAGCAAGTTCTGTTGGATGTAAAATGAGGATAAAGCAATAATTAATTTCTCAGTTACTTTTGGGGATCTTTCAGCATTTCTTTCCTGTATTTGGTTTAAAAACAACTGACTGAGTGCCTAACAGAAGTCTGGATGCATGGTAGAGAGCCACCGTTGGATGGCCAGGAGGAAATTGCTCTGTCCCGTGGAAGAGAAGAACGAGCCAGAGGTGAATGAATGCTATTGGTTAACAAAAAGACATCATTAGATTAAAAATGGAATCTGACACCATTTGTGATGAGAGATTGTCAATTCAATTATTAAGTAAAAGTGGGAAGGAGTCAGTTGCTTCCCGTCATTGGTGGCCAGCAAACATCAGGGGGTTCTCAAACAAACATCAGGGGGTGTTTGTTTATCTAGGCATGGGGAAGGAAACCCTGTTCCTAACAGAGGCATATGTCCATCACATAAAGCAGTAAGATGAGCCAGAGGAAAGGAGACTATAATAGAAGTAGCCCACACCTTGGTCAAAAGTTAAATAACCTTGGCTTATTTGGTAAAGTGCTTGTACCTAGGTTTGATCCCCAGAACCCACATTAAAAAGGTGGCAATGGGGCAAGCGTTTGCAATCCTACAGCTAGAAAGGTGGAGACAGGAGGCTCTCAGGGCCTGCTGAGCAGCCTGCCTAGCCTACTTGGCAAGACCCAGGATGACGAGCGATCCATCTCCACAACAGGGTGGTCAACTTCTGTGGAATAACAGCTGAGATTGACTTCTGGCCTCCACACACATGGGCATACGGGTGCATGTACAACCTGTGTGTACATGCGTGTGCACGTGCACACACACACACACACACACTTAAATGACATGAAAATGTTGAAAGTGGCCATAAAAAATGAGAGTAAGAAATAATCAAACTAAGAATCAGGTGAGAATGGGGAATGTGACCATGACTTATAAAGTCTTGGGAAATGACCGTAAAATAGTCCGTGTGTGGATCTCAGTGACCTCACCACGGGTGCTACAAACTCAAGAGCCCAGCATGCCTTCAATGGTCTTTTCAGTCCCAAGCCTCAGCCCAGATCTCAAGTGTGTCATGTTCTTATATTGTAGACTCCACTTTGCAGCTGGGTTTGTGTTCATCTTTCTTCCTTATGCCTCACCGAGGGCAAAGGAGACTTTTTGGAAGTCTGGCCTTCAGACAAATCTTGAAGCCCAGGCTGCTTCGCCTTTGTGGGCAACTGAGCCTTCACCCTGCTCTTGCCGTTTCCCTGGGGACGGCAGCTCTCAGTCAGAGGCCGCTCACCTTTGTAGAAAGGATTTTCTCAGTGAAATTGGCAGTTTGATGGAGACACAGGCAGTGTTTATAAAGGAACAAAGAACCACTTCTTCACCAATCACCCAGGGTGTGGAGTGCTTGGCAAATGTATTTAAACATGGCACTGGGAAGGCAGAAGAAGAACAACTTCTGAGGTCATTGTTTCTCTTCGGTGCAGTGGCCGCCTTTGCTCCGCCGGAGCCCAGATTTCACCATGAGGCCGAGAAGCAGCATCTTGGCACCCTTCGTGTCTGATTGTCTTCACACACGTGACACACACGGTTCAGTGGGGCAGAGGCAGGGAGGATTATTGTCCCCCTCCCATCAGAGGAGGAAACGGAGGACCGAAAGGTTAAATAACATGGAACAGATGATATAACAAGTTAGACAACTCCACTTACAGGTTTAACCTGTCTTGGTTCTAGGGTATATTTTTCTCATGGCGCTGAATACTTATAGGTACCCAGGGCACCCTTGTTCTTTAGAACCAAACATTATGAGTTTCACTGATATGAACTATATAGCAGATGAATGTGCCTTTGAGGGAAAATTTCCAATTGAACGGGTTTGTGAATCAGCTCCCTGATCAAGGCATAAAGTACCATTGAGCTCCTTTCAAACCCCCTCCTGTTCCTAACTAGGCGTGGGTCCTACTGGGAGAATTACAACTATCTTCTCTTTTATCGCTAGATTATCTGTGCCTCTTCTTGTATACAGATGGACGCCTGTAATCTTGTTTCCGGATGGTTGTTTCCACTCAGTCTTATGCTAGGATGTGGAATTCATTTAAAATATTATGCATAATCAGGATTGTTCATTTTTATTTTATTTTTAATTGATTAATGAACTAACTAATTAATTTTAGAGCCTGGCCACAGTTACCCCTCCCTCCTCTCTTCCAAACCCCCCCCCCCCCCCCCCCCCCCGCCACACACCTGCCCTCTGTTTCCACCCCTCCTCCATTTCTGTTCAGAAAAGGGCAGGCTTCAACAACACAGGGCATATCAGGTTGCAGTAAGACTAAGCACCTCCCCGTGATGATTCATTCTTACTACCGTCAGGTGTCCTAGGGTTTGCAATTCATTCATGATGTTGTCTACAGTTGGTGGTATTTTGTTCTCATTGCTGTGTCGTACTCCAGGGCTGGAGTTATATTTCATTCAGTCTTGCCTCAGTTTTTGACCCATCTCGAAGCTTCCTGGAGTCTGTGATAGATAGGATGACAGCTCTCCAAAGATGTCCTCATGCTAATCGCTGTGTGTTTTAACTTAGGGCCATTTCTCTCATTTCTTCCCATATGAAGGCAAGCGAGCCAAGCTCAGAGAAGTGGATGTGGTGGAAACAAGGTGTGTTTTGTACGTTGTGCCTTGTATTCAGAAATGGCAAGGACATTAGTCACCCCTGGCTTCTCCAGAGAGACAAAAGCTCTGATGACTCATGATTATTATTATTACTATTTTTTACCCAACAGACATGTTTTAAAATGTACAACTAAGACTATATGAAAATCTGTCTGTGTTTCTATAAGCCGTGAAGTTCATCGCCACACTATCAATGGGAAACTGATACAGCATGGCTGTGGGAGGGGCCACATGGAACAATCCTAGCATGTGTATATCAGTATCAAACAACCATATCCTCAGAGCGAGATGGTGGAGTTACAGGCTGTGAGTATTCCCGCTGCAGCTGATAATGCCAAATAAGTTTCCAGTGTGGGAGATATCGATGTCCTCCCATGGGAAAAGATGAGAATTCTGACTCTTCACATGTGGACAAACATGTTTCTCGACACGTGAAGTCTGTCTTGGTTAGAAATTCTATGATTGTGTAGTGGTATCACCTGTGGATTCGAGTTGCATTTTCCTGATGCTGTCTGACACAGCGAAGCCTCTTTCAAATATTTATTGGACATTTGAATATTCAGATTCAAGTGTTAGCACCTTTCTTCCTTCTGTTGACTGACTACCTGTCCTGACTGTTTTGGCTATAGAATTCTACTTAGATTTATTCTACTGAAACTCTATCCTGTCCATCCAAGTTGCTTTTCTCTGTTATTTCTCATTATTCTCGTATTTCTTCAATTGCCCAGATGGAAACCCTTCACAGACTGACTCAATCTTAGATATGACTCATTGTAAGAAGCTTACAACTGCCATTTTTTAGAACTGTGAAAATGCAAAGGACGATTTTTAAGTCTAACTTAATGGGAGTCACCGACTACTTTCTGACGGACTTAAGCCCCACCTCACAGTATGAAATCCACACCAGGCACTATGGATTGACAGGTCATCAACCCTAGAGGAGAACTTATTAAAGTTATTCGTCTAAATGCACACAATACTAAGCACACTCCTAAACACATGTTATACCCATAGGCTAATACATTGCTCAGTCCTCTCCAGAGAAGCTTCTGTTCTCAGTAGATGGAGATTGCCGCAGAGACCCATGACTGGTCCAGGGGCCGTGAACTACTGAGCGCTCAGGCCTAATGAACACATAAGCTACATCACAAAGAAGGCGCAGAAAGAATGTAAGAACTAGAGGTAGTGGGTGACCACAAGGAAACCGTGTCGTGTGGACACAGCAGAGCAGCTATACAGTGGCCATTGTGTGAACTCACAGAGGCTGTGACAGAACACATGGAGTTCACACAAGTAGGTGTAATGCCAGCACAGAGAGAGGAGCTGAGAATGAAGTTCCATCTCTTACCAAGGAACTATTGGCCATTGTTAGCTGCTGGGAGAGGGAGAGCCAATTTTCTCTAAGAGAACCAGGCTCCTAGAGAATGTTACACAACCAAAGATTTGTTGGCAGCACAAATTCTGATTCAGGGTGTTTTATAAGATTTACTCCCAAGTATTTCATTTTTGTAATCATTCATTGCAAATACTATTTTAAACAATTTACTTTCTAATTTTGTATTGTTAATCTACAGAAATAGTGTTGATCTGTCATCTGTAATATTGATAAAGTCCCTTCTTTGTTTCAGGATATTTAAAAATGTATTTATTGAGATTTTTTATTTATACTTTTTTTATATTTAAACAGGAAGTTTAGTTTGTATTTCATCATTGGATAGGAGCAATTTTAATTCCCTTTTTCAAATATATATATTCATTTTTGTTCCTTGAACAATACTCCATTAGCTAAGACATTCAGTACAAAATCCATAGAAGTGGTGAGATGAAAATCCTTGTCTTGTTTCTGATCTAAGTAGAAAAGCAACGTGTCTCTTGGTATATTAAGTATGACATCAGCTCTAGAACTAGCAACACTTTACGAGTCTGATAAAATTCCTTATGTTCTTAAGTGCTGAGATTTTTTTCTTTTAGTTCGTGATTGGATGTTAAATTTAGGCCATAGATTTCTTTTGCACCATTTTCACTTCTTCTTATTATCAGAGTGATGTTAGTCCCACGAAAGGTATTGAAAAACAGTCCTTCTATTCACAGAGACATTCTGCCCTCTCTGCTTTAGACACTGTGAGATCAAGCTTGGGACGTTTCACTGTAAACCCCCCCTGGACTTGGAAATTTCATTCTTGATGATTAAACAAAACAACAACTAAATTTTTCCTATAGGATGGTTTATGCTATTTGTTATCTTGAATGAGCTTTGGTAATTTGTGGGTTTGAAGACTGGTCCCTTCCCTAAGTTAAAACACTTATGTGCATAGCATTGCCATAATATGCCACCACAATGGCCATTGTGTATATAATGGTATATCTCTGTCACTTTGTTGACCTTTTGCACGTTTGCTCACTCTTTTTATAACTTGTTCATCTTGGTTGAGATGTATAAGTCTTACTGATTTTTCTAATAACCTTGAACTCAGTTATTTTTCCTTGTCGTGGGCCATCCCACCTTGGGCACCATTTGTTGAGAGCCACGTTTTTGGGGTGACTTCTGTTGCAATCCTAGCCGGGTGGGTTTGTAAGGTCCATGGTAGGAGCGTGAGGATTAGAAAATGTTAAGTAGGAGGAACAGAGATAAGAAAGAATAGTAGAGACACAGGATAGTAGTGGGAAGGCAACTCAGCAAACACTGAATGCTGAATTCTTCTTCTGAGTTCTGAGTCCTGAGTCTGCCTCATGTTTAACTTTCCATATACTTTTATATCCCAATACAAAAAGGGGAAAAGGCTGCTTTAACATGATACAAGGGACAACCAAAATAGTTATTTGCTTCAACACTTTGAGACATCAAGCCTTTAATTCATGAGAAAAACATTCTGTTGTTTGGTCAGTTAATCCACCCTAGACCAAGTATCCTGAAGGCAGTCACTCCCTAGGTCAAACCTCCTAATTCAAAGAAGGAGCAGAAGTAAGCTTGAATTCTCTGATCTTTGGTCAGGTTGGAGTGGATCTACCTGTATGGGCCATTTTAATGTCTAGAAACACCAAGTAACCGCACCCTAGGTCAGGGTGTGTAGCTACCCTTGCCTTGAGTAACCTTAAATTCTCTGTCCTTCAGATAAGTTGGAATAGGCTCACATTTTTGGGCCTCCACATTTCCTTACCAATTTTCTATTTTCAATGACATTAACATGTTGTTTGGTCCCCCTATATTCACCCTTGCTTCTCACTGTCCTATGGTGGAAGTCTTTACTGTTTATTCACGAGCTTTTCTTCCTAACTTGTTATTTTATGCTGTCAAACTTCCCTAAGCACTGTTGTTCCAGGTGTAGCAAGAAAACTTTGATACATTGTAGTTCCATTTTTGTTCAGCTTCTAAACATTTCAGACATTTAAATGTCTTGTTATATTTCTGAATTCATTTAAAAATTCAATTCATTCACTTTTTTATTTTTATTTTATTTTTTTTTTTTGGTTTTTTGAGACAGGGTTTTTCTGTAGCTTTGGAGCCTGTCCTGGAACTCAAACTCACAGAGATCTGCCTGCCTCTGCCTCTTGAGTGCTGGGATTAAAGGTGTACACCACCACAGCCCTGCTTACTTTCAAGGATATACTTGTGTTATTGATAAGCTCATGAGTTTTTTTTAATAACCAAAGGTATTATTATTTGTTTGGATGAATGCTCCACGCAATTTGAAATCCTTTTTTCTACTGCATCCATTTTGGTATCATTTGGCTCCATTTCATTGATGGTTCCCTGTCTCCTGAGAGAGGAACATTATTATGTTTCCCAGTTACAGTTGTGGGTCACATTGGTTTGCAGTTTTGTTTTGCCATTTTCTCCTTTATGTCTCTCACAGCTCTGAGGGGTAAATGCATATTTGTAACCATTAGCTCTTCTCGGTGAATTGGCCCTCTTATCATTTCTTCAAATACATAGCTTATTTTTCATCTGTATAAGGAAAAGTAAGACTAGTACATTTTTATTCTATACTTAGTCTTGATTCAATTTTGCCCCTCCTACATAGTTAATGAATAATGTTCTTGACTACTTCCTGTCTTCATGGGTATTGACTGACACCACCCGCTTGCTCATGTCTTTCTGCTGATTGGCTGATACCACCTGCTCTCTTGTGTCTTCATACTACTTGCCTGACACCACCTGCTCATGCCTTCCTGATTATTGGCTGACATCACACACTTGGTCATGTCTTCAGGAGAAAAAGTTAGAGGAGATGGTCACTGAAGACCAGTCAAGTTAGAAAATTCCTAGGACACATGGTGTTCTGTTTCTCCTCTTCCACTCTGCAGTGGGAATCATCCATTAGGAAGGGCTTGGCTTTGCTTTGTGATTGATGGATGGGTGAAGACATTGTTCCCGTGGAGTCCCTTACAGTTTGAGCTTGCTCATCTCTGCCTTTCGGAGGATCAGCATATTGTCCAGGAGACTGGGAATCCCTGCGTTTGACACAGGAAACTGAGGTAGTTGGGCGGAGCCAGAGGATCCTTGCGGCAGTGAGGGATACTGAGTCTTTGAAAACATTTTATCCTTTCCCCAGGCATCTTAAGTTTAGGCTGCTTAGGCCACTGCACCTCTGATAGATGCGTGGCGTGAAGGGATGTGACACATAGCACAGCCCAGCCTATTTCCCTCGAGCCTAGGCTCGGCAGTAGAAAGGAGTGGCGCCAGCAGTCTCTGAAAACAGCCTTGCTTTGTTCCTAGTCTGGTATTGAAGTAGGAAATGATCATTCTGGAGGGCCAGGTAGAGAAAAAAGACTTCAAGAAGGTGGGAGAAAGGGCAAAGGGCCCCGAAAATACTTCTTTTACCTCTTACATATGTCGAGTTAATTAAACTTCAGCTAAAATAATAGTTACCAAATTGAACACCATCCTGAAACTCATTCTTTGCTGAATACTGCCATAGATTAACTGCTTAGGTTTGAGCTTTAGTTTATAGCATCAGCAGAGACCTTGAATGAATTATGGACTTGTATTCACTCCAGAACAATCTATTACCCACCACGTAACAGAAAATGCCATTTATTGCAATTTGTGCAAACTATAAATCAATACAGTATTACTTAGAGGCATGTAAGCTGTGGCTATGGTGCATATCCCTACACTTGGTAATGCATGTGTACTCACGAGGGCTTGGGGGGGGGATAGATATAGATTCTTTTACACCCCTTTTAAGTATTTGTAAAATTTCCCAGGAGACTTCAAGGTGAAGGCTGTTCCTTTATGTGTAAAAGCAGCATTCTGTTCATGTTTACCTCTGGGTCTCAGACACACACTTGCTGTTCCAAATAATGAAAATTTGAGTGTGACTTTAAACTGGAGGAATTGACCGGGTGCATTTTAGGAAGTGCTGAGCTTGTCTTGCCAAGCTTCCAGTGCTGGGTGTAAACTGAATTCTCAACCTGGGGGTTGCAACACCTTTGTGGGTCATATATCAGAAATCCTTCGTATCAGGTATTTACAATATGATTCATAACAGTAGCAAAACTGCAGTTATGAAGTAGCAAGGAAATGATTTTATGGCTGAAGGTCATTACAGCATGAGGAACTGTACCGAAGGGTTGCAGCAATAGGAAGGTTGAGACCCGAGAAGCTGGCATAAGAGATGGGGCAGACTTTGGAAAACACGAAATCCAGATCGATTCGGGGTGCAGCCTGGTTAATTATTTATGCTGTACAGAATCACAAAAGGGAAAAAAACCAGGATATGTAAAGAATATAGTGGCAGGCTGCGGTTCAAAGTCAAAAATGTATCCCGAGAATTTCAGACAGCAATGAATCCGGGAGGTTTTGCTCAGAGTATTTCCACACACGTTCTGAGGAATGCAATAATAATTTATTTGTCACTGACATAGCCTAAGTGCAGAATAAATCCTTGTTTCCCTCCCTTTAAAAGGCAGGGAGCTATTAATAACAGGGACCTAAAATGTGTCAATAGGAATACACCATCTTTGCACAAAACTTTATCCCTTGGTCTGGATCTTGTTTGTGTGCTTCCTGTTCCTGGAGAAGTCAAAGCAGGCACTTGAAGCAGACACACACACACACTAGCTGGACAGAGAGAAATGAATGAACGCATGCCTACGACTTAAATCATCGTTTCCATTATTGTCCAGTTCAGATTTCAAACCCGGGTTCCATGCACAGGAATCGTGCTGCCCACATTTCTCCCACCAGCATTTATAGATTTCCCCTCTGAGAATATTAGCTCCAATACTCACTTGGGTTTGTAAGTTGCTTCTGGTCCTAGTGTTTCAGCATGGCAATAGAAAAGTGAGTGGCACACCCGCCTCCCTGCCCACTGGGTTATGCTCTTCCCAAGGCAGGGGTATCTTATTCTTATCTCCTCATCTCTTCCCTCCTGGACAGGGTCTGGGGTATAATGCCTGCTCAGTGGACGTTTGGTGAATGAAAGACATAAAGAATTAACTCACGAGTGCTCTTGCATGGCCCCAAGCAAATGATTTAAGGGGTTTTGCCTTGCAGACAACAAATAATGACTGATTATCTCCAACCATTTTCCAGCTGGAAGGCCTCCGCCATCTCTTGTGTTGGACAGTTCCTTTAATCCTGATGGGTTAAACTGTGTTCTGCAAGCATTAAAGACATCCCTCACTCTGTTTTTTGGGGGGTCACGGTGGGCAGGGTGGCAATGCCCACCCTTATCTAGGTCCTCAGAAAGATTCATTTCCATGTTTGGGTAGCTTACAGGCAGCAAGGAGAATGAAAGAAAGAGCATATTTGTTCCCTTTGAATTTGCTGTTAGGGTTTGAAAACCATGAAGGATGGAAACAAAGCTCAATGATGTAAAGGTCACAGATGACCTTTGTGACCAGGGGAGGAAGAGCCCCAAGACAGTTTGTTGAAACCCTTTCAGCATGAGCTGGAGACTTGAGCTCCTGGAGTTTCTCTGTAGAAACACAGAACAGCATTTTGTTGGTGGAGGCCCTTTGGAAAACCGCAGCTGCAGTTAGACTGAATCATGAACTAGACCAGCCATCCTAGAGAGTTAGCTACAATATATTTCAAAGTTAAAACACAGGCTGTGGCGGTGGCATCAAAACCTGTAATTTCGGATGCAGATGAACGGGATGAAAAATGGCCCCTGGCTACTAGGATGAACAGAAGAATATGTGAGTGAAATAACACGGCAGTTATGTCAAAGTGGGAAGAATAACTGGGTTCTAGAATAGTAAATTATTATCGCTGCTCAGCTGGCGGAGTAACCCATAAGGCAGGAGATTGTACATATGTCTATTTTTCTTTTCTTTCTTTCTTTTTTTTTTTGGTACCTGGATAAAACTATATTGACAATTTTGTTTAGCCCTCCTTTAAAACCTTAACATTCCCTTTTGAAAATATGTGTGGAACATAAGGTGACATTTGGAAAAAAAACCCCATAATTTTCAGAGAATACTAAATCCATTAGTTCTTATATTACAGATGCCAATGAATTTAACTTTTATTGTGTTGCCAGCACATGGCAGGCATAAAAATGGACATTCTGCTACCCAGAGTTTTCAACAGCATCTCCAAGAAGTTTCTGAGCTTTATAAAATGTTCTGAGGAGCATGCCGTGGCTTTGAGTTTCAGGGGCACAAATCTTGTAGGCAGAGTGAATCAGAATTGCTAGAAGCCAAATCTAAGGCTCTTTCTTATCGACTGAATGACCTCATGTACCTACATAACTTTTCTTCTCTCTAGAAAGAATGGTGGCTTTTTCACTGGGACCCAGGAAACCTGAAGGCGATAATATGGGTAGAGGGCTTAGTATCACCCTTCACGTCTACATGGTCTCAAAGGACTGGTGATATCACTTCAGCTTCCCATGGGTAGCATGTCCCCTTTAAAAGTCACAGTTTTGAGGCTGGAGAGATGGCTCAGAGGTTAAGAGCACTAGCTGTTCTTTCAGAGCTCCTGAGTTCAATTCCCAGCAGCCACATAGTAGCTCACAACCATCTATAATGAGACCTGGTACCCTCTCCTGGCCTACAGGCATACATGCAGACAGAATACTGTATACATAACAACAGAGACAATAGTTTTTACATTCTCTATCGCACTCTTACTTTTAGATCATTTTTCCTGTATAATAAAACACATATACTTTTAGTAGGAGAAAAATAACAAATGTGTTTGGCTCACAGTTCAATGGTCATCAACTTGGCCTGAGCACAATAAAATGATCTTTCAGCTTGAAAAAAATAAAGAAAGAAAAGTCACAGTTTCAGGACTGAGAGGTTAAAGCAAATGTGCCAAATTCAGTACTTTGCTTGGTATTTAACAGTTGTACCTGTCTGAACTGACGTTGATGGAGGATTATGTGTGTCTAGAGAGGTAGCTAATCCTTTAAATGTACCACTTACACACTTTATAAAACTAACATCGTAGAAAATATCACAATTATAGATTGTTATTTATTAAAGTATAAAATACCAAAATAAATATAACTGCTTGAAATGTGTATATCCTGAGTGCTCTGTTTTGTCTTGTCTTGTAGATATGGTCTCCTGTATCTCAAGTTAGCATCACGCTTGCTATGTGGTCCAGAATAGCGTGCATTCCTGATCCTCCTGTCACCACCCACTGAATCCTGAGATTATAGGCAGGTATCACCTCTATATGTGTCATCATGCCTGGCACTTATTTTAATCTTTATATCTATATAGCTACATATCTTTTTCTATATTTAGTTAAATATGAAATCTATATTTAATCTTTGTATGTGTATAAATATGTGTGTGTGTATTCTTGTTTGCAGCCATCAGAGGCTCACGTTGGGAGTTTTTCTTGATGTCTATCTACTTTAGTCATTGATACAGCTTCTCTTGGTTGACTAGAAACCTTGTTGATATGTATAGTCTACCTTGTTAGCTTGCTCTGGGGGTTCCATGATCTATCTTTGAATGATGGAATTATAGGTGGCCCACCAAGGCACTTACAAAGGCACTGAGGATCTGAGCACACTGTACAGCAAGCACAGTTTTTGTAGACCCTTGCTCACAGCCATGTGATCCCTATTTTAGTCAGTGTTTGCCTTTGTTAGGGTGCTCATGGCTCTGAGGAGACACCATGACTATGGCAACTTTTACAAAGGAAAAGCATTTAGTTGGGGCTTACAGTTTCAGAGGTTCAGTCCACTCTCAAGGTAGGAGCATGGTGGCATGCAGGCAGGTGATAGCTGACACTCCTACATCTTGAAGGCTCACTTGGTGGTATCTTGAGCATGGGAAACCTCAAAGCCCACTGGCACAGTGTCACACTCCCTCCAAGGCCATACCCATTCCAACAAAACCACCTCTCCTAATAGTGCCATGCTCTATGAGATTATGGGGACCAATAACTTTCAAACTACCACCGTGTTAATATAAATTTTCTTTTCTTTTGGGTGCTCAGAATTGAAAACAGGGCACAGGTACTGCTTGTTCTGCATCTGAACTATGCCTCATAGCCCTCTGTTAGTTTTAATTAGGTACACATATGTCGACTTGGAATAAATAGATTCATGAATTTGAGAATTTGCATACCCATCCCAGGAAGGCACAAACTCATAGTAGATAATATGGTGATAAGCAGGGCTTTGGAATGAGACACACTTGGGTTTGCTTCTTGTCTTTTCTTCCTGCTAGTTGTGTGACCTGAGTCCAAGTTTCTATGGACTTCATTAACTTATCTAGAAAACCATAGTAGAAATGTGTTTTCCGGATCATGTGAGATAATGCATACAGACCCCAGGAATGGGTACTGTCTACCTAAAGAACAGTTGACCATAGGCATGTTAGGAAGAACCTGACATCATACTTGGGTCCAGGGTGCAAATCTTCACAAAGTTTTATCACACATGGAAATAACATATAAACATCCAAATGGTTCTCAGAAAACACTTATACAAATTAAAATAATTTCTGTGTAGATAAATGGTTATTTTTGTGATTGGATAGGACTAATTACTTGGCATTCCAATATATAGTTATTATTCCCCCAAACCATGACAGATTAAAAGCAAAATTAAAAATTACAGTTGATCAGCTGTATTGTGTTTTAAATAAGTGATAACAATTAGCTTTTGTTTCAACACAATCTTACTGTGTTACTTCAAAACAGTAGACTGATCGTCCTTAATGTGAACGGCAACCTTACTTTGGTCCAGGGCACTCTTGTTTCTGAGCAATCATTTTGCAACCATTACTCCTGAAGGGAAGTGCAAAGGGGTGAGACTGGCATTGTTAAATGTGGGGAAAACTAGTAAAAAGTTATGGCCTGGGTGAACATTTTTTATAGACCCATATATGTATATAGACATGGTTTCCTATCCCAGGATCTGAAAAGTCTACTTTGTCATCTAATAATTTTGGTTGTGGTCTCTTATTTCTTTTGTTAAAAGGCCCCAATTCCAACAATTTGCTCTGGGTTTCCCCCATGATGAATATAATATATTTCCATAATTCAAGTCATACTCAGTTCTATTCTGCGGTTTCAAGGGGCTCATACATTTCAAACTTATTTCCAAGGTTGTGAAGCTGTCCCCTATGGCAAGTGCAAAATGCCTTTGATGTGGTGGGTAGAGCATCTGGGCAGACAGACACGTTTAATCCACCAGTGCTTTGATTTCCCATGTTGGTTGGAAGGTAAGGCCTTCTGAATCTATCTACCTACATTTAACATCAAGTACCATCGAACAACTGGAAATGAGCTGTGGCCAGTGGTGTAGATGGTACCCTGGCCACAATGTCCATCCTGGAACACTTGACAGGAGAAAAGCTCCTGGGAGGTTACTATTTTGACACTTTAATTAGCATGCTGGTGGGAAGTCAGAATCAGCTAGAGACGTGTGACATATGCCATAGTGACCTGTGTATCTCCGGAATGCGCTCCTCTGCTTTCTCCTCAGTGAGTAATCCAATATCTATCCAGATGACCCTGTCAATGCTTTAGTGTCGGTCTTAATTCAGTTTCTGCCTTCGCCTCTACATCTAGTGAGCTCCACAACTAAAGAATCTACAGTTCCTCCAGGTTTCCCTTAATTGCTTTGTTTCCATCTCTTGGGAAACCACGACAGCCTCCTAAGCTCCCCTCATCACTTCCCCACACTTATTCCAGCCCTTCTCCCTCTGGTGGGCGACTTTGTGTGTTCATCAGTTCTGAGGATTTCTTACCTCTTTGGAAAAAGATGGCCTGAATGTTCTTATCTTGGTCTCTAAGCCTCTTCCTAGATTCCGACGAGCCTCCTACATCAGCATAGTTGACTTTTCATCCTCAGTCTAGTCTGTTCATTTTGTGTGGGAAACAATCCTTAGTCTCCTGCCACAGATAAATTGCATCCTTCTTTCAGGGTTTAACAGAGACATAGTTATCCCTGGAGGGCCTTCCTTGGTTAGTGCCCTGAGTTCCAAGTCAAATGTAGTCAGGGGTTCTTCTATGCAGCCATTCACTTCCAGCATAGGCTTCCTGTTTTCCATTCCAAGTCCTCTTCTTCCTCGACCTCCTCCTTTTCCTGCTTTGTTCTTCCTCCGTCTCCTCTTCCTTTTTCTTTTGCATACATCAGATGCCTCCTAACAGGGAAATGTTTCAGTACATTACAGAGTGGGACATTTTCAAAGTTCAGAAAATATTTAATAATAAATACATTATTTTTCTTTTCCCATTCTGCCACTATTCCACCCTACATATATCAATCCTTTATTTAGATTTGTCTGTGTATCTGAGTCTGTGTTAGATGTAGGAAACGAAAACCTCCTCTATAAAAATGTCACTTAGAGACTATGCTTCTTTGCATTATGAGAAATTGTAAAATTACACTGGAGCATGAAGTTCCCTATCTAGTCCATAGCTAGTGAAAGTGGAGCAGAACTGATGTCCAGCTTCTTGTAGAGAATTGGCAAGTGGAATAAACCACCAGGGATATGGGCGCTGTGAAGGGGAATTTATGCACAAATCCTTTTCTTTTCCAGGTTACATCTGGAATGCAGCATTGAATTGAGTGAGAAGGTATTTGATTTGTCATGTGTACCAGGAATTTTTAATGTAGTCTTTTATGCAAGGCTGGGTATGCACCAATGGGACTCTAAAAGAGGATGTTTCCTGTCTTAAAAGATCTTAGAAAGTTTGGAAAGTGAGTTAGGAATACAATGTCATTCAGAGAATAAAGCAAAAAATGGGAGGTAGCCCAGACCTGTCCATCTCAGCACCTGGAAGGCAGGTTAGCTAGCTGGAGGCCAGCCTGGGCTATACAGGTAGTCCTGGGTGAGTATGTGCTATGATACCCTGTGTTAGCCTGATCACCCCCAAAATAAACCTTAAATGATGAGAATGCCAGGATGGTCTTTATACAGATGGCTGGGACACCGTAGGTGAGGGGCGATGAAAAGATGACAAGGAAAAGAATTATAAATATCTCACCATCAAGTGAAAGGCAGTGAGCACTATTAGAAGTGTGGACGAGGAGCCCTGTGTGTATGTGTGTGTGTGTGTGTGTGTGTGTGTGTGTGTGTGTGTCTGTCTGTTACTTTACTGAGCAAAGCTGAAGCCTTTAGGAAAACTGCTTAACCATATTCACACTAGGTTTCTTAATAAAAAGACAGCAATAAGCTGTATTTCATGAGAATACCATAATATAATATAATATAATGACACATGTAAATTAGCTTGAACCACAAAATAACACATGACATTAAGAAAGTTATTAAATATCAGAATTTGCAACAGATAGGAATAAAAGATGAATCCACTTACTACTCCCTGTATATCCTAAACTACTACTAACTACTCCTTATGTACCCTAGAAAGTTCTCCTTTGAATCTATAGTTTCTTTCCTTCCCTAAGTAAATTGAAAAGCCCCCTCAAATTATTTTGTGACTCTAAATTGTGGTTCTGTTCTTCCTTCCAGGAGGAGAACTCTTTAATAAGAAAGTAGGTGTGGTGGAAAATTGTGAGATCCTGGCCGTCTGTGTTTTATACCATGCTCCATTTGTTTAATATAGCCTGACTTTTGGCTATCTTTTCAACTTCTTCTATATCAGTTGCCATTTTCAGAATGACAATAGCATTACTGAACCAGTTGTTCTAACCCAGGGATAATTTTGCACTCCTCAATGCCCTATTTGGTAATCCTAGAGGTATTTTTTTTTATTGTTCTAGCTTGGTGTGGGCAGTGCATTCTTATCCAGTCGGACGAGTGCTGCTGAATTTATGTATTGCACGCTCTGCTGAACCCAGGCCATCTGGAAGAGCACCAAGCACTCTGAGTCACAGTATATTGACCCACAGTAACAATAGCACCAAGGCACAGAAATCCTCTCCTAGGGTAATAAAATAATTACAAAGAATGTGAAATGACTTATAATATCTCATATTTAGGGAGACCGGTTGTAATTCCATTATGAGAAGACTTTTAAATTACTGGGGAGAAATTTTATAAATGTTTACATGTGCTTCCATTTTCCCTACAGGGTCCTGAAATCTTGGCAACGATCCCACAAATCATTGTATGTATGAAGAGATGTTATACACAGATGAGAGTTTCTTACATAGGGACGAACCTGAAAACCCTTCTTTATAAGAGATACCTAGCCCAGAATCCTTCTCTTGGTGAGTTTTACGATTTTTATATTATATTCAACGTATATCTGAGCATGTAACTCATATCAGGAAAGGCCTGTGATTACTAAATGTCTGAGTAGATCAGCACTCCCTTCTGGAAACAGTATTTTCCTGTAATTTCTTGTTTCCCTAGCATTTCAGATCTATGATGAAGCATCAGTGATGTAACGTTACAGCAAGACAGTAAGAGACAGATATTGCGGTAGAAACTACCCAATGTTGGTTCTCAGACACGCTATTAACTAAAGCGGCTGTCTCTACAAAGGGGAGCTGTGGAGGTGGGTGGAAAGCTGAACACTTCTCCCATTTCCCACGACTTAATTCAAAGTCCTGCTCTTTGGAGGGCCTTTGAAAATTCCACTGAGGACCATACTATTTTTCTAAATAAACTTAACCCCTCTGTTGATTATTAAACATATATTATACACAACTATTTGTGTACCCTTAAGAGGTTTTCTGTAATTAAGGCATACAAGAAGTTTGTTTAATAAAAAAATTATTTTAATCGAGGTGATGATGGAGGAAGGTCATTGGTTAAATAAAAAGAAACTGCTTGGCCCTCATTGGTTAGAAGATAGGTGGTAGGAGTAAACAGAACAGAACGCTGGGAGGAAGAGGAAGTGAGCTCAGACTCCACAGCTCTCCTCTCGGGAGCAGACGCTTCAGAGAGACGCCATGCTCCGCTCTTCCAGGCAGACGCGATTCAGCTCAGACCCAGGATGGACCTAGAATCTTCCCGGTAAGACTGGTGCTCACAGATTATTAGAGATGGGTTGATCGGGATATCAGAATTAGCCAGTAAGGGCTAGAGCTAAAGGGCCAAGCAGCGTTTAAATGAATACAGTTTGTGTGTTGTTATTTCGGGGCATAAGCTAGCCGAGCAGGCGGCCGGGGTGCTGGGAACGCAGCCCCGCCGCCTCCTATTACTACAAGGTCAGGCCTGAACTTTTGGAAGCTCAAGAGTAGCTGGCAAACACAAAATAGGTTCCATGTTTCTTATGCTCTATTTGTGTGTGTGTTTGTTTTGATTTGGTATTTTTTTGACTTTTTTTTTTTTTTTTTTTAGGGAAACCAAGAAAGAGCATGATGTTGGGTAGGGTAGGGTGTAGAGGTGGGGAGGTGTAGTCAGACTTTCCTTTGGGCTGCCAGCTCGCAAATACCAGCAGGGAGATTTATTCTTAATGATGAAAGCTTAGCCTTAGCTTAGGCATGTTATCAACTAGCTCTTATAACGTAAATTAACCTGTTTCTCTAAATTTATGTTCTGCCACATAACTTGGGTACCTCTCCTCTTGCCATATGTCTGACTTCTTCAGTGTCTAGCCTTGATTCAGTGTGCCTTGATTCATCCTGAGTTTCTCTCCCTTCCTGGAAGTCCTGCACATTCTCTCCTGCCTAGCTATTGGCCACTCAGTTCTTTATTAAACCAATCAGTGATACATCTTCACACAGTGTAAAAAAATATTCTGCAACAGGGAGGATCTGGGAGGAGTTGGGGAGAGGAAAGAATACAATCAAAATATATTGTATGAAAAATAATCTTAAAGTCAATAAATGAAAAATATTTAAGAATATTGTATATACGAATGTCATAATAACTGCTATGATTTGATTCCATTCACTGTTCACACGATCATCTCAAAGGTAATATCTAGAGATGCTGTATAGTGGGAAGATAGACTATATTGCATGAGAACATTTTTTTTAAGTTGCACTGGCTGGAACTTAAGTGTTTCGCTGAATAGCAGTAGATGCTTTTGCCCATTTCTTACTGCAGAGAAAAGGCTTTTAGTCGTTTACCATTGTACATGATGTTAGCCCTGTGGGTTTTTTCTGAATGCATCTCATCAGATTGAAGTCACCATCTACTCTTCCAGTTCTAGGTCTAGGGTTTGAACCCAGGGTCCTGCACAGGCTAGACAAGTTTTCTGCCTTGGTTTTTCTTTTTGAGACAGTGCATCACCAAGTCACGCATTCTGTTCTTGACCCCAGTCTGCTGCCCAGTGGGGCTCCAGATTGTGATAATCCTCCCTCCGTGTCCCTAACAACTGCGGTGGCAGCTCTTTGACACCAGACCCTGCTCCATTCCTGTTTTTTTTCTTTACACATGAGGTTTTATCCATATAAATGTGGAATTCTGTCAAATGTTTTTACATTTATTTGCATTATCTGCAAGCGTATTTGCATATAATCATAATTCTCTCTCTCTCTTTTTTTAACAAATGAGATAATGAATGATATTTTTCCAGAAAATCTTTACTTTGTGGTAGGATAGGATAACTTTTAAAAATATGTTTGAACATTAGTTGTTAATATTTTGTTAAGAATTTTCACTTTTCCAATCTCTAGGCACACTGTGGCTTGTTTGATTATCAGAATAATAGTGGTCTATAAAATGAATCGGGATGCTTTCCTTCCTGTCCCTTTCATTTTCTGTGTGGATACTGTGTGGAACTTCTCAGTCATCTTTAAATATGAAGTAGACAAATCAGAAAAACTACCTGAGTTTGAATACTTACTTTCTTCCTTTGCTGTTTGGATGATAAATCCCACCTCTTGGAGGTACAAGGCCATTCAAATGATGCATTTCTTATGGGGTGAGCTTTGGCAGTTTGTATTTTTCAGAGAGTTGTTTTATTTTATCGGAACTGCTAGATGTGTTCAGGATGACAGGCACGATCCCTACATCATCTCTTTGATGTCTGCAGTGTTTGTAGAGAGCCCTGCCCTTTAATTCCTCATCTTGCTAATTTGAGTTCCTTTCTTTTCTTTGCTTGCATTGCTGGGGATTTAAGAATTTTATTGATCTCTTAGTAGAAGCACCTCTTTGTTTCTTTAACTCTTGCCTTTTTTTTGTTTCCAGCGTCATTGACTCCTGCCCTCCTCTGTCTCCCACTTCAGCTGTTGTTTTGCTCACTCTTACTAGGTTCGTGTCTTTGGGAGCTGTTTTTATTGATTTGGATGTTTCTTTCTTTCTTTTTCTTTCCAAAGTGTACATTTGTTCTTAAGAAATTCCCCTCAGCACTACTTTTATGACGCAGCACACATTTTTAGGTATTGTATTTTTATTTCATCCGGTTCAATGGATTTTAAGCATTTTCTCTTGCAACTGCTCTCTGGACCTGCTGATTATTTGCAAGTGTGGGATTTCGTTTCCACGTGTTTGGAGGTTAGTGTCTCAGCTGTCTACCATGGATTCCTAGTTTGACTCTGTTACAGCTGGAGGATGTCCTGCATGTGCTCAGCTCCTTGGTATTTGTTGGGACGTGTTTTCCTGCTTAGGCTAGTCTATCTTCGTACGTTATTGACAGACACTGGGAAAGAAGGTGTGTTCTGTCATTGAGAGGTGGATTATTTTACGCATGTCAACTGGGCCTCAACTCCTTGGTGATTTTTCTCAGTTGTTTCCTCAGAGATGGAGAGAGATTTGGGTTTAACTCTGGGCTTTCCTATTTCTCCTTTTTAGGTCTAGTAGGCCTTTCTTGCCCCTCTCTCGTAATCCCTGGAGACCGCCTTACTTTCATGTTAACATAACATTTTTTGTGAGCTTGTAATGCTCCTCTCCGTCTTTACTACTAGCCTGTGTTCTAAAGTCTCCTTTATCCAGTAGCTTACTTTATTAGGTATGTTTTATCCTTCCTATCATTTGCTTTTAACCCTTTGTGATCTTTGTATTGAGCATGTATTTGGACCATATTTTTAATCTGCTCTATGGTATAATCAAATCATTTCATTTAATACATTTTTTCCTGTTGACTCAAGTTTGCTATTTTCTTTTCTTTTTTTCCTCAGGACCGTTTTTTTCTCTACTTTTTTTCCCCTGTGTTTCTGTAGATTACTTGAACACTTTTTACAGTGCAACTTTGGTTTTTCTTTAGTGTATAGGAATGTATTTTCTGTACAGCACAGTTAATGGTTCCTCTAGGTTTGTGGGAGGACTGACCTGCTATGGGGGTAGGGTTACCTATGCTCTCTGCTGGGTCTTTACTGCCACGCGCAGACATGGATCTCCCATTTATTTGCCTATTATATACTGGTAGAGTTTTATTGGAATAGGGCAGCTACTGTCTGTAGGGTTTCTGTCTTCCTAATTTGTGCCTCAGATGATAGAGAAAACATTTTTATGTTTGTCAGGCTCACTGTGTTTCCAAACTGATACCCTCTTTCAGTTCTAGGTCTGTATATAGAAAGGCCCAGGGAACTCAGCCCTGTGCCTGTGGTCTGAGGTCCCTGATGCTTGCTTCATTCCTTCTCTTTCACAACCATATTTATTATATGCATCTTCCAGAGTTTTGACAGTTCTTAGAAGGAATAAGGCAGATCATATCTACTACATCTTCCTAGGAGCAGAAATCTATGAACACTGTAATCATTATTTTTTAAACTCCCTTTATCTGCAGGGGATTTTTAATGAAGGCCAAAAGATACAATGGTAGTGAAATTTTCATTTCACTGTTAAGAAAGAAACAAGAAATGACATTGTTTTCTTATGACTTAAATTCTTTTTAGTTATGAAAATCAAAAAACTTTCTATGTTTTGAGGGAAAAGTAGTCAACTTTAAGGCTTTTCTTATCTTTCTTTAGTTGCTTCAGTGTTTGCTCAAGTAATGTGTAGTAGTCAAGATGGGGATGACACTCGGGGAAACAAATGTCCATTTACACTGATGAATGATGCTAAAAAAAAAATCGCATACTCAGTTCAAACCGAATGTTACACAGAAGTGTTAGGGAGCCATGTTTGAGTGAGCTCTGCCTTGTTTGAGCTAAAGAAGCACATCCTTGTTTCTGTATTAAACTAAATCAACTCCCTGTTTTATCCGCACGTCCGTCAGAGTTGGATTGTTATAAAGAGAGCATGTCACAGGGTGGGTAGTCACATGACTAAGGGGCATTGCATGTCAGGTTGTCACATTTCATCTGTGAAGACTGTTGGGAATTGTCATCCTACCTGGAAGAGAAACAGACAAGTGCCCTTTTATGGCGTCATTAACGTTTACTTGAAGGACATTTCCAAAGCACATTGATAGATTGCATTTGTGCACGTGGAATCATTATATGTTTAGAGAAAGATGTTCATCAGGGACCCAGCTTGTGGTAGCCCAGTGGTAGAACACTTGCCTAGGATTTCTTATTCCTAGGACCGCAAACAGAATGAAACAAAACATCAGTAAATATAGTAACATACTTTATACTCTGGGAGTCTTCCTCTGACTGTGCATCACATATACGCTTACAGCATTCATTTCTCAGAATCCAGAGAAGTACCTCTTTCTACCTCTTTGTGAAAAGGTCAAGATAAGTGATGCCTTTGTATGGGCATTTGTTTTCATGAGACCCATTTTCTTCACTTGATGCTTCCCTTGAGGGGATGCTCCTCCTCTTTCTCTACTTCTTTGTATAACATAATATTTTATTGATTTCTTTTGGATTTTACAACATGCACCTTAATCCTTCTCACCTCCCAGTCCATCCATATCCTTCACTCACCCCTGCAGCATCTCCCCAAAAGAGCTCCCCAAACCAAAACAAACCAAAACAAAAACACACTTTGATCCTCAGTCTTTACAACACCTCCTCATTCGTCCTAGTGGCACTGAGTGTGGAAGTGTGTCACCTTTCTGTCCAATCGGCCCCTCCCACAAGATGTTCATTGCAATGAGTCATTATTCTGGTTCAAGGCATACCACCATCACTGGACCCTCACTGTAACTCCTTTCAGATATATGGATGTTGCCCCTCTCATGGGTACCTGGGGCTGGCTGCTGTTCTAAAGGACCAGTCACTGTACCACTCCAGCAGGTGATAGATGGGGTAGATGTTAGGGTAACCAACCCAAGGCCCAGGATGTGGGTCCAAATGGCAGCTGAGCTGGTTGGGTTGGGCCACTGGGACTACCCTACCCCCTCAGATGAGGGGCAGAGCCAGCTCTCTTAGGCCCATGCTGTTCTCCCATGCTCATGGTGTGGGGTGGGGCCATTTCTCTCAAGTGTGGGGGCCAGCTCTCTTGCTGCAATATCCAGGAAGGGACAGGACCAGTTATCCCAGGGCCAGTGAGGGCTCGGACTGGCTCAGTATGGCTCTTGAATTTCAATATGCATGTTTTCTATGTCATCCTGTGGCAACAAGGGCTGTGGACTATAGCAGGAACACGGCCTCTGATGTGGCCCCAGGGTTAGGAACATGGACACCGACATGGTCCCAGGTAATGGCTCAGATCCCTGGAATTGGCATGGTCTTTGATGGTATCAGGAGCCATGGACATCAACACAGACCCTGGCCAAGGTAGGGCCATGGACCCAGAAAGGCCCCCAGCTGCAGCCAGGGCACAGATGTCACCATGGCACCTTGGGACTGCACAGGCCACTTAGACCTGTATATCCTGGGCTGCAGCATGAGAGGGAATACTATTCTTGAATTGAATTATTTGAAGTACAGCAAAATAATCTTATCTGGTTACATATTTTGGTTTAATATTGGTGTTTATTTCGATGGTGTTCCTACTCCATTGTTGGAATCACGGAAGAAAAGTGTCTTTCTCTAGTTCTTGTCTTTTGTTGACTTACTTCTATTCCTGGTGAGTTAGTAGGCTTCTTTTTGGAAAATTCTTGTATCTCTTTCCATTTAATGTACCTTGATTTTTAGCATTATCAGATGGGACTGAACAGTAAGGAATCTGTTGCTGGCTTAGCGTTGATCTTTCCTGAAGGCCCAGTTTTGGATCGCTTTGGATTTCATGGAAGCTAGCTACTTGGTTGCGATTTAGAGGATTGCATAGCTATATAAATCAAGCAGCCTCATATAAACACAGCCAAGGTTTTCTACAGTTAATACTTTAGCTCCTTTGACTTATTACATAAACTAGTAAATTTTTTTTTCTTTATATAGTTTTCCTTAGCATCTCGCCTATCCAGCTCAAATGTCTCCTTCTTAGGGAAACCATTTTCTGTATTGGGTAACATTTCTTCCACTTGCTAATAGTTATAGCACTCTGCATGTTCTTCTATGGATAGTTAGTAATTATTTGTATGAACACATCGTATGCATTATATTCTTATCAAATACCTATTACTCGGCAAGCTTTTATCATATTCATTCCTGTGAATTATTGATTTTAATTCTTTGCATAGCTTGAGAAGTGTGCACACACTTTTTGTTGACGAGAGGTCAGGAACACCGATTTGTTGACCTTTGGTGACCTTGTGCCCTTGTTTTGGAATGCTGACTGAACACAGCGGGTGTGTGGAAGTTATCTGGTGAGTGAATGAATGGATGGAGCATCAGGCAGAACTGCCTTTGGTGTTGAGAAACGACTACACGCCATTTCTGCTAATGGGTTGGTTTGTCTCTGCTATGGTGTCCACAGCACAGCTGATTCCATCCCAAGCAGAGTCAGCCAAATTGAAACTCTTGAGGCATAGAGATGTTTCCTCTCAATCAGATTATGTGCCATTTACCATATATTACTTGATGCCAAAATATGTTTCCCTGATGAGCATGACATTTTATTTGCGTGCACATAAGCAAGTTCACAGTGTCTAATCTGGATGTGCAACCCCACTAAGACTGCATTTGTCTGGGTTTATTTAGCTGCTTTGTTTGAACGGGACAGCGGACAGTGATGTGGGATACTGAAGCCTGGAAAAGCTGATGAAGCTGCTTCTCCTGGAAGGCATTTGGGATGAAGAAATATGACCTTTAATCACCTCAGACCTCTTTTTGTTCTTGTTCCAGAACATTCTATGAGTAGAGACTTCTGAGCCTCTTCAGAGCTTTGGTCTTGATTTTATATGTCTTTGGAGTTTGAGATGGGTTTCCTGGTATTTAGAAAGAGTGTGTTTGAGGTAGCTTTGCCAAGACTGACCTTCTGACGTCACTAACAGTTTAAGAGCTGCCCGTCCCTTCAGGTGGGTTTTAGTGATTACCAGCCCAGGAAGGGAACTTGACATCACCTCAGAGAAGTAGGTTTCTTGTTTTTCAGATTTTCTTAAGGGATGTCATAAATTCTGTGGATGGAGCAAGTTTGCTTTGCTCAGACTCAAGGTCTTTCCGAGCAGCGAGGCTGTGTGTTTTTTGTGCGTTAGGTTGTGAGTATTCCCTCTGTTGTGGAAGCGTGGGTAGCATGTTCTTCACATGGAAGAAGAGAGCATAAAAAGAGAAGGCAGGAGAGGATTCAGAGAAGACAGAAGGAGATTTTGCTTTTCCTATCTGATTTCAATGCCAGGTGTCTGTATTTAATGGAGAGGTGAGAGAATTTACCTCACAGACTTCTTATGTGGAGAGACTTACATAGGTAATGAAACAACTCCAGGACAAGCCTGAAGGGAAGGAAAAGGATCCTTTGACATGGTAGAAACCCCATCAAGATACTGTCCCCACTGGAAGGCAGTGTGAGTGAAGAAGACAGTCTCCTCCTTGAAGAAATTTATTTGGTAATTAATCAGGAAAAAGGGAATTTTTATGAAACACTTTGATTGAGAGCTTATAATTTAAATGGAAACTACTGCTTTCAGAATTGAAGGCATTGCAAAGAAATGTCTCACAGACGTGTAGTTTGTAATGGCTTATGTTTCGAGCAGAGGTTAACCTGTAGCTCTGTCGGTATGTGCCACCATTTCCTTTTCCACGCCAATTTTAATGTCACACAGAAATAGCTGCTCAACCACAATATTGGGACTGAGGGTTGACCACATACTCACATGTACACGTAGGTCCTGGAGAGTGTTTTTCTTCTTTTATTCTCATGAAAAGTCATTTGTAACCAAACCAAAGAAAACCTCAAGTTACTAGTGTGGTAAGATTTATTATGTTACCCAAAGTCAAGCAGGTTGGAAGGATTATATTTGGTTCTAAGGTTTGTCCGAATCGCTGTGGTTTGCCAATCACCTCAGGGCTGAAGTTTTTTCCTTTCCACTTACGCCAGCGTCCTGTAGACACCATGATCTGGATGACGTAAAGAGATTTCAGGGGCACTTTTGCTTTATAATTTGGAAGGCTGCGTAGACTGGGCTGTTTTGTAACCACCTGAGATTTGCTTGCATAGAATGCTGTGTAACATCCATCCTATGGGTTTCTGATGGTTCCCACCCTACCTCTGAGAGGGGATCTTTATTTTGACATATAATTGCTCTGCTGTATCTAGTGCTAGTTCCCCAGGAAATGCGAACAAAGTTGGTCAATTACATTTACCATCTAGGAGACAATAATTACAATAACTTCCCTTTGTGTACTGCTCTGGTTTGCAAGTACTTTCACATAGTTAAAGCATTTGATCCTTAAAGCAGGCTTTGAAGTGAGCAAGAAGGATATTATTACCTACGTATTATAGAGGAAACAGGTTCAGAGGGGTTAATTGGCTTGTCTGAAGTCACATGATTAGTAAAAGGAATATCCAAGATTAGAGAGAGTGATTGTCCTAGCCCATGGCTACCTCCTTGCCTATAGTATCCCTCAGATATGCTTTGAACCAGAACCCAAGGAACCCAAGTATTTAATGATCTGAAAAGAGTCCTTAGTACTTATTTCCAAAACCAACATATGCAGTCTTGAAGTCAACAATATTTATTAAGCAAGCAAGCGAACAAACGACAAACAGCAGCAGCAGCAACAACAAGGATCTTCCATCCCTTTGGTAACTAAGATAGTTTGCAAAATGAATTTAATTTTCTTTTTTGGAAACAATGCAGTTCCGTTCAGTGAATTTTTCAACATTTGAGGGCAAAGGTGGCGTTTTCTGTTAAAAAGTAGGTTTTGTTTGGACACTATATTGTAAATATAATAAATTCAACCCTTGTAAGCAAACACGATAAATGCTATGTTTAGCTGTATTGGAAGTGCTAACACATATTTCAGAATGACCTTGCCTTTTCTCCGTCCACCAGTATGAAATTTAGGTACTCGGAGTCCTCATAAGTACTCGGGATGAAGAATGTACTGTTTGCATGGGAAACACCAACTATGCTGTGTGCTGCCTTTTTCTCTGCTGCTCACAGTAAATATATTGCTCTTGCTGTACTAAAGTTTTCAACTATCCTCTTGCAAATGTCGTAACTCAGCTTTCCTCTTTAAGTCAGAGTGCAAAGTGACACGCATGTGGCCACACACACACACACACACCCCTACACGCCTGTGTTTCCATGAGTCATTTACATACCTGGCCTGGTAGTGAGGAGACAGATGGGTTTGTCCTTCATTAAAACATTCCTGTCTATGTGTGAGTGTGCATATACAGGGAGGAGAGGAGAGATGAAGATGAATAACGTAGTTTCTTCAATTTCTAGGAAGTGGAAGGGCCTCCATTACATTATCTGAGTAGAAGTCTTCTCACCTCATTCATGTCCCTAGAGCCCATGGCCTTCTCTGGTTGATTGGATTTTTCAGAGTCTTCTGCGAGCGGCAGTAGGTTTTTTTCTTCCCCAATAGCTGCCACGAGGAAGGGTGCATGTGCAGAGAGATAAGTAACGAGACACTAACTTGGTGCTAACACTGGGCTACAGCAAGGAAAAGAAAACGTGGAAATGCAATAACAAAGAATTTCTAATTAAGTTTCCCTGGAAGCAGTATTTTCAAGAAGTCTTGCAAGGAGGACATGATAAGGGGGAGTCTCTTCTGCGTGAGCACCGATGCCAGTCTGAAGCAGCCATAAAGACCAGCAGATGAGAGCTGGGCCAATTCTCTTTACTGTAGTTAGGAACTAATTACAGGAGAATTCACACAGCTCAAAAGCTACTTCATTCACAAAGGGGTAGAACTTGCCCCAAGTTATGCACTGAAAATTAAAACCAAAGCCAAACAAAAAATAAAATGATTCTCCTCTGTCTTTCCCCTTCAACTTCTTGAACAATCTTGAAGAATATTCAACCATGCTATTGGCCTGTCAATTTGTCATTTATGAGAAGATAGGGGAGAGAATGAGTAAGAGATGCTAGAAAACATAAAAGAATTCTTTCAAATAAGCCCACACTTACGGCAGATAAGGCTGTTGTGGAAGAGGACTCCTGTTTCAGCAGATGACACTTTGAGGCAGAGGCTAGCAAAGCCCAGGACTGGACCTGAACTACAACCAACCAAAGCAATTTCAGGAACCTAAGTACCTACTAGGCCTCCTGCCTCTCAGCTCCCTCACTGTGATACCCAAGTATTTCACTGGGTGATTTTTTTTAAATGAACCGTTTTAGCTTTCTTATATCATTATTCTAAAGTAATAGAGAGCAAATAACCAATATTTCCCCGCAAATAAAGACAGGGTTTAGGAGCAGAGAGATAGGAATAAGCAGCTCCCTTTTCTATAGTGTGGGATGGCATGAATCGGCATATGAGAACTGTCTCTCTTCAACTCCTTTGAAACTCAGTTGATTATTTCATGGTTCTTGGCATTGTAAACTGTAGTTACCTCCTAAGGAAATCCCAGGTCTCTGTTGACTGTGGCAGATCGGATGGGCCAAGGAAGAGCCCAGCATGGCTGTCTTGAGACTGGAGCTGGGATGCCCTGCTCCATCCCATTTCCATCTTTATTATAATGGTCATAAGAATAGCTGCATACAATCATAGTGTCTCCTCTTCTTCATTGGATAATTGGCTGTTCTCCAACTTCCAGCAGGACACAGAATGTTTCGTGTGTGCGAATTTGATTCATGGCTCATTTCAGTTGCCTTTTTGTTACAGGAGGAGGAGGATCTGTGAGAAACTGAAAGTCCTGAGACAGGTCAAATCAGACTGAATGCCGTAGTGAAGAAAGACTCAAGAGTCAAGTTATTGACTTTGCACTGTATAAACTTCCTTGTTTTTTGTTTAGCCAAAGTTTGCAGAGGCAGGTATGAGCTACAGATCACCAAAGAGAGCTGTTCAGTTCTACTGGTTGAGCCTGCGTAATGGTACTTGTGATAATTGTGTGCTGAGATTCCAGTTATTTAAGAAAAATAATCTAATACCAATGATTATGGTCTGTTATTTTACATTTCAAACAGAGTACAAAAAATTTTTCCAGTTAGAGAGTGCTTCAGGTTCAAAGTTCACATCAAGATATGATGTGAGCATCATCTTACAGGTACCACATGTGTTCGGACGCGAACAGCACACTGGATGCCATTTTTACCAGCAGTGTGCTGATCAAATGTACAGCCCCTTAGGTGACAAAGCCTTTTATTGGATGACACTGGCAACACCAAATGATTGAAATGATATAAGAACAGTAAGACTCCCTTTTTGCTTTGGGTTATCAAATAATGTAACGGACAAAATATTATGACAAAGGCAATTTAAAATATCTTTGTGGTAATGTATTTGAAACCCAGGCTTTTATACATGCTAGGCTACGTAAGTGCTTGACCACTGAGTCGAAGGCTAAGCCCATTGCGAAGGTTCTGATTTTGATTGTGGCTGACTGTAGTACTAACTATAGACTACGCAGCCAGGAAATACTAGTGTAGATTCTTTTCTGGTATTATCTTTCAAAGACAGGTTGTTTTACACATTTTGTCTTTTCTGATGTATTACCCCTGTGTTAGAAAGACTCCTACCTTCTCCCATATCTCTCATTAACTGTCTGATTGGTGGTTTAGATTAGTCATTTTAGCATATCCAGATCTTATTTTTTATCATCTACCAATTAGAGGCCATAGGTCATATCTGGCCACTATGTTTATGTGAATAAAGTTTTATTGACTAGAGCCATGCTTATGCCTTTGCACACAGTTTATGGCTGCTTTTATCAACAATGAAGAAGATGAATAAGTAGGCCAGGATATGTTTAACCTTCAAGTAGATTTTAAATACTCTTACAGAGAGAAATAGTAACGTTATGAGGCAATGTATATGTTAATGAGCTACTTTTAGCCACTTTAGTGTATATATAAAATCTCAAAATATGTTGTATAATATAACAAGCTGTAATTTTATCTGTCTATTCAAAGTAAAACAAAAATTACATAAATTTAAATAAATTTCACATCTGGCTCTTTGTGGAAGAAGTGGCTCTTCCCTGATTTATAGAACGGGAGTGATGAGTCACTGGCATTGGACTTTTGAAAATTGGTCAAACGCATTTTTCAAACAAAACTTATGTAAAACTCTCCTATACAAAACAAACAAAAACAAAGTGTGTGTGGTCAAAGACATACTTGAGATTGAAGAAATACATCTAATTGGGCTTGTCCTCTCCCATCAGCTACTGACAAGGGCTCTTAGGAAGGGGTCCCACGTGATAAGAACATCTGAGAGGTTTGGCATGGCGCTGCAGCTCCCCAGTAGCTCCCAGTTTTAAAGAGGCCCTGAGGAAGTAGAACCCAGGGATAGACAATCACATTTCCAGTCTCCCCTTCTCACTCTGTAGGAAGGTTTCACTTGTCTTTCAGCCCATTGTAAGTGGCGACTCTGAAACATGATGTATGCGTGTGGCAAGTCCTGAAAGTCTTTGTGTTTCTTGGAAAACTTTTGTGTACCGATAAAAGAGAAATTGAAACTACAGTTTCGAAACAGACCCCAAGGGTAGAATCTATCAAAGCATCATGTCTCAATGGCTACATGCAAGTTTTTGTTTCAAAGCACAGCCTGTCAAGTAAATTGTTTATTTCCATACACTTTGAGCTGGCTTTTCTGATGATGGAGGGAGCAAAAGAATTGGATGTGGTCTAACAGCATAATAAAATCCAATTCAGTTAGTGTTTATGGAGTGCCCACGGGTGTGGGCCATTGTGTTAGACAAGATAAAAACCTCAGCGGTGCTCATGTGTTCTTTAGTCAATTTTGAAGGCTTCTTTTGCTTCCCCCAATAGCTTGGAACTCTCAACTCGCTGAAGAAAGTGCCCTGTGAAGGAGAGACCTCTACCTCCTGACGTTTTAGTGCACGTGGGAACAAAAGTAGTAGCAAGATGGAATAAAGACAAAGAAGAGGAATTGTTAGCCACTGACTCTTGTTTGAAAAAGGAACACTGCACTCTTCATAAAACATTCACAAAATTCCAGGGCAGGCCTAAACTTTCAAAGGCACACAATTACGTTGCAGAATAGGGTTCTACTCAGGTTGTTGAAATATATCAAATTATAGCATCAATGAATTATTTCTAATATCCCAAACACCTGACACTTAGTCATGCAAATGCCCATATGAATAAGCGCATTTAAAACTCCAGAATCATGGAAGTAATTAAATGCACAGGATTGCAAGTGATCTACATATGGTGGACCAATCTTAGTCTAAACATGTAATGGGGAGTTGTCTTAGAAAGGAATTGAGTGCAGTACTATAATCTCCTTTTAATACCAAGGATTAGCAAATATATTCTTTTTATTTTCTTCTTCCCTTTCTCCCTTCCTTTTTTTTTCTTTGTACTGGGGCTTCCAGCCAGGGCTTTATACATGCAGGCAAACCTTCAACCACTGACGTATTGTCCCAGCCCTTATAAGCATCATCTATAAGAATTGGGTAGTTAATTGTATTGGACTTGCAGCCTGCACAACATCAATTCCTCCATGTTAGTGTAAGGCAGCCATAGATGAATTCCGGTGAAACCATCCATGGGGTTAGGAATATAGGTCAGCTTGTAAAGTGCGTGCTTTGTCTGCTTATAGCTTGGGCTTGATTGCCAACACTGCAAATTACTAGCATGTCTATCATCCCAGAACTCAGGAGGTAGTGGCAGAAGAATCAGGAAATTCATCTTGTCTTAAAAAATAAAAATCTCTTGAGTTGATTTCGATTCCTAAGGATTGTGAGGCTCAAACCCAAGAGCAAAGGGAACATTTCTTTGAGAAGGCACCACTGCGGTCTAAAACTTTAACATATCCATTTGGCATTTGTAGTTTGCATAATAACCATCCATTTATTTTCCCATTTGTCTAAATTTACACATTCATATGGTTTACTTTATACATAAGAAGCGATCACTCCCTCTTACCCCCCGTCAGTATGAAGCAACGGAGAAAATCTGTTCGCCAAATGAAACTCGTACGAGTTTCTCAAAAGGAGCTCTAACGAACGGCTGGTGGTTCAGCAGGAAGACAGAATGGCGACCGTTTTCAAATTAGCCAGGCTCCCTCTTTGTTCTCCAGAAGGTTTGGAAGGCAGTGTCTTAACCTCAAGCCAGATATTACCCTACTAGCCTGATTAACCAGCGAGTTCTTGCTGTTGGAGGCATCTGTTCTCCTAGTCTTATGTTTGGGGCAAAGTCGTTTCCTTGGGAATGTTGAATAAAATCTCTGAATTTCGAAAGGTGATCATAGACACGGCTTTAGAAGCCAGCTTCTTGAAGACCCTTTCTTCTGTATCCTTCCCCCTGACAAACAGGGTGTGAGGAGTTATCAGGCATTCTGCACTTGGATATTCTTAGATAATAAGATCACATATATAGCCAGAGTTGACTGTGGGTGAGAAAAAAGAATAAAGCAACTAACTGATCACTCAGCAGCACGGCAAATTACACAAAAATAAATTTCCATTTTCTTCTTTGATGAATTTTCTCTGGCTCTATTTGATTAATTACAACATATAAATTGGAGCGAGTTCTCAGAGGTGGGAAGCCACTAGGAATGCTCTTTTGAAAGGTTCAGTGAATTCTATCATTGCTGAAATCATGGATGGCTACTTAATCACAGGCTCCTTTTATTTAGCAGCGTTGAGAGGCATGGCACCATAACCTTTAGGAAATTTCCAAACTGCTAATTTTAATGCACACATATCAAACAAAACAACCCCACTGAAGACGTCTTTAAACACCAAAGACCTGTTTCACAGCACCTGACTCAGTTTTAAGAATATCCCTTGCCTCATTTTTCCGTGTTTGGTTACCTCCTTATTATGACAATTAGCATGTCTTCTTGCATCTCCAAGATTGCTTTTGTTGCCTGTAATATGGCTCTTCCTCATGCTATTTTTGTAATTTTCCTCTAATTTGTTCTGTAAATGATGTAACGTATAAGTCTTTTCTAGGACTTTATGACTTGATCATCTTATGACAGTAATTGCCCCTCCATTGGAGGAAATGGAAAGAGGCAGGCATGGGAGTTGTGGGAGAAGGGCATTGAAATGACTCTCTTACCTCTAACGTCTTTTTCTTTGGTAGATGGGTTTGATGGCCTGGAGGGGAGGCAGAAAATGTGCCAGGAGCCTGGCCGAGCTGCTTTTTTCATAGAACATTATTTCAGACATTGATTTCAAAATCACACAAAACCAAACAAAGCAAAAAAAAAAAATTGGAAAGACATTGAGAGCCTTCTATGCTACTCTGCGTATGCTCCTCTTTTCAAAGTCGTTTTGAAACTGATCACCTTGGCAACCAGAGGAAGTGGAATGAAAATCTACAGGACCTTGAGGAGCCCTATGGATGGGGACAGGGCCGCATGGGCCTGCTGGGAGCTAGCCAGCTTACTCTCTTCTAGGGGGGACCTGAGAGAGCTTTGGAGGCCCAGGCAATCCGAGGGGATTCTTACTATGCAGGAATGTGTACCAGTCTTTTCTGATCTCTGCTTTTTCCAAGGAAATATGGAAATAGAGATTTTATGTGAAGTTTTGTGATGTTTTTTAAGTTTAAGATCAATTCAGTTAAAGCCAGAATACTGTGAGGGCTGACGGTCCACACATGCGAGCCACATTGATGTTCCAGAGCAGCACTGTGCAGACTCTGACAGACTGTCTTCTTGGCTCCGTGAGATGTCGGCTCTAGGGACTCTAGGAGTAAGGAAAGAGAAACTGCTATGCATCTGCTTTGACTTTAGTATAAGGAGCTAATGAAACTGACACAGATTCACAGGGACATGCATTTGCGTGAAAGGGACCGAGTATCACTCTCTGTCTTAGCAAAGAGGGACATGTGGAATTAGATATTTATTCACTTTTCTCTCCTAAGAGGCATTCAAAAGTCTTCGTTAGCTCATGGAAATTTTTCCTGATTTCATAGGGACCTTTAATCCACACACTTCTGGTTTTATATAAGAATCTGTCAAATACATTCCCATTATTTTAGCTTCTATATTTAAAGTATAAGTCTTTAAACATATGCTTGTTGATAATCTCTTTTTCTTTAGTTATTATTTACTTACATAATTCATGCATACATACATGCATGCATACATACATCTGTAGAGTGAGGAGGCATGGAAGGACTTGAAAGAAAGGTACCAAGGAGAGGCTGGAGGGAGGAAAGAGAGGGTGGAAATTGATGTAATTCTATTTCAATGAAAATTATTAAAGACAAATAAATAAGTGATGTGTGCTTATATTTTCTTTTTTGTTTTATTTTTTCCCTCCTCCATCTCTCCACACCCCCCTCAAACTACCCCTTCTCCGTATTAGCTCAGAAAGAGGCAGGCCTCCCATGGGCATCAACAAAGCAGAGCATACCCAGCTACCATAAGACCAAGTACTTCCCCCTGTATTCAGGCTTGGCAAGGCAATACAGCATGAGAGATAGATTTCAAAGAGCCAGACAAAGCACCAAGGACAGCCCCTACTCCCATTTCATGGAGTCTCATAAATAGATCAAACTGCACAATTGTCACATATATATGCAGATGGCCTAGACTGGTCCCATGCCAGACCCCTGATTGTTGGTTCAGACTCTGTGAGATCCCATGATCCAGGCTAGCTGTTTCTCTGTGATGTCCCTGACCCCAATGTTTCCTAAAATCCCTCCTCCCTCTCTTCAGCAGAACTTCCATAGCTCTGCCCAATGTTTGGGCATGGGTCTCTGAACCTGCCTCTATCAGTTACTGGATAAATGTTCTCCAGTGACAATCAGAGTAGTCACTTATTGGATTACAGGGGATGTCCAGTTCATGCTGAGTCCACTGCTGCCAGGAGTCTTCCCTGAGCACATTCTTGTAGATTCGTGAAAGTCCTGACTGCCACAGTTATTAACTACAGCAGAGCTTGCTTGATTTTGGGAGGAAAGGTAATGCGTATGTGTTTAGGTTAATAAGAAAATCAGGGTAGAGTGGTTACAAACACCAGCTTTTAGGTGAAAAACTGAAATACCAATGGTTAAGAGGTTTGTGTTGAATTTAGAAAGGCAAGTGATTGAATCCCATGTTTCTTTGTTTATATAATATTCTGAGTTATGGTACCTTACTCTTATAAAGATAGGGTCTCATGTAACCAGGTTGGCCTCTGACTCCCAGAGAAGCCCCAAATAACACTGATCTCTTGATTCTCATCCTTCTACCTCCAAAGTGTTGGGATTCAATGCATCCCATGTAATGGGATACCATGCTCAGTTTATGTGGGACTGTAGAGCTAGGGAGTTGAACCCATGGCTTCATGCATACTAGACAAGACTTTTATCATCTGAGCTACAGCTCCAACTGATATGTAACATCTCTTTAAAGTTTATAAATAATCATTTAGAGTGTTAGAAGTATGACTTGTGTGATCTCAGAGACATCGGATGGATAGAACATTGAAGAGCTACTGGAGACAAAGGATCTGCTTCAGGAGCAACTAGTCATGTGGGGTCAGAGGGCACAGTCAGAAAGTGGAGGCTCTTGAATGCATGTCAGGAATCTGGAGCTTATTTAGGTTCGTGGAGTGACCTATGAAAGAATTTTATCAGAGACACTTCTGGAGAATTTTAGGGGGAATTCTTTAGCAACAGTGCCAGGGATGTTACCCATACAAGAGGAGATGGTCTGGATTAGATTCAGACTTTCTAAACAAAAAGGGAGAGATGTCTTTAGGGCTATCATTAGATATGATTTTCAAACAAAGAGGTTCACTGTGTAATTCTTGCGCCTATGGCAAGGTTACACAGAAGCAAATATAAGTTTTAGGATTACTTTAAAGGTAATGTATGGTTGGTGGAGAAAAGATCAGAATTGAATTAAACAGAATTAAAGTAATAGAAGTGAGCAATGTCTACTTGATAGGAATGGAAAATGAAAAATAGAAAAGAGCTAAAGAATTTGAAGAAGAAAAGGGATAATTTAATGACAAGTTCTTATTTGAACAACTCAAAGTATATGTCTATTTTTTTAAACTATGGCTATGAGAATCCATACTTTGCACTCCTAAGAAGGAAGCCACATCCCTCCTTGTCACTTTTCATGTGTCATACCACTTTAGAGACCTTCTTTTTTGATCTCTCAATTAGCTGTCTGCTTTTTTTTCCAGTTTGGAGTTATGCTGGTGAACAAGATCAGGAGCACCATACAGTGGTGTGTGGTGATGCACTTCCCTGTCTATGTTGTATGTTTCAGGATCTGCAAGGAATAAGCCTATTGCATTTCTTCCTCAGTAGTTGTATTATCATTAATTTACTAAACACAAGGCTATCATTTCTTAAGGATAGATGCCTTCTGCTATTCTTCTTTTTTTTTAAAGATTTATTTATTATGTATACGACATTCCTTCCATGCATGTTTGTATGCCAGAAGAGGGCACCAGATCTCATTATAGATGGTTGTGAGCCACCATGTGGTTGCTGGGAATTGAACTCAGGAACTCTGGAAGAGCAATCAGTACTCTTAACCTCTGAGCCATCTCTCCAGCCCTCTGCTATTCTTTCTACTCAATAAAACTATTACACCAGTGATGTTGTCTAATGAAATATTGATATATAGGTATGTTTTTATTAGAATATATGTATATGCTTATATATGTGTTTATATGTATATACTTTTCTAAACAGAAAGATGTCTTTATCATCTCTGTCATCTCCTGCCATGTTTTGCAGAAACGTCTGTAAGGTGAAAGGTCAACATTTGAAAAGGATTGATTCATGCCTCTCTAGATATTTGAATTTGTGATTGACATTAGTTAGTTGACATATTTGTTCATTCATTGACTCTTTTCCCTGGCCACATTAACTATTGCTAGGTCAGGATACATACTTTTATGGCTTCCTTCATATGAATTTGTTACAACCACTTGGTTGATAGTTTGGGAAGCAAACCATCTACGTCCCCCTATCCCTTCTAGAACTGTTCTCTCAGTTCATGTTTCTCTCATTGTTGTAAATCCATTTTTTTGGTAACATTATTTCCTTTCTTGAGAGCTGTTTTTTATTCTTTTCTTTTCTTTGCCATGGCCCCTCCCTTAGACTTCCATCCTGTGTTCACAAGAATGCACTGAAGTTTCGGGAGGGTGCAGGCTCCTTCATGACTCCGTAGCCCAGGTTAGCTCAGTGTTTCACATAAACGTGTAAGTAATAGATGAGTCTGACACAAACATTTGACATCTTTTTGAGTGTGAGACTGTGTTAGATCCTGGTATACAAACTTAAATCAGATTTTGACCTTGTTTTTACCAACCTAAGTTCCAGCAGAGAAAACCACAAACGAGTCAGAGGCTGTCGAAGAGGAGGTCAGAGTTGTTCCAGACAACATTGTGATCTGGCTTTCTGAAAGGCGTCTTTGAAGGACCTAGCACTTTCCACATTTTAAAGGACAAAGAGACTCAATTATTATCAGAAGTAATGAGATTCGACCTTAAGCTGTATGAGCAGATGATGATCTAAGAGGACAAGGCTTGGGAATCTATTAGGAAGAAGGATTGAGTAGGACTTGTAAACAGTGGGCTGAAGTTGGATAGTTAAGGAGGAGGTCTCTAAGCTGGCGTTGAACTCAGAGATCCACCTGCCTCCGCCTCCAGAGTGCTGGGATTAAAGGCATGTGTCACCACTGCCTGGTCAGGTTTGGTTCTTCAACTTATGACTAAGAAGAAGGTGGCAGCTGCTCAGGGATGTCAGGATTCATGAAGAAGTAGTGACACTAGAACTAGAAGAAAGAGGGATGCAGATCATATGAGGAATGGTTTGGACCTCCTGATGTCACTCCTCAGTACTAGTCTCTGTCTTATTTAATTATCAAGAACTCAGTCCTCACTACTGATACAAACATGCATGGCCACATAGGTAGGGATTTCTCTGCAGGGAGAGGATATTGTTCTGGAGGAGAATGGAGATGAGTTATCTCAATAGGAGTAAAGGAAGGTCTTACTGCTGGCATCAGTGTTAGGCACTAGGCTAACCAGTTTCAACACCTGAGTATGCCTCAACGTCAGAGATCCCACTGTGTCTGGTGACTGTGCCTGTATCTGGTTAGTGAGTCAGACAGGCAACACTAACAGACAGAAGAAAACCTGCTCTGTAATTTCCTGTCTATCAGTCATGGTTAGTTTTGATTGTCAACTTGTATGGATTACGAGATACCTAGGGCATTAGTGATATACACCTGTAGGTGTTTCTGTAAAATATTTCCAGAGAATGTCAACTGAAGGGAAAAGATGTATGACAAATGTGGGTGGCACCATCCCTTGGACAGGGATCCTAGCTGAATAAAGAGAAGAAAGGGAGAATGGGATCTGAGCGCTAGCATGCTCATTCCCTCTGTTTCTTTCTACCTGGATGTGAACGAGAAGCAGCCACACAGCACCATTGTCATGGAGGCTTCCAGCTACCATGCCCTTTCCACGGCAATACACTGTGCCCACTCTGTGAGCCAGTGTCTTCAGTTGCTTCCTGTCTGGTCTTTAGTCATAGCAAGGAAAAAGGTAAGTCATATCACTTCCCTTTCCAATTCTGAGGACCAAGATCACCCTGCATTTCCATAGCCCCTGCTTTCTGCCTGTGCAAAACTCAACCTGTACACAGACAGAATGAGGGCCGACTCTTTCGAGATCTCTCCTGCTCTCCCCGGATTATGCCACCTCTTTTCTCTGTTTCTGCAATGCTTCCAGTCTCCGCCGAACCTCTCTGTATTAAAATGTTCTGATGCTTTGGGGAGACAGAAGAACTCCTGGGAGGTGGAGACTTACAGGATATTCTTTAGTTGTTTGATGTCATGCCTTTGAAAAGGGCTGTGGGATCCTACATCCTTTCTGCTTCTCTTTGCTTCCTGGTTAATGAGGTGAAGAGTTTTGCTCTGTCCTCCTGCCATAGCGTTCCATGTTATTTAAGGTCAAGTGGAATGAGATCATTCAGTCATGGATCAGGGCCTTTAAAACAGGGAGCCAAAATAAGCCTTGTATCTTACAAGCTAATTATCACAGGTACTTTGATATAATGACGAGAAGATGATTGACAAGGGGTCTTTTGAGAAAGGGGTGCAGAGAGTATATCCTAGAATGCTGTGGGGTAAGGGGCTATAGTTAGAGTCTAATTGTTAATAGCTTAATAGGATGAGCTACGGTTGCCTTGGCTTAGGAAGAAACAAACCTTAAAAAACAAGTTCATAATTAGTTTTATGATCGTATTAAAGGTACTTCCGATTTCCAAGAGGGTTTCGGTGTAAAACCAACACATCTCGGCCACTGTTCTAAATGGAAGCCTACTTTGAATAAAGAATTTCAAAGAAATTGTGGGAAAGTTTGAAGCAGCTCTTATTGCTGGGAACAGAAACCCTTTAATCTCTTAGTAAATGAATGCAGTGTGATAATGATATAATGATACCTCAAATTTAGATTGCATATTTATTTTCCCCTAAGACTTTCCTGAGGCGCTTGAATGAATTGTCATTTCTCTCCCCTCACCCCTGACTTTCCTCAAGTGGGGGAAGGAAGACTAGGGATAATTGAATCTTTAATAGCTAATGCCCCATTTTTTAATTCAACTGTCTCCCCAATCCACCTGTATTATAGCTCTGAAATAGCACTAAAATGATTTTCACTTCCTGTCTTTTGACAGCCTAGGGGAGAGGCTGTTAGAATGAGAAGGGAAATGATTGCTATGAAAAGAGCAGTGAAGGGTTGTGGGGATAAAGGTTCATTCTACTGGAGACCGAGGAACCTGCAAGAATAATCTACCTCTCGATCGTCAAAAATTGATTCAATTTGCAAAGCCTTTCTTATCATCAAAAAGCTATCCTTCCTGAGATTTGGGTATCTTAGTAATGTGCTCTGCCTAGACTTTGTAAATTATTGTAGACATACCCTGTCTTATCTTCTACACAGATCCTGGATGGGGCACTGCTTCTTTATGTCATGGAGACCATCACTGTGGCTTGAAGGGGCTGAATAAGATTCCCAAGGTCATGTACCTAGATGGGATGCTTGTTGGGACTAGAATTCAAAATCTGTTGCCTTCCAAAGATGGAACTTGTGACCATGGTGTTTATGGAATCCCGTATGTGCGGTACTGTTATGTAAGCAGCTGCTTTGCTGACTCCACAACTGAAACAATGGAATATGTATGTGTCAGTGTGTGTGTGTGTGTGTGTGTGTGTGTGTGTGTGTGTGTGTGTGTGTAGGGTTGCTACTGAAATAGTCCTTTAGAGACCAGGTTGCTAAACATGTTCGAAACAAAACGGCTTCCCAAATAAAGCCTCTGGCTTCTTTCAGATACTACATCTCCCTTCCCGCTCCCTTGGTGGAAACCTTTGTCTCCTCCAGTACAACTTAAGGAAGAAGATTTGACATCCTAAAGGATGACATCAAAATATAAAGGAATAATAAACAATAAACATTGCACAACTCTGCTAATTCATGCCCCACAGGGAAAAACAGCAGGAAAATCTTAGAGTGTGCCAAATGGAAAAAACAACTATACTGGTACAGGCAGAAATGTTAATTCAGACTTCCAGATGATAAAAGACTTGTTACAAACAATGGGAATTGGAAAAAATAAGAGCTGTACTCAGCCAAATCCCTCAAATATATGCAAGCAGCTAATTCCCATGGAGATAGATGGATGTGTCAGTTTCTGCAGTTTAATGAAGACAATTAGACTTAGGATGCTCATTCTGTTCTCCCTCTGTGTTCAAGGCCTTTCATCACTGGTGGGGATGAAGCAACTCTCAGAAAGCCAGAAGACTGTGCTGCAGTCGGGGCAGGAAGTGTGCTCCAAAAGGAACGTGTATATAGCTCAGGCTTTGGGTTCAGTACATCTTCCCCCAGGAGAAGGACGGAAGTATGCATGGAATAAGCTGACCCTGCTTTTGGATCCACACTGGCCCATTATTAGGACGTTTGTTCAGTATTGGCATCCTTGGAGCAATCTTCCCTAAATTGCTACCTTCTCCATCGTATACTACTTTGAACAATGTACAATTAGCTGCATTTCTTCTTGGAGAACTTTCCTTCAAAGAAAACATGATAAACTTTGGTAGCATGGTACCCTTACAAATAATGCTTGATTGAGACAGCTTAATTTAGTAATTTATTTATCAGTTTCAACGATTCTAGTCATCTCTGAAGATGTCAACATCCATTTGTTTTGTGGGTATACTGGGGTCAAAATCAGTGCCTTATTCATGGGACTATTTATCTATACCCACAGATGCATCCGACTCTGCATTTGATCCTGCTTCCTGCTCATCTATAAGGAAGAGTTTCCTCCCTAATTAACTTGCTTTTATTTTCTCTCTGGGAGACATGCTAACTTGTATTGTTCTGATATAATTACTTTTGTTTATTTTAGTCTCTGACCAGATTTCAACAAAATTAAGGGGTGAGGGTAAAAAGGGGCTTCCATTTTTTTTTTGTAAGCTGCTCTTGTCCCATACCCCATCAATCAATAACTGTTTTTAAGTTTTGCACTCCGCAGAGGTAGGTTTTCAATAAGTCACTGTTAGGTGATTCAACAGATCTGTGTATTTGGAAATAGCAAGCATTAGAAGAAGAGATTAATTCCAAAAGATTAAGCTATAAAATGGACAAATGAAAGAGGCAGTTGGAGTCTTTGAAGAGTGCTGAGTGTCAATCAAAGGCTCCTGACAGTCTCAAGGGATCTATGAACATTCTAATCAGACAGTCAAAGAGAAAGTTCAGTGGTGTGGATGAGGAACTGGCACCTAATGTGGTGGGTGAGTCCATAGAGCAGGTGCCGCCCTGAGGATGACCTTGGCCTTGATACACCTCCTGTAAGTCACTTCCTGTCCTTCAACCCTGCATAGCTTCTATTTCTTAGCCCACTGACTCTTCATGATCTTTACATGGTCATGTTGATATATTTTTTTCAGTCTGTTAAAGTGTGCTGCATTTGTAGGATCTACCTTGGGGACAATGCGCTTTCTCTCTCAGAATTTCTGTGATTTTGCCTGCCCCTTGGAACTGAGAAAAGTATGGTTATCATAATTTTTTTCCTTTTGTTGTGATCAAATGCCATGACCAAGGTAACTTACAAAAGAAACCATTAGATTTAAGGCTTATGGTTTCAGAGGGTTTGAGTCCATGATGGCAAAGCAAAGCCATGGTGGCTGGTATAGCAGAGAGAGACACTGGGAAGGACAGACACCTTTTGAAACCTCAAAGCCCACCCCAGCGACATTCCTTCTCTAGCAAGGCCACACCTCCTAATCCTTTTCAAATAGTTCCACCAATGAGGGATCAAGTATTCAAACATATGAGCCCATGGGCCATTCTCATCCAAAGTACCACAATAGTTTAAAGATAACATTGTACAGGATTGACATGATGGCACAATGAGCCAAGAGTGAAGAGATACTGGTCTAGCAGGGCACCCAAACTTATTCCCAGAACCCACAATGAGCACTTTATGATAACCTGTATGTCCAGCTCCAGGAGATCCAAAACTCTCTCCTGGCTTCTCAGGCGCTTGTATACACACACAGCCACATCTTCACCCACCACTCTTACAAATAAAATAAATCTTTGAAAACATAATGTTTTACAGATTAGAATAGACAGATCACATATTTTTTTCATTCCTTGATAGAGTAATCACATTTTCTCCCACCCGCCTTCCTGCTTCAAAGTGACTTTGGGGTGGCTCCTTTGGTAAGCAGTAGGGAAAAAAAAAATCCTGAGTATAGCCAGCTTTTTCTGATTGATTATTTCATACTTGTGAAACAATTTTCTGGACCAATTATGTCCTTGCAGATGACAGAAACCATTTAGTCTAATGACCATAATAATTAATTTTCATTATGAGGCAGATTGGTTAATGATGCCGAAGCCTAGATTTCATTATGGAACTAAAACAGAATATTCATCCACACTCCCAGAACATAACTTTTAAGTTTTTTAAACTAAGTAGTAAATTCTCCAGTGGCTCCTCTTCTAGAGGCATCTGAGGCAGCAGCAGGGAATGAGAGAAGCGGTGGAGTAACCATTGATCTGCTCCCCTGAAACGAGATGAGATACTCAAACGGTATCCTCGGCAACTTTGAGAACTTGTTTGAAGTGAGAATTTGGGGGTCTTACCCTAGGCTTCTTCAATCAGAAGCACTAAAAGTGGGGTCCAGCCATCTGGGTTTGCAAGACTTCCAGACATTTCTGATGTAATGGGAACCATTTGTCCAGACAATAAGTTAAGGGGGTCTGGGAAGCGCATCGAAAAAATCTCAACTGAAAACAAATTCAAGAACAATTTTTGACAAGCCTGTTACCTAATATTTGAAATGTAGATTATAACACAGTAGAAGCTGGGTGGTGGTGGTGCTCTCCTTTAATTCCAGCACTTGGGAGGCAGAGGCAAGCAGATCTCCGTGAGTTTGAAACCAGCCTGGTCTACAGAGCTAGTTACAGGACAGTTAGGGCTATTACACAGAGAAACCCTGTCTCGAAAAACAAAACAAAACAAAAAAACAGAAAAAATAAACACAGTGGAATTTAATAGAGACTTATAACTTGCTGGGCAAGGGATTTCTTTAATTACTAACACACCCAGGCACAGGATTCAATGATTATACTCCTAATGAATTTACAGGCAAATTTTAAGTATTTTGTGATTTTTTTTAAAGTGAATATCGACAGAATGATGCTATTGTTGTTGTTTGTCTCTGAAGTGCTGGGGATCCAAGGCCTTCTGTGTGCTATATAAACACTCTAGCACTGAGCGGTTTCCATAGCCCTCACAGAGCAGCATGTTGGATAAAAACCCCTTCTGGACAATGGAGACATGGCAGTGTTCAGAAAGACAAAGATGCTGCTAATGTTCCAGGATTCAGAGGTGCACAGAAAAGAATAATTAAAAAAAGAAGTCTACATCCTGGCATGGAATTATGTGCCCTCAAGATAGAGAAATGGAAGCTGGGCGGTGGTGGTGCACGCCTTTAATCCCAGCACTCGGGAGGCAGACACAGGTGGATTTCTGTGAGTTCGAGACCAGCCTGGTGTACCATAGCTAGTTCCAGACAGGCTCCAAAGCTACAGAGAACCCTGTCTCAAAAAAACAAACAAACAAACAAAAAACAAAATAAAAACAAAACAAAGGGCTGGAGAGATGGCTCAGTGGTTAAGAGCATTGCGTGCTCTTCCAAAGGACCCGAGTTCGATTCCCAGCAACCACATGGTGACTCACAACCATCTGTAATGAGGTCTGGTGTCCTCTTCTGGCCTACAGACATATATGCAAACAGAATAGTGTGTCCATAATAAATAAATAAATTAGAAAAAAAACAAAACAAAAAAAAGATAGAGAAGTGGAAATTAGGGAGTGGACAGAACACTGTTGGAGGGTAAGCCTCTACTGCACATTTCATTGTGAAAATTCTCTTAGATGAACAGCATTTAAATGGTATGAGAAAACAAAAGAAAAGAAAAGAAAACAAAACAAACAAACAAAAAACCCAAGCAGATCTCTAGGGGAAGGAAGAGAAAGCATCTTAGGCTTGTGGAATGGAATGGGATATGACAGTGAGTTCATAAACAGTGAGAAACTTGGACAATGTCACAGAACATGTCTTGGAATCTATATTTACTTCACCAGTCCTGCTCTGTTTTCCCTCTTATTAGAGCCATCCAGACGAGAGTCATCTGTAACAAGCGGGGTCTCTTTCATGTCAAGGCCTCTGGCCTCTGTACCCTCTGTTTTCAGGCCATTCTAGGGTAACTCCTCCTGGCACTTGTGTTGAAACTGACCACTAGTGGTTGTCTTTTTGGGAATATGACTGATGGGATGGTATCTTATGAAGATTACAGCATGTAACTTATGCTCTTCTGAATGAAGAGACATAGCTTCCCTGTTTGTGCCGCTGTCCTTGGTGATGTCACCTCACAACTCTTGATGATGAATACCTGTCCTGTTCCAAGCTCTGAGCTAACTAAATTAGTCACGTGTCATCCTTTCAGGACTAATTTTTTAGAAAATAATTGTTCATCTGGACTATATTGGGATATGAGTTTAAGGCACACCTGGTGGTCTGTGCCTAGAGTCCTTATTACTCTGGAAGCCGAGGCTGGAAGATTACAAGTTCAAGACTACCCTGAGGCCAGCTCCAGAAAGTTAGTGGGATCTTGTCCAGAAGTGAAAACTCAAATTATAGCTGGGATTGTATCTCCCTCCCTTTCACCTCCCTTTTCTTACTTCACTTTCCTTTTCCCTCATGCCATCCCCTTTCCATTCCTTTGATTTTATTCTCTCCATTCTATATCGTATTGTTTTTGAAGTTGATTTACTTATTTTACAATTCCATGCATGTGATTATAGATTATAGCATTAACTGTTTTGGTGCCCGTTGTAGATATAAGTGTACACTTTCCTCATGAAAAACTAACTTGTTGGTGATATGTAGTAATAGGAGTGGTGGGGCTGCGTTCCCAGCACCCCAGCCGCCTGCCCGGCTAGCTTATGCCCGAAATAACAACACACAAACTGTATTCATTTAAACACTGCTTGGCCCTTTAGCTCTAGCCCTTACTGGCTAATTCTGATATCCCGATCAACCCATCTCTAATAATCTGTGAGAACGGTCTTACCGGGAAGATTCTAGCCTAGTCCATCCTGGGTCGGAGCTTCATGGCGTGTGTCTGCCCAGGAGCGGGGCATGGCGTCTCTCTCAGGCGTCTGCTCCTGAGAGGAGAGCTGTCGAGTCTGAGCTCACTTCCTCTTCCTCCCAGTGTCTGTTCTGTTTACTCCTCCCACCTATCTTCTAACCAATAAAATGGACCAAGGCAGTTCCTTTATTAGCCAATGACCTTCCTCCATCAGTGATATTATGCATTTGTGGTATGGATAGAAAGTCACTCACATTTCCTCATGCCAAGTACCTATGCCTTAGGGCTAGTCCTTATGTCCCAAAGCAAATTCTTACTAGGTACTGCTTTACCACATAATATGACCAGAACTACGTTCATTAAAATGAAGATGAAAGAGACCATGGGCTTGCTTAAAAGGCCTTACTGGCCTATTTTAACTAATGTGGTTTCACTTCATTTTTAATCTGTAAAACTAATAATTGATTCTTCATATACTAGAATTTTATTTACCTTTTCCTTTTATTGAGGATAGATTTTTCTATTACACAATATATCCAGATTATAGCTTCCTTGCCCTGTGCTCCTCCCAGTTCTTTTCCATCTCCTTCCATCCAGATCTATTCCATTCCTTTCTCTTCCTGGAAAACAGGCAGGCCTCTAAGGGGTAATAATAAAATAAAATGAGATAAAATAAAAAATAGCACATTGGATTTGAACAACACAAGCAAACAGAAGGAAAGGAGCTCAAGAAAAGGGACCAACTGGTTAATACCCTCAGGACTCTCATAAAAAAATGAACTGGAAGCCATAATATATACAGAGAACCCAGTGTAGGTGCTGTACACTTCTCTGATGGAAGTTTTTCTGATGAGGGATAAGCAAAGCACTGATCTATGAATACAATAGAATGTCATTAGGAGTCATTTTATTACTACTTGTTTTTTTTTTACAACAGTATTTGGTTTTACTCAAAGTCCTTGCGCTATCTAGTCTCAAGATCTTTGACACCCAAGCAGTGTCAAGTATGGGTTTCATCTGGAGTGGGACCTTCTGTCAAATCCAGTACTGTTTGGTTGCTTCCTCAAATTTTGCTCAACCTTTACACTGACTTGTCTTGAAGGCAGAAACAATATTGTAGATCAAAGGGTCGGTGGGCTCATTTGGTGTTTACATTTCTCCTTTGATAGCATGCAAAGTACATTCCTTACCAAAGACTCTAGCATGTAGTGGCAAAGGCTCTATGTACATACCAGCTCAGCTCTCATGTTGAGTGAACTGTGTAGATGCCTTTAGCAATGGAATGGGGCTTTCTATTAGTTTGTCTTAGTAACAGCCTGGGTTGTGTTGTAAGAAGGCTGCTTGGCTGCTTGTTCATTTTTCAGCCATCCAGATTCCCAAAGTAACCACACAGAAACTGTATTAATTAAATCACGGCTTGACCCATTAGCTCTAGCTTTTTACTGGCTAACTCTTACATCTTAATTTAACCCATTTCTAGTAATTTGTGTATCGCCATGAGGCTGTGGCTTACTGGATAAAATTCTGGCATCTGTCTCTGGCCGGGATACATAGCTTCTCTCTGACTCCACCTTCTCTCTCCCGGCACTCAGTTTAGTTTTCCCAGCCTACCTCTGTTCTGCCCAGCTCTGCTATAGGCTCAAGCAGTTTCTTTATTAACGAATGGTATTCACTACATACAAAGGGGAATTCCACATCAGGATTGTTTGGGGATTCTCAAGGGATCCCTTTGGCTGGCCCTTAGTTGTATCTCATTCCAGGTACTAGAATTTGGCTTCATTAGACAAGAAATAGGCAGTTAGAACTTTGTTTCTCCTATTATTTTGCAACTTCATTTATATTACCTTTATATATTTGCATATTTTAGGAAACTTCTTCTGTAATAGATTTCCATAAAAAAAGAAATTTATGCCTGGACAATGCTGAAGCATGTGTGGGCAGCCTGTATACATTGGTTCTGTTGAACTTATTCATACTGGGTTTCATGGTCTAAGTTGATGAGGATGACTGACCAGGTCTCTTCCTCAAAATAGATTTCCATACTACTCTTTAAATGACCCATAATTTTAGTGGTCTCTCCCTATAGTCTCTGTCTCATCCCCCTCTTCTCTCACTCTCTGGTGTAGGAGTTTCTTCTGTTTGTGTGTTGCTTTCATTGGTTAATGAATAAAGAAGCTGCCTTGGCCTAGTTGATAGGGCAGTACTTAGGTAAGCGGGGAAGACAGAACTGAATGCTGGGAGGAAGAAAGGCAGAGTAGGGGAGAGACACCATGGAGTCACTAGAGACAGACATGCTGAATCTTTCCTGGTAAGCCACTGCCATGTGGTGATACACAGATTGATAGAAATGGGTTAAGCTGAGATGTAAGAGTTAGCCAATAAGAAGTTAGAGCTAATGGGCCAAGCAGTGTTTTAATTAATACGGCTTCTGTGTGGTTATTTCAGGTGCAAGCTAGTCATCTTTAGGACAAACAAGCAGCCCCTCTCCTTGCAACAACCTTCCCCTCTTGACTCTCCAGTACCAGGCCCCTCCCATTCATAACTGTCTATTTGATTTCCATTTCCTAGGAAGTGCTTTTTGTGCCCCTGAGTTCCTTGCACTATAACTAACCTCTGTAGTTCTATGAATTGTAGCTTTGTTATCATTGAATTAATAGCCAATATCCACAGATAAGCAAATACATATGGTATATGTCTTTTTAGATCTGGAATACCTCACTCAGAATGATTTTTTTTTCTATAGTTCCATCCATTTACCCATAATTTTAATGATTTCATTCTTATAACCACTGGGTAATATTCTATTGAATAAATGTACCACATTTTAAAACATCCATTCTTTCATTAAGGGACATCAAAATTGTTTCCAAGTTCTGGTTATAACAAATAGAGTAGTAGTGGACATGCTTGAGCAAGTGTCTCTGCGGTAGGGTGAAGCATCCTTTGGGTATTTGCCCAAGAGTGGTATAGCTGGATCTTGAAGTAGATATGTTCTCATCTTCCTGAGGAACCCTCAAACTGATTTCCATAGTGGCTGCACAATTTTTCCTTCCCATCAGCAATGGATGAGTGCTCCCTTTATTCTTTTCAGCATGAGGGGGCTACTTATTTTGTTGTTATTAACCATTCTGGCAGTGTAAGATGAAATCTCAAAATAGTTTTGGTTTGCATTTCCCTAATGGCTAAGGATTTTGAACATTTCTTGAAGTAATTCTCAGTCATTTGAATTTCCTCTCTGAGAATGCTGTTTATAGCTGTACCCCATTTCTTGTTGAATTCTTAATATATTTTAGATATTAGCTCTCTATCGGGTGAGTACTTGGTAAAAATTTCATTCTAGCCCATTGCTTTGTCTGGGTGGTAAGATCCTTTGCTGTACAGAAGTTTTTCAGTGTCATGAGATGCCATTTATTAATTGCTGTTCCCAGTTCCTGTGGTAACTGTTTTCTATTCAGAAAGTCTTTTCCTGAACCAATGAGTTCAAGACTAGCCCCTTCCTTAGCTTCTATCAGATTCAGTGTGTCTGGTCTTCTGATGAAGTTCTTTGGTCCATTTAGACTTGAGTTTTGCACAGGTTGCTTTCTTCCACATGTAGCCATCTAGTTGACCACCACCATTTACTGAAGATGTTTTTTCCCCCAATGCATATTTCTGACTTCTTTTTAAAAATTCAGATATCCATAGATGTGTAGATTTATGGCTAGATCTTCAGTTCAATTCCATTGCTCACTATGTTTGTTTTTCTGTCAAAACCATGTGGTTTTTATTCCTAGAGCTCTGTAAGAAAACTTGAACTTAGGAATGGTGAGACCTCCAGAACTCTTTTGTGATTCCGGATTGTCTCAGCCATCCTATCTTTTTAATAAAATTTCAATATGAAACTGAAAATTGTTCTTTAAAGATTGTAGATAATTGTGTTGAAATTTTGATGAGGATTGTATTGAGTCAGTATTTTGCTTTTGGTAGGATGGCCATTTTTACTGCTAATCCTATATATCTAAGAACATGGGAAATCTTTCCTTCTTCTGCTATCTTCTTTAATTTCTTTCTTCAATGTCTTAAAATTTTTATCTAAAGTCTTTTCCTTGCTTGTTTAGAGTTACTTCAAGATATTTTGTATCATTTTATGCTATTAGTAAGGTGTTGATTGCTTTATTTCTTTCTCACTTGTTTGTCATTTGTATATAGGAAGGATACTGATTTTTGTGAGTTAATTTTGTATCCAGCTACCTTATATTAGCAGTTTGGATGCTCACCTTACTAGACCTGGAAGGAGGTGGGAGGTCCTTGGACTTCCCACAAGGCAGGGAACCCGGACTTCTCTTCGGGCTGATGAGGGAGGGGGACTTAATTGGGGGAGGGGGAGGGATATGGGAGGCGGTGGATGGGAGGAGGCAGAAACCTTTAATAAATAAAATAATAATAATAATAATAATAATAATAATAATAATAATAATAATAAAAGAAAGTCTTTATCAGCTGTATGAGTTTCTCACTAGAGTTTTTTTGGATCAAAAGTATACTAACATATCTGCAAAAAAAGATACACTGGCTTCTTCCTTTCCATTTGTATCCCCTTCAGCTTTCTCACTTGTCTTACTGCTCCAGCTAAGACTTCAAGTACTGTATTGAACAGGTATGGAGAGGGTGGACCATCTTGTCTTTTTCCTGTTTTAGTATAATTGCTTTGTGTTTTCCTCCATTTAAGTTAATGTTGGCTATGGGTTTGCTGTAAACTGTTATGTTTAGGCATGTACCTTTTATCCATATTATCTCCAAGATTTTTACTGAGGAGTGCTGGGTTTTGTCAAAGGCAAAATCATGTGATTTTGTCTCTCAGTTTGTTTATTTTGCCAATCACACTTAATGATTTGGGTATTTTGATCCATCTCTCCTTCTCTGGGATAAAGACTTCTTGATCACGGTGAATAGTAGTTTTGATGGGTCCACAGATTCAGTTTACAAGTATTTGATTGAGAAATTTTGCATCAATGTTCATAAGGCAAACTGGTCTGTAATTCTCTTTCTTTGTGGGCCTTTATGTGGTTTGGGTATCAGAATAACTGTGGCCTTGTAAAACAAATTGGGCAAAGTTCCTTCTGTTTCTATTTGTGGAGTAATTTGGGGGATATTGCTATCAACTCTATCTTGAAAGTAGTAAATTCTGTGCTAAAATCTTTTGACCCTAGGCTTTTGCTGATTGGGAAACATAAGTATTGCTTCTATTTCACTAGGAGTTATAAGTCTGTTCAAATTGCTTATCTAATCTTGACTTACCTTTCATAAGTGCTTAATCTGAAGAAAATTTTCCATTTCTTTTAGATTTTTCAGTTGGTAGAGTACAAGTTTTTAAAGTATGTCTTTATAATTCTCTGGATTCCCTTGGTGTGTGTTGTTATATGTCCCCTTTCAGTTCTCATTTGAATATTCTGTCTCTACTTTTAGTTAATTTGGTTAAGGGTTTGTCAATCATTTTGATTTACTTAAAGAACCAACTCTTTGTTTCATTGACTCAAAAATTTTTATTTTTTATTTCTATTTTATTGATTTTAGCCCTGACTTTGATTTTTCTAGCCATCTACTCTTTTTTGGATGTGATTTCCTATTTTTGTCCTAGAAGCAATAATTATGGTCTTTTTCTCTGCTTCAGCTATGCTGCAATACTTGACTGCTGTGTTATAATATGGGAACTGCCATGGTTTGGCTGCTGAGCTCTAGTGGTGACTTATTGTCCTTTTTATTTTTGTGTTTCAATGCTGTTATCCAATCATCTGGGTTTGGGAAGACAGTAATTCTAGGTGCTGCTATCTGGTCATGACTTTGTTGTGTGAGTGTTTTGTCCCTTGGTTTATGTTGGTTCTTCGGAGACTAAGGTCTGTGTTGAGTGGTAGGAAATTCTTGTGGGGGTACTTTTACATGGAGTCACTAAGGGTTCCAGGTAAAACATGTTCTAGGTATTGGGATGTGACACTTTGGGGTGTGGATGTGGAAGTGCTGAGAGAGTACACAGGAAGAAGGAAAGCAGGGTGTTCCACGAGCACCTGGACTGAATAGTGCCCTGGAAATGGGGTCAGAGAGTGAGGAGAGGTCACAGCAGATGTTCTGCTACACAGTGGGGGACTGGTTTGGAATGAACTGAGGCAGAAGTGGAGAAGTGCAGTTAGCCTATCATGCTTCCGGCATGAGTGACCTGTGCGTGGACAAAGAGTACCTGCTGGGCTGGAAGCTGGGATAAAAAAATGAGTTGGGGGAAGGAAGTTAGAAGGGGAAGATGTGTGTGAATCACTCGAGATGGAGCCGGAAAGGAAGGGGAGGCCAGAGCAGGTGATCTGTTGATGAGCTGGGGATGAGAATGGGTGTCAGATTTGGAGCAACTGATTGAGAGGTGAATAACTGCAGCTATTCCTGCTTTCTGGCTGGAGTGGCCTGTGGGGGTCCAGGGAATCCTTTTAAAACCAGAGATTTAAAGTCTTCTCTAAACATAGGATTATAATCAGAAAACATACCTATGTGGGATTAGATGGGTTTGGGTATCACGGTTGTTTTTTAAGATCCCGAGTCAGGAGCTCTGTGTAGATCTACCACTTCCTGCCTAGCTTTGAGCACGTGCAATTAGCCTGGTCCTATGGGTTTGTCAGCAGATGGTACTGGAAATGCATACCGTGTTTGCAAATTTACTTGGTTGGGATGGGTATACCCAGATTGTTTTGGCCTGAGAAAGTCACTTATGAGACTCTCGTTACCCAGGAGTTTACCTTTGGTTTCCTTGGTTTCCCTATCAGCACAATCTCTAAAAGATTAAAATTCAGACTATTGGAAAGTGTTGGATTTCGGAAGGAGGAGGAGCGTCTATCATGTCCTCCTTTGTCGTCAGAGTAATTAGATTACTTCTGCTCTGTGATAGTAGCGCCAGCCTCATTTTCTGAAGAACATGCTATTAGATTTGCGGACAACTTTTGCAAGAAGGTATTTTCATGGTGAATTTCACTTCTTCTCATGTCATAAACATCATCATTGTCCTGATTTGAACAGGACTAAACTTTATAAACACTTAGGCCTTACCAGAAACAAGGATTCCATGAGTTTAGGAAGGAAAAAAAAAATAACCTGTTAAATAATGCCGGGAAACCTAAAATGGACTGTTTCCAGTAAAAATAATTCCTGAACATACTTTAATATGAAGTACCTTGGTTGTCAATGAGCTTTGCTTATTTATAAGAAGGTGGTTATAGTATTAATTCCAATTGGAGCTAATGGTCCCATTAATACAACTGAAGCTAATGGTCCCATTAATGCAGGGGAGGGCATCAACACTGTTGCTGGTATTCCCCGACTGCCACCTCCCATAGACAGTCTTCCCTTGTGGAAACAAGTGTTGGCAAGGTGGGGGTGGGGGAGACTATTGAGCTGAGGACTCTGCTGGAATTCTCAGCTCTTGCAGTTCAGGGGGTTAGCTGGAAGCAAGCCCATGGCCATGAGAATTGTCACTTAAGTTTAATTCAAGTACTGGGCATAGAACCCCAGGTGAGATTGGAATGCAGAGAGCTACTAGGAATCTCACCAGTTACTCTAGACCCTGAACTTGGGTCTTTCATTGTTTCACGCATTTACTGAATTCTGAATGATTTGCTTTGTGTGCGAAATTTCAAACTTTGGTTTTCTCCGCTCCTGGGTGGGCGAACAGAGGCACCCTTTTTTGTCTATTTGGTACGCATATTTGAAGTTGTGTTTGCTGACTAGAACCTTGGCAAGAATAATATTTTTTTTTCTCAGCAACAAGCAAGACACCTCCTCTTACAAAGCCTCACGGCGACCAGGTGGAACTTACATCAATATCTTACCGAATAATGAATATACTTTGAACCATGTCCTAAGCTGTTCATTCTGCAGTATTATTAAACCAGAGAAAAGGTTTAATGAGAACCCAGCTCTCTGTGGTGGAGTTAACGAAATAAAAATGGGACTTGGTTTTGGTCAAAAGTCATTCAGCTTTTCAAGAATTAAAACATGGCTTCCTCTCTTGACTGCTCGAGGTGGCTCACTGTCATCTGTTTGGATGTTAAAGGATGTGTTGTAATTTCAGCACTAAGGCCTCATTTCTTCATGTGCAGGTGCTAATTGTTTAAACGCTACTCATTTTAATTTGTTTCCCACCGTTCCTTAGAGTTACTGCCTTAACAGGTTTCAATGTGAGCATTTCTTGGGGGGAAAAAAACGAAAAAAAGAAAAAGAAAAAAAGAAAAAAAAAAGAAAGTGAGGAGAAGGGAGGGGCCGATGGCCTCAGGCTGCAGTGACAAACCTATTGATAGGTGGGGTGAGGCAGGGCTGCATCTCATAGATTATGATCTTCATGATTTCGGCTGATGGAATATAATATCCAATACATCATTTTTATTGTCTTCATAATAAAAAGTTGCTCTAGGCACAGAGCCTTAGGTTCCTGCACGCTAATGTTCCAGGCTGCCTGGAAAAACTCTTTGTATTTCCTGATCTGTCAATTAGAAATAAGCCCCAGACGTCCAGAGTCATTGGAAATAGAGGAAGGACATTTCTCCAGAGGAAACGGCTTCCTTGCATTCTGGGTGGCATTTTATTTTTGTCATCTTTCCTGCTTTGTTCCCTCCTTGATGACTCTTGTTATAAACAGCCCTGGGCTCTCAGTTCCCCTCCCTTAGGTGCTTGTCAGAGCTGCCGAGGAGACAGGATGGCCCACTGTGTGCTTACGTGGAAAGCCCGCTTTGCATGGGGCAGACATGCTGGTGACATTTTAGTCAGGCCTAAGTCCTTAATACAACACTCTTCTAAGAAACCTGACATACAAATTTGAAAAGCAGAGGGTAGGGAGAGTGAGCTTTTATAACCCTTCTGGGAAAAGGGAAACTGACAACAGGTCTTTTCTTTCCTTCTTTTCTTTAGCTGTATATAGCACAGTAATTTCATCTCAGTGTGGAATGGAAAAGGTGGGTGCTTGTTTAGATTGAGGCCATTCGGTAATGAGTTTAACACTCACTGGGATCCTGTAGCCAAAGTAATCCCAGGACGACGTCTGCAATGAGCACTTATCCTCCCAATTAGTTTCAGTCCAAATGAAAATGTCACATGATACCCACCTTCTGCTGTTTTCCGTCTTTGCTCTGTTTTTACCGTCATGATTGGTGGCCTCGCTCAGCATCTTCCCAGAGAAAACTTTGCCTCTCGTTTTGGCAGCCAGCAGCAGAGCAAATATACGGGTTCTCTTGCTTCTGCCTCTGGGTTGTCAAACTCACTCCCATTTCAAATTCAAAAATTAAGTTCATGAAGAGAGCCGCTTCATGCCCTGACCAGGTAGACTAGGGAACCATTTGGGGTCTTTTTAAATGCGGTGATAAGGAACAGAGGTCTGACCAGTTTCGTCATGACACGCTTGCCTAAGCTGTTGTTCAGTGAGCTGTTTCTTACCTTGGCGGGTTGCTTCTGCTGTACTGTTTTAGGGTTCTCTGTGGGTGACATGGTGGCAGAGGTATGTGGTAAGAACTGTAGTCTGTCATGAAAAGCACAGAAGCTTGACCTGCCATACCTCCTCACATGGCTATGACGAGCCTTTGACCATCAAACGATTGGCTTCCTCAGAAATCATCACAAGATTTGGTGCTGATGGGTTCACGAAGATGAACAAAAAGAAGAGAACCAAAGTCTGTTTGGAAAACTTTAATTTCCCTTCTTTTATTCATTCGTTGTCCCCAGCAAATGTTAGCTGAAGTCACCTTCTGTAATTCATAGGGCATTCCTTGCTGACACAAGACAGCTCACAATCTGCTGGATCAGACAAACTTTGTCAACAAATTGTTGTGAGTTTGCCACATGAGATATAAAGGCAGTTTGCTAGAAACTTTACTTTTTTCTAGAGAAAAAAACCAAACCCAAGCAGTTTAGTCTCCAGTGCGGTTAGAAAGGTTTCCTCAGAGGAGGTATTATTTGAGTTGTGCAGTGATAACAAGGTGGCGGGTTGAGATGACTGGTGTCGTACTTATTCTAGTCCTTTCAGAGGGAATGGATAGAACTGATAAAAATGGAGAAGACTGTCCTGGGTTTGGGATTGTGCCAAGATATACTCACGTCCTACAATGTCATGCAAGGTTGAATTGTTTTCCTAAAGCAGGCAAGAATTAGCGTAGAACTGAGTATTAGAAAGTGACTCAAAACTATGGTATGGTGGATATACTCAAGGGGAAGGAAAAGAAGGAAGTGCCTGGGAGAACACTGAAGAAGCTTAAATCAGGCGAGGAGATTGATCAATCCATTCTGAGGCTTTGGCAGTAGAAGTTCCAGCTAAAACTGGTGCGTGTCCAAGATTTAACATGCTAACAAGTCAGTCTGTCCTAGGTGAACATAAAAATATTGACAGAATTTGTAAGAGCATTGTGGTAGAGATGACGATCTAACAACAAACTCCCAGCACCAGGTATGAGAAAGTCCTCTTTTGAGTTGTTGGTCAGGGTTGTCCAAGAGATTGCCAAAAGATTACAGGGTATCACTATTGTCCTTGTTTGCCTCCAGAGGTGAAAGGTAAGTCCCTATTGTTGAAGACTCCATGAATTTCAGACACAGGCCCAGAGGCCACCCAACTGGAACTCACTTGAAAACACCGTAACAGAAGGTGCCATGCCAGCTTTCAAAGAGGAAGCAATTAACAATAATGACGTCTATGGCCAGTTTGGTGCAATAACTATGAGGGTGTGTTGACCAAATTTTCTGTTCTGCCTGGTCCCTCCGTCATTCAGCCCCAAAGAAATACTCAGAAGTCTATATTAATTATAACCTGATTAGTCTAGTAGCTCAGGCTTCTTATCAATTAATTCTTACATCTTACATTAACCCATTATTCAGCCTTGTGGCTTGGTACCTTTTCCAGTGAGGCAGTCACATCTTGCTTCCCCTGCATCTGACTTTCTCTGTCTCTGGGTAACGACTGCAGACTGAGTCTTTCCTAGTTCCAGAATTCTCCTGTTCTCGTTGCCCCACCTCTACTTTCTGCCTGGTCACCTCGCCTATACTTCCTGCCTGGCTACTGGCCAATCAGCATTTTATTAAACAAGTACAAGAAACAAATCTTTACAGGGTAAAACCATTGTCCCACAGCAAGGGTGCAGTAGTGGCACCCATACATTGGCAATAAGCAATAACTCTCTAACTCAAGAGCTTCTTAACCTGTGGGTCACAACCCCTTCGGGGATTGAGCAACCCTTTCACAGGGGATTCCTAAGACCATCAGAAAACACAGATGCTTATATTACAATTCATAATAGTTACAAAATTGCAGTTATGAAGCAGTAACGAAATAATTTTATGTTTGGGGGTTGCCACAATATGAAGAACTGTATTAAAGAGCCACATCATTAGGAAGATTGAAAACCATTTGTTCAGTAAGAGGACAACCATGCTTGGTACTGGAAACCTAGCCAACTATCCAGGGCTAGAGAACTCATGGATCTTGGAGGAGAACCTCCAACTGCCACTTCAATAAACCAGCATAATCGATAACTATATTCTAAACATTTGTCCTTATTCCTACAGATAAGTGAAGTCCTCACATCTCAGCAAGGAAACCTCTCTTTGCAACAGATGGGGACCCTTCAGTAATGACAACAATAAACCCAAATGAAGAGTAAGAGAGCTCCTGCACCTAAGATCACTGGGGAAGAGGGATTGGGAGGATCTGTAAGAGTCAGAGGACCAGGGAGATTGCTGTGAGGCTGTGTCTTTTAGCAATGTCAGAAGCCACACCTGTAAAGTATCACCAACATGTCTGTAGTGCTTCAGTGCCCTAGTAAAGGACAGTTTACAAACAGTGAAGAGTCAACACAATTTCTGTGACAACAATTGCCACTTCATTGAAATCTGAATTCTATCACCTTCTGCAAAGGTGGTCATTCTATGAGGTTGAGGCTGACATTTCCCTTTCCTCTCCATGTAAGAGAAACACTTAGGTTTGGCTTTTTAGGAACATGTTAAATAGACAAATTCTTGGTGTGAGGGCAGATAATACCCCTTGAAGCTGCCTTCTTCTGGTGTATATAGAAATTCAAGAATGCTTATATTTAATCAGTGTAAGTCAACTAGAAAATCATAGTTTGTATAAATAAAAGTTTCTTATCATTCACCCCTATTAAGTTGAAAACACAGGCACTTTTGTTGGGAGAAATTAGCTTTCGTTTTCTTTTATTTCCTGGCTCAGATTTACTTTTAAGTGGGAGCTTTCTTTTTCTTTGGCATCTATGGTATTTAAATACCATTTTATCACCCGCGGTGTCAAATGACTCTATGCTATCCAATGTGCAAAGGGTCCTCTGTCTGGATTGTTATTAAAATGTCAATTATGATTGCATCAGTTGAAAAGCTGGATATTTAATCTGAGAAAATAAACTAAGTTTGTACCCCCTCCTGTGTTACATGGCATTGGGTTCTGACTTTCTGACATATAAACCACTGGCTGCTTAATATGGGAGACTTTACTTGATTCTAATGTAATAAATCAAATTCTTGTTACAATCTTGTCTTCAGAAATTCACGCACTTTCCCTCTTTAGTCAGTTTAAAACATTATAACCTAACATTTATCTTTAATTATTGTTTTTAATATTCTAATTATATATGCTGCTGTTTGGTGAGTTTATATATACTTCTGGCACTGATAGTTGTCCTGAATCTATGCGTTTTATTTCAGATATGGGCAGAGAGCGTGTTGGCTTTCCAGGTATCTGAGTTGATTACTAAGGCAGCTGTATGCTGGTATCTGGAGATCCCAAGAAGAAGGAGAAGGCGGTGATGGGAAAAAGATGCCGCTCAGGGAGGCACAGAAACACAAATGGTTGCTATAGCAAAGAACTGAGGTGCTCCTTCAACCTAGAGTGGCACAGACATCAATCTTCCATCACCAGAGTTGAAGTTGGATAGGGACCTTGTCCCAAGTTGAATTTTGATCTTGTCTACTACCCGGGTTTCCTTTCTTCTACTTGAGGTCCTGGAAAGGGCTAAAGTGAGGGGAGACCCAAGTGGCAGGAGAAGCAGTGACTCAGGGAGGAGGTGTTAATGGAATTTAGGTCAGATTTCATTTCATGGAAAAGAGATCAGTCAATGTTATGAACTACTAAATACAGCTAGATTGCTTAAGAACTAGTGAAGATTTACAAACTCCTTGGGTTATTTCCTCCGAATTGCAGGCAATTTTTATACAGTTCTCACAGCGCCTGGCACGACAGGCTGAATGGTGAATCCAATAGGTGCTTGTGAACTTTTTCATTTCACACCTGTTGAGCATTTGTAAATCGTTGCTCTTTTCTTTGCACAATGTAGTGTTTTTCAAATAATGTAGGTATTGCTCTGCCTTAAATGTTATAAACAAATTCTTTGTGCTTCAGACTTAAAATAGCAGCTTGGCTAGGGACTGGGGTTGTCAGAATAATCACAGGAGCACTGAACACCTGGAACTCTCATCAAATCTTAGGAAACACTGCCACCATTGTCCAGTCGTGGTGTGAGCTAATTGTGGCGTTACTGTGCAATAACCTTTTATTTGGATCTAATAAAATCGTAACCCCAATGGAAAGTCTGGTGTTTACCCACTGGATTCTTGCATAAACTGGGTTGTTTCTGCGGAGAGTAGAGGGAGGAAAAATAAAAGCTGTCTTCTACTGCTAATAGAAAAAGAAATTTATACTTTGTTTGTAAGAGTATACTGTGTGTGAGCATGTGTGTACAAGTGTGTGTGTGCGTGTGTGTGCGCATGTGTGTGTTCACATCTGTGTTGCTAGAAGTGTGTACATACACAGTTCTATAAAGAATAAATGAAGCTGGAGGGGGGAGCTAGAATTCAGAATATGGTGTGAAGGTTGTACACAGTCTGTGTATTTTGTTCTAGTAAGGACAGCTTGTCTCCATCTGATTTCAACATAAGAGGCAGGAAGCAGGGCAGCTGGCTTTCCCTAAATGGCTAGTGCCATAACCTATCCTTTTCAATGTCACCGGACTGATAGATCTTTAAAATTTCTTCTCATGCCTTCAAAAAGAGACAACCTACTGAAAGCAAAATTGATACTTAAAAAAAAAATCTTCATAGGCAAAGAAGATAGACTGAAAGAAAATTGTTTATGATTTTGGTGTGGAAACATTTCCACCCATTGCCAAAGCTTTAATTCTGGTAACAAGTCTTTTGAGGTAGGGCAGATCTCTGTTCCTTGCTAGAGCTTTCCTGAATGGCTGCTGGTCTCGCCTGCTCTGATGTCCAGCTGAACTCATATGCCACTGCCTCCATGTTGTTGCCATCTCTTTCTTTTCTTGAAGTTTTACATCATAAGATGCTCACAGTTTCCTGGAGGGGAAGCCCTCTCTTATGTGCCCTGCTTTGTCTAAGCACAGTGACTTGCTGATGTCTCAAAAAAAATGTTTTGATTTGATTTGTTCCTGAAGAACTTCAGCTGAGTTAAAGAAGTAATTTTTGCCCCCTTCCTTAGCAATAAACAGCCATTAGTTTGTTATTTTAAGGTTGCCTAAGGCCAGGCTTTCAGACTAAAAGTGAGGGTGAGCCATCTATCAAGAAAACAGAATTATTTAACACAATAAACATTTTAGTGTACATTTGGCCTAGAGGAATTTTTTTTTGTCTATCTGTATGGCCCAGATTTTTTTAAATAATGACTTATTCCTTGTGTCTATGTTCCTAGTTATTAGGGAAATCTAAGTCTAATCTAAAAAGGCAGAAAATGCACTCTAAATATCGTCTAATGGTGAGTGAAATGCAAGGATAATTCGAGAGTGGCTCTTAGAAAAATGTCAATAAACATTCCAACATGTGACTCGGGGCTCTGGGGGACTTAGATCTTGGGGTGGAGGCTTGTACTTAGCTCTGCAAGTGATTAAGATTACAGGTTGCTGGAAACGTCCCCCTCCTGTGTGCAGAAATGTCTCTGCTTGCAAGGCCTGTGACAGCCCAGAGTGGAGGCACATGGAGTGTGCCTCCTGACCCCGGGAAGCTTCAAGAGTTCTTAATCAGTTGATTTCATGTTTTTAGGCTAATACCATTTCCTATTCTGAGGACTGGAAGAAAAACATTGTGGTTAAAAAAAAGGGGAGGGGGACAGCTTAGAATTCTTGCTTTTATCTTCGAGAATGTGATTATTAATGGCTATTTTACAAACACTTCCAAAATTGAAGGCATTTCCCTGCCCCCTTCTTTTTTTATTCCTAGATCCTGAAGCTGCACCCAGTCTGCCTTCTCCCCTTTCTTCCAGATCCTTCCCTCTTGCTGTTTCAGACCCTGAGACATGTTTTTTATCCTCTTTCTGTATCTCACGAAGTAGAGGGACTGATGAGCCCCGCAGCTTTGTGGTCTCTGAGTATCGGAGAAAGAGGTCCAGCTTTCGCTAATGCAGGGGCGCCCATTGATCAATCCCTCTCACTCTTTTTGTAACCATCAGCCCTTCCCCCAAATCTCTTGGCACCTTTTATTCCTTGAAACCAGAGCCCATGGAGGTCCGACAGTCTCTCCTGCTTTGCCAAGCATCACTCAGCTCCAGTTGAAGTCATGTTTACATATATGATCTTTCCATGCCATTTAAAATATGTAATGGATACTGTGAAAACAATAGGCATATTCAAGCTCCGGCACTGTGCACAAATGAGAGAAATATTCCAATACTCGTATCAGGGCCTAATAGGTATAATTTTGCTCCTGATCAAGTAATGTGCAGCAGCTTTCCCCAGACTACTGGCTCAAACAAAGACGTGGTTGTCAACCTTTTCAGAATCAGATGTTAATGATATTTCATGTCTTTGTTGAGTCTGTGGAAAGCAGCTACTGCACCTAGAAGGGAAATGACTTCCATACCAACCGCCCTCAGCCATAATCATTCGGACTAGGAAAGCTGGACCCGGTCCATATTTACACTGCAGAAAGAGGTGTGAAAGAAGATTCCAAGACAGCGTCGGCGGAGCTGCCTCCCACTTCCCTTCCTCCGCGTTCAGTCTTATCAGTGCTATGAGGGATCTTCTGATTTCTAACATATAGACGGGGAAAACGTAGCATAAACAAAGGGCTGGTGTGTTTTGGCAAAGGGGGAAGTGTTTTCTGTGTTCTGTGTATTTTTGGAAAGCTCTGAAATCCTGAAGTCATACGTCTTCCAGGGCTGGAGGGAGGTTTCTTCAGCCATCACTGGCACCCAGCCTCTGCGAGAGCCCATAACTCTGCCTCGTCTTCAGGGAGGTGCTGTGCAGATGGTTTTTTTCCCCCTCGCAGAGTTCTTTGGTAAGTGCCTAGTCCCAGAGTGAATAATTTGCTTCCTTCTTAAACTCATTTGCCTCTCTACCACAGTTCTTTTTTGCAAACAAAGTTGTTTCTCATGGTTTTAAGGAAAGGCTTTATTTCCCATGACAAGTCTATGCTCAAGTCCGGTCCCGCAAAATGGGGTCCTAGCTGCTATAATTTCACCCCTCATCCGAACTGCTAAGATTATGGTAGAAACCGCTCTATGGGGTACAGAGACATTTACTTCATGGCTGAACACAAGCTCCAGTCAAAATTTAAAATACTGAAAAAAAACCTTTCACAAATTACTTTTTTCTCCCCCTACCAATATTGCAATCTCATTTTGAACACAACGAGAGGGAAACATCTTTGAACACAGGTCTTCCCTGCAGGTGTCCGAGATAAACTCAGGAGATAAATCCCCTGTCATATCTGCTTCCTTATGATGACTGTGTTAGGCCATCTCTGCCAATGCACAAAGTCTATGATATAAATTCAACTGTAGCAAACACGCTTGTCAATATGGATGGAGCATTCTGTGTGCACACAGTTACTCATCTTAGAGCCCCGTGTACGTTCTAAAGGACTTTATGGACATGGCTGTGATTGTATACTGCGTTGAGTAAGATATTTTCCAGATTTGGTCAATTAACAGGACTTTGGTCCAAGCAATTCAATCATCTTAGTTACTCAGAAGTCTGTTTCTCATTGTCGCAGCCCAGTGTTCTGCTCCTAAAAGTACTGTTTATGGGCTAGCAGGCGGCACCCGAATCTTCCAGAAAATGCAGAAACTTGCTCCCAAATATGACATTTGGAATCAAGGGCCTGTGTTTGTGGTTTCTGCAGTATATTTGAATAGCAAGGGCCATCCCAGTGAATTCTAAAGTTAAGTAGGTCATTTTTATGTTAGAAAGCTCAGAGAAACTTCATACATTTTCATGGTCAGGAGGAAACTATACAGTGTGGTAATATTCTGGCAGTTACAATGTATTTCTGCCTCCTTCTTACTTTTGAGGAATATGCTTTTGGCCTGATCTGATACATAGTCATCATTATCATCATTGTCATTGTCATCATTATTATTATTGGAAGGTCTTTAATAGAGTTCAAGTTGACCTGGAGCAAAGACTGACCTCAAATTTACAATCCTACTAGCTGTTCAGCAAAGAGCAGGGTCAGCTGTCCCAGGGCCAGTGAAGGGCTGGCCGGCTGGGTATGGTTTCCTGATTTCATCATGCATTGTTCCTACAACCCCCTGAGGTGACACGGACCACAGATATTAATAGAAACCCCAGCTGCAGCAGGACCACAGACCCTCAGCGGATGATTGGGCCTTTATGACATCCTGGATTACTCTTGGTGGAAGCACATGCCACTCATATCAGGATGGCTTTGGTGGCAGCAGGGCCCCAGACACCAACAAAGTCACAAGTTGGTGGTCCTGACCCCGGACTTCCATATAACCTTTGGTGGCAACACAGTCCCTGACTGAAGTGGTATCACAGACTCAGACAAGGTCATTGACAGCAGCCAGGTCTGGATGTCACCATTACCCCAGGTGACAGTTTAGGTCACTCAGATGAGCACAGTCCCAGGGGTAGCATGGCTCTCAGATATCTGATGACCCCGGATCTCAGGCATCCAAATGGCCTTCGATATTACCAATCATTGGAAAGACAGAGAATGTTCAGCCAGTTGTTCATTCAACCAGTTGACTTTTGGTGCACAGATCAATTTTTGGGAGTTGATTTTGATCTATGATATTAATAGATATGAGCAGCTAGCATGGAAGATGGGAAAAATTTGTAAACAAAAAGGAACTGTTCATTGATAATGTTTGGGGAATTTTGGAGTGGCCACAGAAAAGAGCAAAGAATAGTAAGAACACTTAAATGTTTATAGCAATTATAGTTGCTCTCTTAAATATTGGCATACTACAGATTCATATGAATACAATAGATATTTCTTGGTGAGCAATAATGGTAGCACATACCCAGTTTGACAGTTTTAACAGTGACTTAATAAGGCAGACCATAGACTGCTAGGCAGATCTCTGGACCAAGAGACATTCTTATAATTAATGACTGCTGAATTACAAGCAAAATAAATTACTGAGATTTCCTTTTGGGGGCAATCAAACAATTTTCAGTTGGTGACCTTTCGTTTTCAAAGGCTGTTGCTACTCTGTGGCCTATCAACCGTAATGATAGATAATCTCGAATGTCTACCCAACATCAGGGAGCCCATTGTCTCTTAAATAATGTCAAACCAGAGGTTACAAAACAGCGAAACTATTGATTTTTATTTATACCGTGGAATGTTAATTAAGGAATATTTAATCCAGTACATTTTTACATAGTACTAAGAATTTCTATTTTATTGTAGAAAAATAAAATGATATAGTAGTGACTAACCTACATTTCCTTGGCCACCAATGCCCGAGCTGCTTTGAGGTCTTGCTAATACCAGCTAGCCTCACTGATGTTCATATGTCTGTTCTTGAACTAATGAAGAATTCTGAGTAACATTTTGCAGAATGCCTTTGAAGTAGGTGCATTCCTGTAGACAGAGTAACACATAAAGTAAATACGCTATGAGAGGCCCAGAATTGTATCTAAAACTGCTTTCTAATTAAAAATAAAATCATTACAACTTTGTGTCAGAATTTGTAGGATTAAGGATTCAAACTTGGAATCATTTATTGTATGCTTAGTAGGGAGACCAAGGATTTTAATATAGGCTTGTCTTTTGGTATGTTTCCAGCCACATACTCGTGGAAAATGTGCATAACTCGAGTTATACTTCTTCAGATGAAATTGTAGGTTAGACTTGTTTTGTAGAAAAAATGTTATTTGTTGGTCAATTTGTAGAATGGCAAGAAGCATGCTAACTAAGTTCTTCACAAATACACCTAACGTTTTTCTGCCAAATAGCCTGACTGTCACACCAGGGAAGAAATTAAGAAGAAGATGAAGTAACCGTGAAAAATCTCCATATAAACCTAAAAGACCTTATGTCCACATAGGCCTGTCTACTTGGGAAACCTTAAACTTTCCTTTTAACTATGATTTCCTTATTCCTTTCAGTCTCTTCCTCCTTTTTAGTATGTTTAAAATTGGTCTTTTTTTGGTTCTACACCAAGTTACCGTTTCTCAGGAACTATCTTTTGTGAATCAACTTTGCTTTTTTTTTTTTTTTTTTTTGCAAAAGGCAGCTTGCATGGAAGTTGGAGCTGTCTTTTGACAGACCCTACATTCCTGCTCTTTCTTTCTACTGTTGTCTTCCCCGAAGATCTCATACATTTCATTCCTTTGAGTCTTGTGAGTCTGAATACTCGTGTTCTCTCTGTCATCACTCTGATGTCTTGGGAAAGAATCTCATTCCATATGCTTTTAGGCACTCAAGGAACCAAGACATAAAAACTTGGAATTTGTCAGTACCCATTTGGCCTCTGCTCCATCAAACCCAGTAGCTTGCCTCCAGGAGAGATCAGGCCTGACTCCTTGAAGATTCTCTTTCCTCTACTATAAATATGGTTAATTGGAAAATGATGTTTTTAGGTAAGGGATCCTGCTTCACTTGGATAGAAACCAAGCCAACCATATGGGAAGGGAAATGATCTCGGGGCTGACAAAAGAAGAAATATGGTCCTTAAGCCCACTTGGATGACTTTCTATAGACTATGAGGCTTTTGTCTCTTTGAGTTTCAATCTATAGCTCTTAACAGTGGGACTATCCTTGCCTATCTGAATATATTTGAGAGTATAAGGAATATGCACACCATTTTTAACCAATCCTTCTACCTGGAAGAGTTTTTATGGAATATTGTCCTGTTCTGGCCATGGAAGAAGGTTAAGAACTGGCACGATTTTTCTACACAATGTAATTTATTTCATTCTTCTCACTTCACCACTAGCACACTTATGAAAGTATATGCTAAGTATTTTAAGGTTTTGAGTGATGGCTTTGTTGTAGAAACAAACTGGCTAATAAAACCAATGGAAGTTTTCTCCTGTATTTATCGTTCTATTTCTGTGGTTTAACATACATTCACTGTTTCATTTCAAACCTAAATACTGCACTAAAAAGTAGGGCACAGCCAGTGACAGTTCAAATGTTCATGAGATTCAAATAAGATATAAGAATATTATATATTTTGGCACTTTTTTATCCAGAAAATATATAATAAATACATATATGTAAGGATATGAGCGCGCACACACACATGCATGCACACCCGCATTCATGCTCATTCTTTTTCTAACACCATAACTAATGACAGACGAGGTGACTAACTCAGCTATTAAATAGGAACCAAGAACTCTTCGCTCCAAGGTATAAAAAGAAAATAGCCCCAATCTTTCATAAGAAATGAAAAAATTATTTGATTGAGTTTTCTAAGCAATATATTGGCCACTCTGAAGACCGTCAATTGTGTAAGTAAACCATGATTAGTGAGTAAAATATTTATCACTTTCTGAAACTACAAGAATTTTGTGGGGTTTTAGATGTTAAAATTTTGTAGGTGCTTCAACGTGGCAACATCAATGGATTCACGTAGATTGCCTTTCTAAAATGAATCAACTTTAACAAGTGTCAGAGAATTCAGAATGCCCCCAAATGGCTCTTCAAAACCCCATCTTGGGTCACATTCTTAACACTCTGTTTAATTTACTCCAAGAGAGTAGAGGACAAATTATCCAAGAATAGTTTAAGAATAGATTGTGTTTACCAAGAAAGAGAGAGAGAGAGAGAGACATAGAGAGATACAGAGACAGAGAGAGAGACAAAGATATTTAATTGGTTAGATAGTTCATTTGAACATTTGTTTCTGTGATAACCGGAGGAAAAGGAAAATATCACAAATGGATGATAGAGATTTATGATATACTGTTTTTATGACATCTTTATGAATTTTCTTACATCTTTATACAATAGCCAACATTGAATACCAGAATTGAACAGAATATAGGCTGAGAATGTCCTTTAGAGGAATAATTACACAAGAAACATAATAGACTCGTTGCTTGCAAAGTCCCTCACATGAAAGGGACTCCTATGGTCTACGTGGGTTTATTTGATGATGTACTGTACTGTGGAAGCGATCCATGAAAGCAGACTCTTCCTTGATATGATTTAACAGGAGTTCTGAAGCCAATTACTAATTATCAGTCTATCCTTACTCATAGATTCGCTGTTTTGATTAAGTTCAAAATTGATTATAAATAGAGCAATTGGTTATAATTATGTAAGAGAGCTGGGAAAAATGGATTAGCAGATCAATGCTGGCTGCTCTTCCCGAGGACCCAGGCTTCAATTCCCAACACCCAGTCGATGACTCACAACTGTCTGCAATTGCAGTTCCAGGGAACCAGATAGCCTCTTCTGGCATTTGTCAATGCTGGCCATGCATGTGCTACACAGACGAAACACCTACCCATATACAGAAAATACTCCACCCTTGGTGATTACTAGACCATCATCCAAATCCAGTGTCCAGAAAAGCAAGATGTCCTGCACCTGAGGCAAATTCCTGTGAGATATGCCATGTGATAGTAAACAAACAAAAACCCCAAAACATATCTGTGTTAAAACACGGGCATAAGTTTCACTAAGGGTACTTTAACCAGTGGCCTAAAGGGAATAATTCGTGTCCCACCTGTGGCAGTGGAGACCTTGGAGTAACTGGCTACAACTTTCTGTTCAACCCAGCCCCGTGTAGATCCAGGTCTTCTTCCTAGTGCTGTCGCCAGCAGCTCTTCATTGATGCTTTATTCACTTGCGTGATGAGTTGGAATAACAACAATGTCCTGTTACCAGTACAAACACAACAACTATCTGCAAACCCTTACACAGTGTAGCACAATGCTAACACATGGGAATCTTTAATGTGTTCCATACCGTGTCCCATAGCAGGTGACAGCTACGTACTGTTTGTTTTGTTTTATTTTTTTTTTAAATTAATATACTTATTTTACAGCCCAACTCCAGCCTCCCCTCTTTTCTCTCCTCTCACCCCCTCCCTCACCTCCTTTCTACCCTCCATCAATCCACTCCTCCTCCATATTCACTCAGAAAGGCACAGGCATGCGCATCTACAAAACATTGCATGTTAAGATGCCATAAAACCAAGCACCTCCCCTTGTGTTCAGGCTGGGCAAGACAATCCAGCATGAGGAATAGGTTCTCAAAAGTCAACCCAAGCTCCAGGGATATCCCCTGCTCCCATTACCAGGAGTCCCACAAATAGACCAGGCTTCACAACTGTCTGATCTATGCAGAGGGCCTAGGCTGGTCCCATGCTGGCCCCCTGGTTGTTGGTTCAGACTCTGTGAGTTCCCATGAGTCAGGCTAGCTGTTTCTCTGGGTTTTCCTGTGATGCCCCTCCTCCCCGCAGTCAGCTGGCTCCTACAATCCTTCCTTCCTCTCCTCTGCAGGGCTCCAAGAGCTTAGCCCAGTGTTTGGCTGTAGATCTCTGGATCTGCCTCCATCAGTCACTGGATGAAGGTTCTCCAATGGATCCAGGGCAGTCAGCAGTAGGCTCACAGGGGATCGTCGGTTCAGACTATGCATCCACTGTTGCCAGGAGTCGTAGCTGGGGCTATCCTTATAAACTAGTGGGAGTTTCCTTTGCATCAGGCTTCTCCTGAACACATGTACTGTTTTTTTAAGATGATGTGCCACCGCATTCCTACTGTGTTGGAGTAGTGAGCTGTGAGGCTGAGCAGCTGCCTTTGGAAAAACTGTCGAGTGTCTCAAAGCAGTGCTTGAGCTGTAATGATTCAGAGCCCAGTCAGTTCTTTACCTGGAACTGTAGGGTCCCTTTCTGTTTGAAAAGTCTTTTCTAGTAGCTTCCCAAGAGATGATACTGACTTCTTTTTTAATTACTTGAAATTAAATATTTTTGAAAATTCTGTGTCTTTCAAATGGGCTTGAGTAAGTCACATTTTAGTAATTTATGTTGTTAAAATCTTTGCCAACAGCTGGGTGCCTGTGCTTAATTCTAGCACTTCAGAGACAGAGGCAGGCAGATCTCTGTGAGTTCAAAGCCACTCTGGTCTACAGAGTGAGTTCTAAGACTCTAAGACTACACAAAGAAAACTTCTCTCAAAAAAACAAAAACAATTGCTGATAGAAACCAAAAGTCTATATATATTTATCTTCCTCCCCAGTACTGAGATTGAAACCCAGGATCTCAAACATGTTAGACAAATGTTCTACCATTGAATTACATCCCCATTCTTCATAACTTTTTTTCCTGGAACTTCTGTACTTATTTCTTTTCTTTTCTTTTTATTGTTTTTATTGAGGCATACATTCCCCCCCCCCTTTCTTCCTCCTCTCATAAAGTCTTAAGTTCTTATGATCCATTTGATCCAAATTTTGGAAATCAATTACAAAATACTTTTAAAATTGGTATGAGACAAGACTTAAAACAGCAACAACAGCAGCAACAACAAACAACCCCTGAAACAGACTATCTATTCACAACAGCCCCACTCATGAAGTGTACCCTGAAATTACTATGCTAGTCTCATTAATCGGTCAACCAGAGTTTGGAAACGTCTTGCCAGCTCAGTGCTGAGCAGAAACGCATTGTGTAGAACCAGTCGTCATCATTCTTCTTCCTTCCTTATCTGACCAAAAAGGGGAACCGTGTGCATCAGACCATCCTTAGATTTTGGTGGTAAAATCGGCCTATGCTTGCCCTTTGTGTAAAGTGATTCATGTTATCTTGTACTGTGATCTGTAAAGCAACTGTAACTGTAGCTATTTAAAAATTAGACATCTTTTAGGTACCCATAGACAGAAGTCAAAAAGGAAACATGAACCTGAATACATTCCCTTTGCCTCAAACACGAAGGAGCCCAAAAATGTTTTCCAGTGTGTTCTCTGTTGTACTGGAAATGCAGTTACAAGTGTAGAAGCAGACTTGGTCTCCTTCTACCCGCTTCTGTGTGAGTTGGGATGTCTTAGTGACTTTGTCTGCAGCTCACTCATTCTGAGACAACAGTGGCTCCTGGAACTATAGGCTTTAACAGGTGAGAGTGGCACATATTAAATCCCACAGGGATGTTTTGTAACATCAGGTACAAGAAAAGAGTAGCTGTGCAGAGAAATGTGCTTAGCTTCAGAGCTGTGGGAAATGTTGTGGCATATTAGTTGAAGCTATGCTACATTCGTTTATGCTGTGGAATATTAGTTTAATGATGTAAAGATGTGTTGCATTCTTTTATGTTGCTTTTGTTTAACTCTGTGAAGCTGTGGTACTTTGCCTTCCTAAACCATCTGATTGATCCAATAAAGGGCTGAATGGCCAATAGCTGGCAGGCAAAGAGAATAAACATGAGGAGAAATGTAGGGAAGAGAGAAGAGTGAGGAGCAAGAAAAGGAGGAGGCGAGGAGGATGCCAGGGCTCAGCCACCCTGCTGCAAGTCAGCCACAGAGGAAGGAAAGAAAGATATATAGAATAAAGAAAGGTAAGAAACCTAGAGGCAAATGTAGTTAAAGAGAAACCAGAAAATTTACGTTAGAAAAAGCTCACTAGAATCAAGCCAAGCTAAGGCTGGACATTCATAAGTAAGAATAAGTCTCCATGTATCTATTTGGGAGCTCGGTGGTGAGCCTCTAAAGAGTTAAAAAACAGAAAGGAACTACAACAAATATCTTATATTTTTCTGGCAATTGTCAATGAGAATGTCTTAAAAGATAAAGAATTTAAGTACAAGAGGTTATGCTGGCCATCAAATAGTGGCAACAAATACAAGCTTAGCTACAAAAAAGAAAAAAAAATGACCATTTCCAGTCTGATGAGGAATAATTTTCAGTCTCTGGCAAAACCAGGAACTGGTTCGCTCTTTTGAATCTTTTGTTTTCTGATGCCAGGGCCATCTAGGTGATGTCTGTGGCTTGACCAATCATTCATATCTTCAGATGAATACCATTCGCATATTCTTAAATTTTCATCAACCCTGTGAGCATGGTAGATTTTCTGATTGTTTCCTTAAGTGTCCTTGACATGATCCATAAGAAGTAGTCAATTTTGTTAGGACTCAGGACAAAATCTCTCGGCATGTCAGTCTGCTTTCCATGAAATTTCCCAAGATGTATTTTTACTTACCACATCACTTTCTCCATTTCAAAGAGCAGATACAGGGAAACACAAAAGTGAATTTTTGAACCTCGATTCAGGTGTTGTGTTAAATATATAACACAAAAGCTAATGCAGTCAAGGTCTACCTAACAGTGACGCCTTTTGGGGTTGAACGACCCTTTCACAGGGGTTGCCTAAGACCATCGAAAACCACAGATATTTACATGACAATTCACAACAGTAGTGAAATTGTAGTTATGAAGTAGTAACAAAAATAATTTTATGGTTGGGGGGGTCACCATAATATGAGAAACTATATAAAAGGGTCACAACATTAGGAAGGTTGGGAACCACTGGGTTAATGGATAGCCACAATTTTAAATATCACACTTATGAGGTTTAATGACCTTTAAATGCCCGGGGAACAATTAAGAGATCCATCTAGAGTCTTCATGTAATAAAACATTATGACAGACTTAGGGATATTGGATTTTATAGCTTCTTTATACTAAACATACCACATCGATCATATCTTCCTGATAAAGCTTTAATTAGTCAGATTATTTCAATGTGAAATGGTGACCTAATGGAGCTTTATACTCCATAATAGCCAGGTAGAGGAGAACATAGCAATAACAAGACCCTAGAACTATGGACAGATAATAAGCAGCTCATCTTTATAATTAAAAAAAATTAATAAAATTGCAGCATGTTATTTGGCCTTATCTCTTTTTTGACCCTAATTACTTTATTAGTATAGCAAAAATATTCTGTAGAGGAGTCTGCAGCATGAAGAAATAAATGTGGTTGAAGTTTGAGATTACAGCATATTGATAACTTTAGCTTAACCATCTACAAGATACAATACTATCACACTTGAACAGCATTAGGAATTCAAAAAGCATTACGAATGAAGCCACTATACCACGAATTATAACAAAAATAACCATCTATGTAATAGAGCTAAGAAAATATAGCTTTTGGAGCACACTTTGGAAATAGGTCTTCAATTGACTAATTTCATTGTTGATACATTATCTTAGAAAAATAGCTCAAATTTTAGGGGGAAATATGTATATACTAGGCTGTGAGTAGCCACATAATTTACGTGACAGTTGGAACTAGTAAGTGTGCAACCATAGTGGTGTAGGTATCAGCATTTACAAAGATTTGAAAGTCATTTGCCGTTCATTACCATGAAAATGCTTACATTATACACAGTAAAACCATCTTACTATTGTCCTATGTTTATTAATCATTGCCAACACTTATTATTTGTTAATTATATACATACATGCTTATGTATGAAATACTTAAAACAGTGTTATGACTAAGTGAAAAGAATTCTGTACCAGAAAACAAAGAAACAAGTTTGTTGAGAGGGTGGGACTTTTCTATTCTGTTTTGTAGTTATTCTTATAATGCACACAGTAACCTCATCCTCCACTCCCTGTAGAGACATTTATATTGGAGAAATTGTATAATGAGGTTAGAAAAGTGGGGAATCAAACTTGAAGTTTAACAGTAAGGTGGTGGTTAGGGACATATATATATATATATATATATATATATATATATATATATATGAAGAACATATTGGATGCCAGGTGAGTGAAGGAAGGTATTTTGCTGGCCTTAAAATTTGTTTTAGATGGTTAAAATTTGTCAATGAATGAAGTGGTGAAATTGTAACAATAATAGCAAAAAATACTAATTTAAAAATTATGGTGAAAACATAAGGAAAAAAAACCATAAGCAGAAACCCCAAAACCTAACGTAGCAAATTAGCAATTGGAAAGATGAGGAAAATACACTACCTGAATCATATCTTTCTTTTTCCTCAGGGTTACTATTGCTGTGATGAAACACCATGACCAAAAGCAAGTTGGGGAGGAAAGTGTGTATTTCTCTTGCAGCTCTGTGTAACAGTTCATCATCAAAAGCAGTGAGAGCAGGAACTCAAGGAGGGCAGGGACCTGGAGGCTGGAGCGGATGCAGAGGCCATAGAAGAGTGCTACTTACTGGCATGCTCCTCATGGCTTTCTCAGCCTGCATTTTTATAGAACACAGGACCACCAATCCAGTCGTGGCAACACCCACAATGCTCTGCACCCTCTTCCATAGATCACTAACTAAGAAAATGACCTACAGCCTTCCCTACAGTTTGATCTTACAGAGTCATTTTCTCAATTGAGGCTCCCTCCTCTCTGATGACTCTTACTTGTGTCAAGTTGACATGAAACTAGCCAGTGCAAGCATCGTCTGTGAATTTTGAACAGCAAGACAGGTAGGTTACTAGCACTGAGGATTTGCATCAGATCTGGAAGTTTTCCCAAGAAACTGTTCTGGCACAGCCTATTCAAAGAAATAAAGATAGAAAGGCAAAATATTGAGTCTAAGTCATTTCCATTGGAAATGGAAGCATTATAACTTTGGGAAAGGCATCACACCCAAATAGCAAGCTACCTTGAGTTGACCTTGGAAAAATACATAAAACAAATGGCTACAAAAGACTCTATACTTTTTGAGACTATGTAATGATTTATGCTGTATGGAATTGTACCCATACACTGTAAGAATCTTTATTCATCAATAAATAAAACATACATGCTTAAATATGTGTGCAAATAGAGAGAAGTGTTTATTGAAGTAGAAGGGTTAGTTGTCTTATTATTTAATCATCTAATAGACAGTAGCCCTAATTCTATGATATATTATCCATATTGCAATTTTTATTTTTTAAATTTAGACTTTTTAAAATTTATTTATTTATTAAAGATTTCTGCCTCCTCCCCGCCTCCCATTTCCCTCCCCCTCCCCGATCAAGTCCCCCTCCCTCATTAAAATATAGTTGTATTGCTCTCCCCTCTCCTCCTTTCATCTTTCCCATGTGCTTCCTGCTCCCTCTCAAGTTCATAACCTCTTATTCTTTAATACTTAATGTTATACACACTCATACACATGTAAACACACACAAACATACAAAGGAGCATTTAAATAAAACCTGGTGAGTCTGTTTAGGGTTGATATACATACGTGATTTTTGAACTGATTGTTTGGTATTAGGGGTTCATCCATGAAGAAGACCAATATCCCTCTCTCCATAGTCATTAATTGCAAATATCTCTTCATTTAGCGGTGGGGTCCCTGGAGATTTATCTCATCCACCTTGGCATGTCAGCTGGTATTGTCATTGTTGGGGTCTTGTTAAGGTAGCCCATATGTTTTTATGGGTGTGGCTTCCCTGTGACAGGTAGAAGACAGGATCCTGCAACAGATTTCCTGGTCTTCTGGCTACTATGCTTTTTCTGATCCCTCTTCCATGATGTTTGTCACCAAATGTCTCAGTTTTCTACTTCCTTTCAATTTTATTGGTTTTTTTTTTTTGTAGAATTTAGATTTTCTATTCCTCACTTAACTAAATTTTCATGGTCACTAATTATTTCAAGATCAGTTGATGTTTCTTTGTTTCTGTTCTTTATTTTCTCACTTGTATAAGCCTTAGGTCTTGTTTAATATTGCTATGACTTAAAAGTTTCCCACAGGGCTCATGTGTTAAAAGCTTGGTCACTATCTCGTGACACTATGTAATGTGGTAGAAACTTTAGTAGGACGATCATAGTGGTTGGAAATTTGGTTTTTGTGAGTGTTCCCTTAAGGGGGTTAGTGGGATCCTGGTTCCTTTCATTTTCTCCTCCAGTTTCTACTCTGATGTATACTGTGTCTACATCAATGTCAGCCCACTATGAACTGAACGTCCTGCAGCTGTGTGATCCAACAAACCTTGTCCTCCTTTAAATCGACTTCTCTTGAGTGCTTATGACAGTGGTAGGAAGCTAATTGCACAGATTAACTTGTTTTTTTGTTGATTTGAGGAAAGCAGCTAATACTGACCAAATTTTTAGTGTGTACTCAAATACAATCTTTAAGGCATCATTCTGGATATGAATTTGGGTAGCTCATGTTGGAGCAAGGAGTGTTTCCAGATTGGGTTAGGGCAGTTAAGTCCAGTGACTTTCTCATGAAACCAACTCCAGGGGGTCTTTCAGTGACATGAGAGAGAACATAGTGCTTCTTTTCCACAAATAAAATTATTCTGATTAAGTATTTTGTGTATATTATTCACTGCAGAAGCACAATTGGAAATTAGATAAGAAAAGAATATATTTTATAACGATGGATAGACGTTTGATTATAGTTGATGTCTGTTTGCTTCCCAGAACAGTGGGAAATTTATTCTTGGTCACCTGGAAAAGGTACCACTTAATGGTCTAACTGATAATATTAGCCAACACTTTATCTCTGTGCTGTGCAAGTAAGTCTGAGTTAAAAATACTCTAAAGAGTTCTTCAATGAACGTGTGCTACTCCACCTGACAGGAAGAAATTAATCTCAAAGACCATAAGTAAGGAATGTCTGAAAATTGTAACAAAAAGAAGTCTGTCTTTCTCTCTACTTCGGTGGCTCTATCATTTGAACTGGAAAGAAACAGAGGCAGAGGAGATGAAATGACATCAACTCCAAGGCATGTTGGCCTCATTTCATATCTTAACTCAGAATATTTTATCTATTTTAGGCCCTCATTTTCCTCTCGTTTATACATTTTGTCTTTTGCCTTTCTTTCTCCCTTCCTTCCCTCTATCTTTAGAAGCCAGTGTTTAGAGACTGAAGTTACAGCACAGCTGTAATGTTATGATAATGGTCAGGAAGAGAGAAAAGGGACACATTTGTAAACCATGTTCCATTCTGGTAGGCTTTGCAAAATGACTATGGAGAGCATGTGCACAAGAGTGGGTGCACACACACACACACACACACACACACACACACAGAAGTACACACATAGACACACACACAGAGACATACAGTCAGACACACATACAGATACAGACACACACAGACAACGACACACACACATACACAGACACACACAGAGACACACAAACACACACACAGACACACACTCACAGACACAGACACACACAGACACACATACACAGACACACAGTCAGACACACATACAGATACAGACACATACACAGACACACACAGAGACACACAAACACACACACAGACACACACTCACAGACACACATACAGATACAGACACACACACAGACAACACACACACACAGACACACACTCACAGACACACATACAGATACAGACACACACAGAGAACACACACAGACACACACATAGCCTTATTCAGAGAGTCTAAAAGTTGCTGCTGCCAAGTGGCTTTCAACCAAGTGACTGCACAATCTGGCAACAGGAAGAATCAGTGGCTCGGGCCAAATGATTGTTGCTGAATTTACCTGTGCTGAAAGGTCAGTTTTGCACTGCTCAGTTTGGGCTCAGAACTAAAGGCAAACTGGATGGTGAATGGATGCCCTGAGGCATGTTCTGCACTTTGCAACTGGTCTGGCAGGCTTGGTCCCTCCACCTCTGAAGTTTGCCATAGGCCGGGGAAATGACTGGGCTGTGGCAGAGGCTGGCTAGGCAGCTCCACCAAGGTACAGTATCAGCTATGCATATAGATATTTTGCTATGTACCATATCTACATACACACAGACACACACACACAAGACACACAGACACACACACAGACCCACAGACACACAGAGACACACACAGACACAGAGACATACACACACACACACACACACACACACACACACACACTATGGCCACACTCTGAGCATGAAATTCTCAGATAGTGTCATACCAAAAAAGAAAAAGCCCCAAATCTCTGCATGACACATTTACTTCAAAGTTTTTTCATAAAAAATTACGTGTTATCTTGATGTGGGAGTGTCATATATCAATCTGTTGATTTCATTGGTTAAGGAATAAAGAAACTGCCTAGGCCCCTTGATAGGCCAACCCTTAGGTGGGTGGAGTAAACAGAACAGAATGCTGGGAGAAAGAAGCTGAATCAGGAGTCGCCATGATTCTCCTACTGGACACAGACGCAGGTTAAGATCTTCCCTGGTAAGACACCTCATGGTGTTACAGGGATAACAGAAATGGGTTAGATCGATATGTAAGAGCTAGCCAATAAGAAACTGAAACTAATGGGTCAGGCAGTGTTTAAATGAATACAGTTTATCTGAGCGGATTCCGTATTGATTTTTACTGTAAATATAAATGCTGTTAACACAGGGAAATGGTAAGGAACCAGAGGACAGCTTAGAAAATTGCTATGGATGTTCTTAAGTGTGTGCACATGCTCTCACACGGTGTGTGGGCATCTAGAGTGTGAAAAGAACCATGCATTATCAAAAGAGTATGAAGAATCAGTTCTTTAATAATTTTCATCCTGTTTTTCTAAATGAAAAATGTATTTTATCAAATGGTGGTTTTCAAAAGAGACAGAATAGACAGTGATGTACTTACTAACTTTTTCCCCTGGCTTTTTGAGACTTTGAAGCCTCTCCTGGAATTAACTCTGTAGACCAGGCTGTCCTTGAACTCACAGAGATCCATCTGCCTCTGCCTCCCGAGTGCTGGTATTAAAGGCATGCACCACCACCGCCCAGCTATGTACTAACATTTCTGAGACTTAAATGGAAGTCTTTCGACAGGAACACCATTCATGTTCCAGGGCAGAGCCTTTGCCCCAGCACCTACCTTCTTTCTCCTTCCTACTTGCTACCATGGGTGTGTTGGTTTTCTTCAGTCTATTGTCTAAGGCTCACACCTGAGATTTTCTTGGGATTTTCTTTTTTTCACCATTCCAAGACCTTTATTTGATGACATTCCTTTCAGTCATGTAGCATAAAGTGTTTTCAGTTAGGCTCCTTAATATGTGATCTTTCTCAAGTTTTAGGAAAACGTTCCTTAATTCCTTATATCACTACCCAACTTCCTTTAAGTGTTCACTGCCAAGCACATTTGTGTTCTCTGTACTTGCCTTCGCACATGGCATCTCCTTCCCTCTCAGGACATTGAAATTATTCCTGTAATTGACCTCTTACCAGTGGATTCTGTGGTTCTTGGGCCAGGTAGATGTTTTACAGGTTGGCTATTGACCCTGTTTGAAACACTTTTCTTAGCTTCTATAATGTCACTTTCTTGGGAGGTGAGGGTGTTGTTTTCTTCCTTTTTTACTATTTATTCTTTCATCCTTGCTACTCCTAGGAAGGTGACTCAGGTGGACTCTCGAATGATTTAAATCCTTTTAATATCAGAAGCTTAAAATACTTTCAGTGATTATTAATAGGTGTAATGGTCTGTCCTGACCCTTTAAGAGACAAGCTGCACCCACTCCCTCTCCCATCCACTGAGGCAAGCTGATCTTCAGCTTCCAGCCTGAGTCTCTCCCCTTTTCCCTTTCTGTCTCTCTCCCAAAGAGGTAGCTGCTGCCATGGCTCCTCTCCTCTCCCCTACTCCCACCTCTCTCTCTGTCTCTCTGTCTCTGTATCTCTCTCTGCCTCTCTATTCTTCTCCCTTCTCCCCTTCCCTCCTTTCCTTTCCATAACCCACTTGATGAATATTCCACCTCACTCTGCATGGTGTGCCTATTCGTCTCCATCTCTCACCCGCTATGTGGCTCCCTGCCTGGGACTTGATCCCTGCCTGGGACTGGCTGCCTTCTTGGCCCACCATGGTCTTGGGACCCACTGCCCACTGCTGCCACTCAGGGACCTGCAGCATTTCGGATGTTGCTCCTAAGGGAACCACAGCATTTTATTTTTATCATGACAATAGGACATCAGTAAACTTTGGGCTATGTAGCTTTAAGTTATTCTATTGCCAATCATTTATTTATATGGTGTTTGGACCTACAGAATTTCAATGCTTCACTCCAAGACTGTTATTGGTCCATTTTTTTTTTTGGCTAGAAAATGTTATAATTCCTTATCTCTAGATTTTGGTTACAGTGTGACTTTTTATAAAACCTTACAGGGTAACCCCCAATTTTAACTTACAACCATCATAACAATATTGGAACATTAAGACATTGCTAAGAAATATTCATATTATGAGCACACTTAGTAAGCATTGGCTATGTGTTGCACATTTCAGTTTGAATCATTTCAACTTCACTCTGGTAAAAGGTAGGATATAGAAATCCTAATTCATAGTTCTAGTCTTTAGAACAAGAGCACACATTTAGATGTCATTATTTTCCAGTATCACACTACCAAAGGTGGTATTTACTCTGAATATATTTAGTTACTTACATCTGCTCTTGTTCAATTCTTTCTTTCTTTCTTTTCTTTTTTTTTTTTTTTTTTTTGATTTTCGAGACAGGGTTTCTCCATAGCTTTTTTGTTCCTGTCCTGGAATTAGCTCTTTGTAGACCAGGCTGGCCTCGAACTCACAGAGATCCGCCTACCTCCGCCTCCCGAGTGCTGGGATTAAAGGCATGAGCCACCACCGCCCGGTTCTATTTATTTCTTGATATAATCCAGTATCCTAAATAACATAACACTTCAAGACTAACTAATGGCTAAATAACAATTATATGATTGTTTCTAAAATTGTAATTCTAAAAATATAATGCTGAGCTTTCAGAGATAAAGTCAATATTAAAGCCCTCAGACTACAGACTTTTTTCTAACCTATTTAGGACTTTGAGGCACCAGAACTATTTCTCGGATTTCTTTATGGATTTTTTTCTATTCTTCCGTGTTATTAAGTTTGACATATCTTAATACATTGCATCTCAAAAATGAACTCTAGAAAGACAACACGCATGCTGCGCTCTCTGCTTGTCTGGGGTTGGGTGTGCAGTAATAAAAGAGGAAGGACTTTAGCATGGACTGGTTTGAGGAAACTGTAAAAGAGCAACAGGCAGTTCTCGGTTGGCAGCTGATTTTCTCAGGGTGTGGAGTGATTTTACCTCCTAGGAATTAACTGAGGTCTACAGGTATTTTTGTTTGTTTCAACTTGGGGAGTGGATATTGCTTCTGGCAACCAGTAGGACGAGGCTGGCACTGCTGCCAAGCACCATAAAGTGCCCAGAACAACTGTAACTCTAAGTTGGGACAAATAACTTTTAGGTTGTATATGTCAACAGGGCAGGGGTCAAAAACTTCTGCTGTAGAGGGAAAGGACAAAAAGCAGGATGGGTCCTTTAGGACTTTTGACATAGAGATTTTACTGTGAACCATTTGAAGCCCAAAGGTTCTGCTGAAGCATAGGATAAAGGGATGAATCATCTCAACTGGCTCCAGCTTGAGGTCAATGTGAGCTGCAGCTGGCAGAATCAGGCAGAGGCTCATTGTCAAACTGTAGTGAGTGGGAGGGGAAGATAGATGTACTTTACCTGGGGGTGAGAGCTGGGGCTACCAGTGTAGTTAAATGTTCAAGCGCATGCGGGGTATGAGGAGTAGAGGCATTTGCTGATACTTTAAAGACATAAATCCTTTGCATAAACAGTGAATTTGTAAGTGATATACTGTAAGAATTATTCCTGTTTTGCCCATCTGTTTCAACACGAAGAATCGAAATTTGAATACCAAACTTTCTAAAATAAAGGTTCCAGGGCAGATTTCATTCTACTTATGTTGACAGTTTACTTCTTTTTCCTTAATGCTACTTTTATTTTGTTTGAAGCAGATGTTATCAAATTTATCATTTGCTTTTGTGTATGGTTTCAGCACTTAGACTCTAACATATCTCTGGTAAAAGAGATTGAAGTCCTATTGCTATAAATCAAAATGGGGGGAAGGATGTCCATAAAGAGGGGTGTGGCCCCTCTTCTTTTAGGCTTGTCTACTTGTTGGCTTGGTTTCAAAGCACTTAATAGTTTCTGCCTGTAATTGCTAAACATGGAAACACCGGAGCACCACACCCTGTGCTACTTATAATGAATAGTGTCTTTAGCATGAGTATTTTTTTAAATCAAAGCACCTAGAGACAGTCAGCCACACCCTTCACAGTATTCACCGGCCACATTCTAAACTTCCCAGGTGTTTTCTGCAGAAGCTGTGGGGCAGGAGACTCACCAGCTAGCCATTGTATAGCTGTGTCAATTTGATGACCCCGCTTGAGGACCACCACACCTCATCCCTTCCACCTTCCAAGTGGGCAAGAACTGTAACCATATTAAGAAGTTCTTATTTATAGATGCTCATAACTTCCTTTATCTGATCTTAGAAAACTCCCAGGGCTTTTTGGAAATGTTGCCACTGAAGAATGCACTGTGGGCTGTAAGGATACCCACACGTCCTGTAGAAGGATGAGTTGGCAACTGTGGGGCCCTCCAACCCCTTCAGGCACTGTGAGGTTTGGAGTCTCCCGTGTTGGAAGAACCAGTTTGATTCCTCTTAACTTGCTTATAAAAATTGCTTGACTTTATTGCTAGTGTCTTGTGAGAACTCACGGCTTCATTGACTCTGGATTTGAGTAATGTTTATAGCCCAGTTAGCCATGGCCTTCCTATGATCTTAGCCTTATTATTCACATAGTCATCTCATAATGCTGAATAACGCATGACCCACGTATGCCAAGAATAAACTGGACGGTGGCATAAATCTTCCACCCACACTGATCAAAAATGCATGGAATGCAAAACTGGATCTTAACGGCAGTGCTGGCTGTGGGGATGACTCTTCCTGTTGGTAGAAAAAGCCACCTACTCATAGTTCATTAGCAGCATCTGAAAATGAATGTGTGGAAACGTCACCGTAAGACCTGTCATTGTGTTTGAAACTTGCACCATTAACAGTGAATTCTTTAACCGAATAAATCACTCCACTGAGAAATAAGCTGTACTACCTTAATGGACTCCCATTTACATAGTTAGCAAAGTTGATTCCCTTTATTTCTAATTTTCTGCATCCTTGAAAGTAACTTTTGGGAAAAAAAGGAGTTTGGAGAATAGTTGTAATGGACATTGCTAGTGGGGTCCCCACAGTGGTAGCAGGTAGACCAGATGGATGAGAGTTGTTACTTGGTACAGAGACCTGCATGGTGGCCTGTGCTCTTCAATTCTAAGTATTATTTGGTGGGTATCAGGACTTAAAATTTACTTTACTCATTCATTATCTCACTTAGCTATCATAATTACCATGACTGAGGAAGGATAAAAACCTATCTAGCTACAAAGCCAGGAAGCTAGAATTTGTAAGCAGTGTGGTCTGATTAGGAATTCATCTTAGTCCTATCATATTGTCTCGGTCCAGTCTCTTTCTCCCTGCTTTTCTTGCCCTGGACATTTCTCAAACACACTATGATTTTTTTACCACTTCAGATTATCTTAACTCTTTTATGTCTGTTAGGATTATTTTGAAGACCAAATAAAGTGGTGAGGAGTAACCTCCTTAAGAATTTGTCTTTAATGGCTTCTTATTCTCCTTTATTATCACAACTAGTAGAATGTATTGCCTTGTTTCTTGACAGGCTCTGGGAGGCCTGATAAAGAATTCTTTTGATCATGTTTGGACATTTGAGAATAACCAATATACTTGACCGAGTGCATCAATCTGGTAATGAATATCCTATAAAGTTGAGGAGTAAGTGATTTTCTTCCTAAATTTACCAGTGAAATATTAAATTATATCCAGCAGAATCTGATTTAACTAAGATATTTAGCAGAATCTGAGATAGCAGAGGCATCAGTAGACCTATGGTTTTGTTCCTTGAACCTGACTGTAGGGATGGCAGGGGAATAAGACAGTCCCAAAGACTAGAAAATAGAAGTGCGGTATTGAATGATAGTTTTGCTAAAGGCTAAATAATTTCATATCTAACACATATTGGTTTATTCTTGGTTCAAGTATAGAAATTTGGAAAACTTTAAAAAAAATCTCCTTCCTAGGATGTTCATCATCCTTTAAGAAGTTGTAGACAGAGAAGACCAGGTAGGTTTCCCACAGTCCTTCCACACACTCTGCTTTCTCTGTTCCCCCAACAGATCCAATCCCTAAGGATTGTCCCAGCTTCAGCCTCCCTTCCCTGGTCTCCATGCCTCCTGTATATCCCACAGACCATCTCATCCTGACCTCTAGAAATCAGCACCAAGACGCATAATTACCCCAAACCCAGATGCTTAGACACCAGCATAAAAGTACAAACAATAACAATCAGGACAACTTATCTCTGCTATAGCCCAAGTCAACTACCACAGCAGGCCCTGAATGTCCTAACATAATGGAATCACAAGAAAAAGACCTTTAAAACCACTTCCATGAAGATGATAGACATATTTAAAGAGAAAATTAATACACCCCTTAAATTCAGGAAAACACAAACATTATGAAGAAATGAATAAATCTCTTGAAGAAAGCCAGGAAAAAAAGTGGACATAAGCTCCCATCAGACACTCAAAGAAGATTTAATGCCAATACTCCTCGAATTATTATGCAAAATAGAAAAAGAAGGAACATTATATAAGTCATTTTTAAGGCCACAGTTATCATGATACACAAATTACATAAAGACTTAACAAAGAAAGAGAATTATAGGAAATTTTTCTTATGAATATAATACAAAAATTCTCAATAAAGAACTTGCAAACACAATCCAAGAACTTGTCATAAAGATCATCCACCATGATCAAGTAGGCTTTATTCCAGAGGTGGAGAGATGGATCAAAATACCCAAATCAATAAATTTGATCCACCACATAAATTAAAAGACAAATACCACACAATCAGTTCATTAGATGTAGAAATGGCCTTTGACAAAACCCAACACACTTTATGATAAATATCCTGGAGGAATTAGTGATACAAAGGATATACCAAATTATAATAAAGGTCATTTAGGGCAAGTCTGTTTCCAACATCAAATTAAATGGAGAAAAGCTACAAATCAGGAACATGACAAAGCTCTCTCCATATCTATTCAATATTGTACTTGAAGTTTTAGCTAGAGCAATAAAACAACCTTTTGAAGATCAGATGGATACAAATTCGGAAAGAAGAAGTCTAAATGTAGATGAACTTTTTTTCCCTACTGTCAACCCCAAATAATGACATGGAAACTTCTTATTAATTAAGAAAATTTGGTCTTAGCTTAACTAGCTCTTAAAACTTAATTTAACCCATTTATATTAATCTATGTTTTGTTTTGTGACTTTTACCTGTTTTTTTCCTTCTGTATGTCAAACTCCCTCCATGGATTTTTAGTATCTCCCTGTGCTTCAATTATCTCTTCCTCCTGCATCTCCTGCTTGCTCTGTGTCTCCTCCTGTTTTCTTCCCAGAGCTCTCTCTGTCTGGAAGTCCTGTCTATACTCTCCTGACTAGCTATTGGCTGCAGCAAGTCTTTCTCTGTCTTTCCAATTAGCTCCAAATCACAACACAGAGACTTATTATTTATTATGAAAGCTTGGCTGGGCTGATAGCTTAGGCTTATTTCTAATTAGCTCTTATAGCTTAAATCGACCTATTTCTATACATTTATGAGCTGCCACGTGTCTCATGGCTTATTACCTCATCTTCTAAATGTCATACTACCACTGGATGTCCTTGTGACTCCATCCATCTTTTTCCCAGAATCCTCTAAGCCTGGAAATTCTACTTAGCTATTAGCAGTTCAGCTTTTTATTAAACCAAGAAGAGTGACACATCTTCACAGTGCACAAAAATATTATTCCACAACAAATGGCCTTAGCTTCTTAGTTAACCTATCTTGGGGATATATCTTCACATGACTAAAGTGTAATCAAATATCTTGTGACATTAAAGTATCATTATTTGCAGGTGATAGGATAGTATACAGAAGTGACCCTAAAAATTCCATCAGGGAACTCTTACAATTGAGAAACACTTAAAGAGAAGTGGTTAGATACAAGATTAACTTAAGAAAAGTCAGTATCCCTCCTATACACAAATGACAAACAGACTGAGAAAGAAATCAGGAAGACAACACTTTTTGCAATAGCCTCAATTAATAAAAAATATTGAGGGTAACTGTAGCCAAGCAAGTATAAGACAATGGGGATGTTCTATTGGGATCTCACCAAGGCCAGCTGGCCTAGGTCTGGAAAAGCATGGGATAAATCCGGACTAGCTGAACATAGCGGACAATGAGGAATACTGAGAATTCAAGAACAATTGCAGTGGGTTTTTGATCCTACTGCACGTACTGGCTTTGTGGGAGCCTAGGCAGTTTGAATGCTCACCTTACGAGACCTGGATAGAGGTGGGCAGTCCTTGGGCTTCCCACAGGTCAGGGAACCCTGATTGCTCTTCGAGCAGATGGGGGGGGGGACTTGATCGGGGGAGGGGGAGGGAAATGGGAAGCGGTTGTGGGGACGAGGCAGAAATCCTTAATAAATAAATAAATTAAAAAAAAAGAAAAAAAAAGAAAATAAAGTTATTGTTATTGATAAAAAATTTAAAGTTAATAAAGCATTGTGTAATCTAAAAAAAAAAGACTTGTATGGCAAAATCTTCAAGATTTTATGGAAAGAAATTTAAGAAGATATCAGAAGATGGAAAGATCTCTGATGTTTTTGGTTTAGCAGGATTAACATAGTAAAAATGGCGGTACTAAAAGCAACCCACAGATTCAATGTAAACTCCATTAAAATTCCTACACAAAGTTTTTACAGACCTTGAAAAGACTGTTTGCAACTTTGTATGGGGAAAAAAAAAACCCAGGATAGCTAAAACACTCCTAAACAATAAAAGACCTGCTTGAGGTCACACCATCCCTGATTTCAAGTTGCACTACAGAGCTACAGTAGTAAAAACTGTGTAATATTTGTGTAAAAACAGATACATTGAGTAATGGAATCAAAGTAAAGACCCAGACTTAAAACCATAGACCTATAGACCCTGAACACATTGGAAAAAAGACATCTTCAACCAGTGCTGTTAGTCAAACTGGATATCAGCATATAAAAGAATATAAACAGATTATATTTGTCATCCTGCACAAAACTCAAGTTCAAGTGGATCAATGACTTCACTATAAGGCCGGATAGACTGAACCTGATAGAAGAGAACGTGGGGAACAACTTTGAACTCATTGATACAGGCAATGACTTTCTGAGCAGAACACTGATAGCACAGGTACTAAGATCAACCATTTGTGAATGGGACCTCACGAAACTGAGACGCTTCTGTAAGGCAAAGGACACAGTCATTCAGACAAAGCTGCTGCCTACAAGATGGAAAAAGAGTTTTTGCCAATTCCATATCCAAGAGAGGACTAATATCCCAAAAAATATACAGAACTCAAGAAACTGGATCCCCAAAACCAAATAGTCCATTTAAAAAATAGGGTACAGATGTAAATAGAGAATTCTCAGTGGAGGAATCTCAAAGAGCTGAGAAACACTTAAAGAGATGTTTGGCATCCTTAGTTATTAAAGGCACACAAATAGGAAGTACCTTGTGATTCCATCTCACACCTGCCAGAATGGCTAAGGTTAAAAACACAAGTGGCAACTCATACTTTTGAGGATGTGGTTGGTGCAAGGAGAACCCTTCTCTCTTGCTGGTGAAAGTACACACTTGTACATCCACTGTGGAAATCAATATGGTCGTTCTTTAGAAAATTAGGACTTGATCTACCTCTTGACCCAGGTACACACCTCTTGGGCATAGACTCAAAGGACACTCCATCCTACCACACTTGATCAACTGTGTTCATTGTGGCTTATTCTTAACAGCCAGAAATGGGTAACAACCTAGTCCCTCAACCTGAAAAATAGATAAAGAAAATGTGGTACATCTACACAATGGAGTATTACTTGGTTCTTAAAAAAAATGACAACATGATATTTGCAGGAAAATGGATGCAACTAGAAAAAAATCATCCTGAATGAGGTAACCCAGATCCAGAAAGACAAATACGGTATGGATTCTCTTTTAAGTAGATATTAGCTGTTAAGAAAATGAAAACCAAGCTATAAATCACACACCCAGAAAAGTAAAGAGGAGGGTTCTAGCGAGATGCATGGGTCTCCACAAGAAGGGGGAATAGAATGGATTTTATGTGGGTAGACTGGGGGTGGGTGGGGATGGGGTTGTAGGTTGGAGATGGGATGGAGGGAGAGAGTGCAAGGACAAATGCCTGGAATTGAGGGATATTTGGGGGACAATATGGAAACCTAGTGACTCCTAGTAATGGGGTTCCAGTCTTAACTGGACTGGGTTGCTTTCAGTTGAGTTGTTGGTTGAGGGCTCCCATGGAGATTCCCAAATGGCCTAGGCTGCTCTCTGCAAATAGACAGCAGGACCTCCTTGCTATGGACAACATCTACATAGCTCACTGAACATGCAGAGGCTGAGCTGGTGCCTACGTGGACTCACAATCAGCCCCACCTACCGGGTATGCCGGGGCAATGGTGGTGCAGAACTCTAATGCCTGGTTTAATGTAGGTCCAATCCAAAAGAGGCAGTCCATGTCATATACTGCTAGGATGACCGGAAACCAGAGTATGGATAGCAGAGAGACCTTAGGGAGAACCAAATATGACTGGTTGAGGAGATTATCAAGACTCTGTCCAAGGAGGAAGAGACCAAGAAATAGAGCTTCCCTCGAGTCTGTACATAGTGGGCTGTCTGTGGCCTCAGGTGGATCAGTCATTAAAATAAAACAAGCCTTAAAAAAAAAATCGATATAATGGTTCTTAATGGTGTTGTGGTGTTCCAGATCAGTTCTGTGTCTGGAAGCAGATGGAAGCAAGACCAGAAACCCATAGCCAGACATTACATGGAGAGTGAGTCTAAATCAGACATCTCCACCAGGTCCCTCCCTTCAGAGCTCGGGGAATCCTGCAGAAGAGAGGGAGGAAAGATTACACGGGATAGAAGGGATAGAGGACACCAAGAAAATACAGCCCACTGAATCAACTAAGCAAGGCACATATGGGCTCGTTGAGACTGAAACAGCAAGCAAGGGGCCTGCAGGGGTCTGCACCAGGTCATCTGCATAAACGGTGTGACTATTAGCTTGGTGTTTTTGTGGGATTTCCAACTGTGGGAGTGGGCGTGTCTTTGATTCCTTTGCCTACCCTTGGAACTCTCTTCCTCCCATGGGGTTGACTTGTCCAGGCTCGATATGACGGCTTTCACCTTATCTTACTGTATTTTGTTTTGTGTGTTAACTTGCTGTCTTTTGGAGGCCTGTTTCTTTCCTGAAGGGAGACAGAGGGGAAGTGGATCTGGTAGAGAGTGGGGATGGGTGTGGCAAGCTGGGAGGAGTGAAGGAAACGTGGTTGGGATCTACAATATGAGAGAAGAACCTATTTTCATTGAAGTATTAGGCATGTTGGAACATATACATTTTAACAACAGCATACTTTCAGAGTTGTGGGCGCTTCTAGGGGATGACATTGTAAAATAGTTTGGGTACAGACCAGGAGGAAATGTATTTGTCATTGTCTCAGAAGTTAGATGACTTTGGATCGATGTCTTCAAAGTAATAGGGGTTTTAGTGGAAAGTTGCACAATTGAACAATGTGCAAAAAATAATAATTTGGGGACTCTCAATAGGCTTATTTTATCTCCACATATAATTTGTTTAAGAGAGGTTTTGAGTCAGGTGGCACTTAAATTTAGATCAGATGGTAGAAATCGTTGTGGGAATTATCATTAACCAAATGCTAAGAGGTTTAATGCTTTTGAGACTGCATTTGAAAGACGATCCGTCTGTCAAATGTTCTGTGTTTGATAAATGAAAGAAGAGCAGTTGTAGACATTCGCAAACGCCATGTTGATCATGTCTTGTGGACAGATAGGAGGGCAGTGCTGATGAGCTCCTGCCGTGTGATCTGCCGTTTTTTCTCTTCTTTTGATCAATTCTTTATATTCATCTGGTCACCAAATTTTCCTGTTTGTCTCCGAGTTGGGTTTTATATGGCTGAACATGCTTGATGTGGCTGTCTCCAGGAAATAAATCCAGTATGGTGAGGGAAAAAACACTCTCAAGAATAACAAGACTTTTTTTTTTTTTTTGTCTGTTCTATTGATTGCACATGACCTGAACCAATTCTTGCTTTTTCATCTTGGAACCAGGGAGAACAGCAACATTGTTGCTTGATAATGTTGAAAAACATTGGCTCTGTCTGATTGTGGAGGATTGTTAGAAATCATTGACTAAAATTGTAGAGATTTTCATTGCTATTTTAATTTAAGCGACTTTCTGCCATGCGTTGTGTCTTAATTACTAGCTAGGTTTCTAAATGCAGACTGTAATTTGATAAAATATCTGTAATGTAGGCAAGCTACTGTAGCTAAATACTCTTGCCATTTGCTTATACATATTGTATGTATGCATAGGTACCATATGCACACATATGGTGATTCACTATAGATCTAGTCTTCTTGGGAGGGGTGGGGCTGTTTTTTTTTTCAGAATGATATTTGTAATAGTAAGAACGATTACAGCAATGGCTTTGGGAAGAATAAAAACCTGCATGTCTTCTCTGGCATCTTTGTGATGATTCTGGGAAGTCAGAGCTGAAGTGGATGTGTTGTTTCACAGGTTGTGAATTTTCACCAGGATGATAAAACAGTTGTTGGGGACTTAAGCCACTGAGGGCAGAAGAAGGGCACAGGGGAGATACGAGATGAGTCAGTGAACAGGATTGCAGGATGAGTATCACATCTAGCAAGAAGTCGTTTTGCCACACTATGAATGAGAAGCCGCAGGTAGGTTTTTAGCCAGAGTGTGATACAAGTTACCTTTTGTATTTAGAAGTCTTGCAGGGTGCAGTATGGAAATGGCTTGTGGGAGGTTTAGGGGAAGCACAAAACCTAGTGAGGAAAGTGCCCAGCAGCCTTGTTGAGGAGCGCAAAAATGCCTATCTCTCCAACCTTCCTCCTGCCACAGTTCCCCTGGGCTGTGATATTGAGCTGGCTCTGGGGAATTTTAACATGTCAAGGGGCTGTTGAGGCGCACGAATACCTTTTTAAGGATAATCTGAAAAGGCATCTTTCAGATGTTCCATTAAGTCAATGAGGTATCCTCTGATAATTTTAGTTTTTTCAGAATCGAAGAAATACAGATGAAAATGAATTATATAGGAAACAAATTAATAAAATATAGTAAAATCATTAGACAAACTATCCCAATCCCAAGAAGTGAATGGTTTAACACTTATTTTTTTAAACTTCATTCACTCATTAGACAGAAGAGACAAATTCTAAGCAGAAGAAAATTGATAGTTCATAGATGACTTGATTAATTGATTAATGAAGTGAAGTGAACCACATGAATTAAATGGGAGACTGAGAATTTCTCACTATTGGGAAGATGAAGCATAAAAGTCTCACCATTCTCAAGGAGAACATCAACAATAGTGAGTCCTGATGGGTCAAATGGTATTTAGGAGAAGTAATTAAACCATTTATACGGTATAAATCTTAAACCTCACCCATAAAATAAACTAGAAAGTGTCCTCACGAAACGACAGAAATTTCACACTTACATATGGCTGTGAGGCTCAGCTAGAAAGTTGAAAAGAGCAATCTTTTTGTTGTATTTTGTGACAGGGTTTCTATGTGTAGCCTTAACTGTTCTGGATCTAGCTCTGAAGACCAAGCAGGCCTCAAACACACAGGAATTCGCCTGCCTCTGCTTCCCAAGCACTGGTGCTAAAGGCAAGCGACATCACCACCTGGTCTGAAAAGAGCAATTTAAGATCTAACAGTTCTCAAGCTGCTAGAGGAAGACTACATTCCCTATTGTCTTTACCCAACACTATTTCTCAAAGCGGCAGTCCTGGGAGGAGGCGATCAAAGGGCATGCAGCCAAAGTGCAAAGGAAAAATGATAGAAGTACATGAACATGTCTATAATAAACATAACTCATGTCTGCATTTTTGTAAATGTATAGTGATTTTTTTAATAGTTTAAAAAATCGTGGGTTAGAGAGAGCAGGGAATGGAGCTCAGTGACAGAGTGCTTGCCTCTTAGGATTGAGTCAAGATTCCTGATTCAATTTCTAATTGAATCTAGAAGAATATTTTTAATTATGTGATTTCCTTGTTCATTTTAAATATCTGTATTTGTGAATATATATTTATCTATATATGCTCATGAAATCTAATGTGTTCACAGTTTATTATATACTTTATTTGAATTTGGCTTCTCAAGTACACAATCCTCAACACAGGCCTGGGTCTGCCTGCCTCCTAATCTAGAACTGGGGCAGTGTATATGGAGGGTAGAGGACACGATGATGGACTTGAGCGGAAGAATGCATGCTTGTTCTTATTTAGGGGCAAGAGCAGCTTCCTACACATGGATAAATTGTGGCTAAGAATAAAATTAATCCTCCAAAGTCATACCACTCAGAACTGGTTTGACAGGCTACTGTCTGTTTGATGGTCACATGCAAAACTCTAGTTTCCTTAGGATGCTTTTAAGAACGGAATCAGACAAGACCTATAAGTCAGGACACTTCTAATAATGTCTGACACATTGTTGAGGGTTCTAGTGAGTGTTGCTATTATAAAATAATTAGGTTTATTTTTTTTTTTCATGTGTGTAGGATTTGGAAAAAACAATCAGGAAAACATTCTCTGCCTACGTGCCTATATCTCTCCTGGACTCAGCCCACTTTCTTGTTGATTTCCAATTTTTAAAAGATAAAGGACTCTCCTCACTACTCCTTCCTTGTTCCTTTCAGTTAGCCAGCCTCCCCAAAAGAGGGTGGCTTGTCACCAACAGCTGACCCTTTGGCTGTTAGCTTCTGGATGGCATTAGCAGCAGAGCTGTCTGTTGAGCCTACATCTGTGTCAGAACCACACACTCACAAGAAGAACTTTGAATCCTTAATTTCAAGTGTGGTGGCTGCAGAGATCACATGTCTGATGATGCCCCATCGCTACAGACTTTTAGACCCTCAGAATGCTTCTCCTATAATCTGATAGTTTGATCTCCCTATTTTAAGTGGATTTAAAGGGCCAAGGGTCTGGGATGAGTCTACAGCAGGAGCATTATTTAAGTAATGTGTTTTGAAACTTGTTTCAACATCCGACAACTCTTCTAAGTTCTCTGTAGTTACTCAATTATGCTTGCAAAACTGAAGCCATTTAAGTGAGAATAGCCACATGGGTCTTGCTGGGAACTAAACTCTCAGGAATGTCTTTATTTTCCAGGTATTATTTTAGAGTAGTTTCTGCTGAATCACCTCCTAAGTGTTGACCTCTCATATCTAACTCTGAGAGAAGAGCATTGACCGGCTTCAGATCTTCACGTCCAAGCTTAGATGGTACACAACTGTATTGCAGGGAAAAGCCAGAACATGAAAAATAGGGTGCTGAGGAAACATCCTATTGTATTTTCACAGCCAATATGATTGCCTCTAGTCCCTCAGGACAGCACACTCTGAACCCTTAGTAGATCAATCTCGTGAGCTGCTAGAACCCGTGGTTCATCAGAATTCACCTTTGCTTGTTTCTTTCTTTGCTGGGGATCCTGCTTCCTGGGTTTCTCAGTGAGGGCTGTGTCTGATACAGCCTGCAGTCATAATGCCAATTCTGTCCTGTGATACTTTGATTGCTATCAAAATCATCAAAACAAGTAAGCAAGCAAGCAAACAAATAAGCAAACGTCTTGGGTCACTTTTCCCCTTGGAGTAGCTATTCTAATGAGAAATAGGTAAAGTGTTCTATTTCTCTGTCTAAGTGAAAAGTAAATGTGGCATTCCTTGCCACGTCACCACTGGCTTAACTTGGTTTCAGAGGGACTGCAGCTACATGCCTGGAGTGACTGCTTTTAAACCATTAAATCTCGACTCCACCTTAACATTGCACTTATTAGTCACTGTTGAGCCTTTGTCCTTACTTGCCAGCATCGGAGAAAAATGCACATTTTTGCTCAAGATGTCTATGTGTCCTCCCATTGCAGTACTGTCCCCTCATGCACAGCCTATCTCTTAGAGAAAGCTGCAAAAATGACAGGTGTGTCTGAGAGCGTGCACGGGGGACATGTCTAGGTGAGCCAAGTCCTTCAGGTGACATGTGAAGCAAAAGTCAGGGTACTGGATGGCTGGAAAGAAAAGGATTTCCCCCAGGCAGCTGGATCTTTAAAAATCTGTTAGGTTAGCAGTTCCTGACTTCTTAAATTTGCAGTCCCTGGAAAGATTGGTAAAAAAAAACTTGGCTTGACCTTAGAGGACTGCCTATTATCTGGCTATTTATATTAATGAATTTTTTTTTTTAAAAAAGGAACTCTACTTTTGCAACCGTTTCATTTAAAGGATGGATAGACACATTTCGATAGCAGAAAACATAGACTGGTCCTCATCTCTGACTGGAAGATACCTGCATTTCTCAGGTCCACATCTCAGCAGCACTCACTGGGGATCCATCATCCTGAGAATTTTACTTTGGAGTTTTCCTCCCTCATCAGTAGGTTGGAAAGGTACTTTCTGTGCCACAAGTGTCTCTGCCTCCTAGGTGTGGTCTCCCGAGGGTGGTTTTGACCTTTACTCTGTGTCTCTGGGACCAAAACTCATCGTGTTTATGGGATTAATGTGGGTTACTCATTTTGAAACAGGATCAGCCTTATGCTAAGGAGGAGTAGGCAGTGGCTTATGTGGCATGATTTGTAGGGTGCTGAGAAAGCTTGATAATAATTTATTATTATTATTATTATTATTATTATTATTATTATTATTATTATGTAGTTGACCCATGACCTGGAATCTGAAGCATGGATAGAGTAATTCTTTTAGTTCCCAAGGACTCTGTTAGTTTCTGCTAATGTTTCATTCTCCATTAAGGGAACGTTTTTATTTTTAAGGCAGTGAAGTTATTTTATCAACAAATTAAGAGTTGACAACCAATGAAGGAGATCTTTGGAAAGAACATCTCATCACATCACTCCAAGTGGATCACGTGGGTGGTTCAAGGGGATGGGTTAGAAGAGGTAAGGATTATGGAGCACGATCTTAGCCTTTATTATGGTTTTCATGGGAAGAAGTAAGCCAGGAAGGATAAACAAACTTAGCCAGTTTGGGACTGCATAGTACGAGTAATTTGGGCCAACTCTTGATTGACATGAGCTCTGTCTGCTAACCTTGTCTTATACTGACTGGGTCCAGGGGGATACTGGCTACGTTAAGGAGGTCACTGAAGAATGAACTCTAAGTTGGTTAATTTAAATATGGAAGGGGTCCTGAAGGTCCTTTAGTATTTCTAGACATTAGTTAGCCCTGGGAAAGGTAACCTACATCTTGTGAGTGATGATCTAGAAAGCAGATCATCAAGGATACAAAAAACATGAAAGCCTGGATCGAGTTAAGATTCAACTTCCTGCTATCGAGCCTGAAAACAAAACCATTTGCATTTCATAGCATTTCATAGATCCCATGTATCCAATAGATCCCACAGCTTAATGGGCATTTTATACAACAATTTTAATAATTTTTTGCACAAAACAAAGCTTCATGGAGCAATTTTTTTTCACTCATAGCATCTTGAGAACAGTGAAATAAATTCACATCTTGGAGCACTTCAAATTTTGGAGCATTAGATCACAGAGTCTCCTCGTACAACAAGGGCTTGGTTGATAGATTTTCCCTGTCTTCACTTACAACACTTAATGCTCATGGTGTGAGTCTTAAGGCAGGAAAACCTATGAAAACTAGCTTATCTGTTTTTTTTTCCTAGATGAAAAAAAAATCTACCCCAATACAAACTCAGAGAGTGGGAGGCAGAAAAAAGGATGATTGCCAAATTTATACAAAAAGTAGTAGGAGGAATTAGTGTTGAAATAGCTGATTTATAGGTTTCAGGCTATAATGTGTTTTATTTCTATAGAGTGTACTGAGTGTATGGGTTGTGCTAGATGATTTTTGTTTTTAAATGATCTTATTTTTATCATCATAATCATCTTTCAAAGTAGGTATCATTAGAAGTGCTTGAAAAATTGTTTACTCAACATAACAACTCTATAAAATTGAGTCCTTATATTATAGATAAAGTTTATGATGATATTATGGATGAAGTTTATGAGGGGGGAGTTGTGAGATGACAGTTTTTATTTGGTTTGCAATTGTGTGCATTCCATCAAAACAAGAGAGGAAGAGTAATTCTGGAGCCTTGTAGGTTGGTTTTCAACCCACCTCTCAGCACACTCTTTCTTGCTATGGGGCTTTGATTAGATGACCTGGCTGCTGAAAAGTGGCTTTCTTCATATGAGTGATGGGTAAGCCATCTTTGGAGGTTGTAGTGACCATGAATTTAGGTTATATAGCAGGTAGAGATAAATGATCATAGCGCAATGTCTGGCATATAGGAAATGTTCTAAAGATGAGATATTATTATCGTTCTGAATTTTCTTCTTTTTGAGATCACCAATAGTTGTTCTTATTTCAAGGAAACAAGGCAACCTTGTTTAGAACAAGAAAGACAGGATAAAGTTGGGAGGGAGAGGTCATAGGAGGACCGGCGGGGACTTGGGTGAAGGAATAGGGGATGGATATGATCAAGATGTATTTTATACATGTGTTAAGTTTTTAAAGAATAAATAAAATATCATACAGAACTCTCAAATAACTATTAAAGATTTTATATGAAGAAAAAACATTAAAAATGTTCCTGCTTAAGAATATAAAACTATAGCCTAATTTTCTAAGTATAACATATTTTCAAATACTTACTTTGCAGATAATCAATATATCTGCATTAAAAATAGAGGAAGAAGTTGGTATAACAAACGGCACATAAAATTGGGTGTTGTAAGGAAGGGCTGCTTGTTTGTCCCAGCCACCCAGCTAGCTTACCTCTGAAATAACCACACAGAAACTGTATTAATTAAATCACTGCTTAGCCCATTAGCTCTAGTTTCTTATTGGCTAATTCTTACATCTTAATTTAAGCCATTTCTATTAATCTGTGTATTGCCACATGGTAGTGGCTTACCAGGTGTATCTCCTGGCAGATACCATGATATATCTCCAACTCTGCCCTTCTTTCTCCCAGCATTCAGTTCTCTTTTTCCTGCCTACCTAAGTTCTTCCCTATCAACAGGCCCAAAGCAGTTTCTTTATTAACCAATGAAAGCAACACAAAGACAGAAGGACCTCCTACACCAAATGGCTGTAAAATATCATGTATGCCTCTCCTCATCTGCAACTGCAGGTAGAGGAAAAGGTCATTGTCTGTGTTCTTTGAACATTCATGGTATTATTTTGGAGGTAGCATTGAAATGCTTCGAGTTTTCTTCCTCTTTTTACTGCTCTCACCTCTTGTCATTGTCCAGGTAACACAGAATTGCCCTTAATAATCAGCCTCCTGGTGTTTGTCCAGACCTGTTTAATAGGAACTCCAGTGATGCGGCTACTACTTTTCGTTTGGAGCCGGCTGCCTGGCTCATTAGCTTGTGTGGTCAGCAAGGATTAGCTGACAGTGTGCCTTCATTTCTTCTTTCCTGACACTGTCTTATTATTCTTGGTGAATAGCCTTTGTGTGATCCAGACCAATCCTCTCCTGCCCTTGATGTTCCTCCTGTCCTTCAGGTATTAAGGCGATGTTGTCATGACCCCTCCCCACCTTAATCATCACTTAGGTTCGCATATTTAATTCTTTTCATCTTTTCCCATAAGTCTGTCCCCTCAGGCCTACAATCATTTCATTACTCTTTGAGCACGGTCCAGTTTGTCTGCCTCTTTCTGGAAAGAAGCTACCAGAACTGACTGACTGCATTGCTACAAATACCAAATACACACACACACACACACACACACACACACACACACACACACGCAGAGAGAGAGAGAGAGAGAGAGAGAGAGAGAGAGAGAGAGAGAGAGAGAGCGAGCTCCCTGGAGATAGAGAATTGTTGGGTAGGAGAAATAAAGCTGTGTCAAACCAAACCCAAGATAACATATTGCCTTTAAAGTATGCATTCCACTCTATTTTTCAATGTTAATGACCAATTGCCTTGGTGATATTGCCCAAAAGAAGAGATCAAGAACCATTTACTTGTTTGGGAAGAATAAATGTCATAAAGTGTTATTGGTTGTACAGTACATTGGATCACGTGGGATCTTCATCATTGTTGATGCCTGGTTCCCATCCCCAGGCATTCTAAGAATGCCTGTGTGGGATGTGACCAGGACAGCAAAATGATTTAAAGCTCCTCAGACAACTGTAATGTGCAGCACCATTGGGAACGACTCCTTCATTGACGGGTGCTCAGGATTTGTCAGCGAATAAGAAGGCATAGAAATGTGCAAGCTGGGTGTGGTAGTTTAACATCTGTAACTTCAGAACTCTGGAGGCAGATGCCAGAAGGACTTGAGTTCTAGCCCAGCCTGTCTTGCATGGTGAGATCCTGTCTCCAAAAAAACAGACAAACAGACAGACAAAGCAAACAACCCTCTATTACTTCTATTTCACTAACATCTCAAAGCTTTTCCAAGGGCGGTTTTCTCTGCATTTCCCACGGTTAACATTTCTGTGTGCTGTGTATTGGTAATACATTTCATGCACTGTCAGAAGTTTTAAGCCTTAGAGGAATTCTAAGACCTCTGCTTTCTGTAGCTCTCTCTCTGCTCTGCTTTCTTAACTCCAGCATCATCCCCTCCATCTTTCCATATCAGAATGGCCAGTCTCCCTCATTTATGCAGATCCACAGCACTCGCTGATGAAGACCTGCTTTATTTAAATGGCTACAAGAGTTTGCAATCACTTTTGTCTGATTTCAAGAGCAGCATGACTATCCGAATGAAATCAAGGAATTCGCCGTTGATAAAATTTCAGGACGCTGGATAGGTTATTCCTAACTCTGGTGTCACTTCAGTCCTGGTCCCGTTAAGTTACTCACTTCACTTGGAGGACAGTTTTAATTACAAAACACCACACCTAAAGCGCAGAGGCTTCTCATAGAGCCTTCACCTGGTATGTGCTGTCTAAGATTGCTCGAGCACCCTGTTCAGGAAATGGCGTCTATATTGCCGCCTGCCTGTTGCTTTAAGCAGTTGAAAGAGTTCAAGGTGGACCATCTCAGAACATGCCCAGTTAGGGTATTGATTATTTCAAACTAAAATCAGCTGAAGAGCTGCAAGCTTCAGAAACAGCTAAATGCCCTGTGATTTCCTGTGTGTTGTGAGTGGTGATTCTTCCATGAGGATGAGCTTCCCAAGGCTAGAAATTATCATCCTCCACCTGACGAAGTGACTGTGAAGTAACTGAAGGCTCCTCTCATTTCTCCCAGCTCCTCCCATCCGGCAGAAATGTTAGTAACAACCTAGACTTTATTATCTAAGACTAGATATTTATTTGTCCTGTCATTCCCTCACAAATGTGAGTGTCTTGTGGTACAAAGAGAGCTTGTCTGATGCTTCCACCAATTTATGTTTCTTTTTCCAAAATGTATAACATGATTATACTTTGGTCTTTTCTGTGGACAGCAGTCTCATGTGGAGAATCTCAGGTCGATGCAAAATGGACACAACTTTTACGCTTGGCTCCTGGCAGTCAGCTAAAGAGCCAAGGGGTATCGGGGGAATCTGCTTCTCCCTATATAGTGGATGTTAAAGAGGGAATTAGTAAAGCTCACAGGGATATGAAACTTAACTGCCCTAGAACTTTAATTATAGCAACAGTAACAGCAAAACCAAAGAAGGAGATGGGGTTGGTCGGCATGGTTTGGAGTTCATTCTCTTTTAATGGTTCCCTCAAGTGTTTGTTTGCTTTTAGTTTTACTTGTAGCACACTCAAAGGGAGTACCAACAAAATGAGACTTGTACAAGATAGAACCACCCAGCATTCTGACCTCCAAAGGCCTTCCTCCCAGCAATAGCCAAGATGCTGAAAGTCACAGCTCCAGAATGCAGGGCAGAGAGAGCAGCATTGAGGGGGCAGCATGTCAGAACAAGCTGTTGACCCTTGGTAACAATGCATTCTTGTTAGCCCTACAGAAATCCTTCCCTTGAGGCTTACCCAAGACTGTAAGGCCCTCAGGTAGCTCTAATTCATTATTTCTTTATCTCCTACTTCCTGCTTTTCCTGAACACTGACAGCTTGGAAAAAAATAAAAGAAAGCAGTGTACTTATCAGTTTTCTCAGCCAGTCGTGGTATATGTCTGAGGTCAGAGGAAGTGTTGGGTTTTCATTAATCCTAGTAATGAGCAGAAAGGAAAGAATTCAAACCATAGAGATTCTCTCTCACACAGCAGCTCACGATAAGCCGTTTTCAGAGTTAGGGATCCAAGTCACCAGCTGTCCAATTACAGTCATTCCATATAGGAGAAATCACTATGTAGGACAGAACGTTATCTTCATTAAAACCCAGGAAGCCATATTTAGTAAAGTTCTGTTTTCTTAGCATTTCCATTAGTCTGCCAGGTATTTATCTACATGGTTTTACCAAGCCACAAAAGAAACTGGAAGCTCCAGCAATCTCTGGACTTAGAATAATTGTCAACCGCCATTATCCTTGGGATAAAAAGTGTAGTATAACAAATGTTTCCAAGATGCTTGCAAAGAAGAACCCATAGTAACTTCTCAGAAGGAGTGGTTTTATTAAAGAAAATTTATCAGTGATCAGAAGGACACTGTTCTGAAACGGTTTTGTTCCAGAGGCCAGGGAGGGAAGCACAATGGAGCCTAAGTATCCCGAATTGGTTGTGGTGGAGAGCTGTGATGATGTGGAGAATTAGGGAACTGCTCCTCAGTGTTCATCTGGGAAGTTATCTTCTAGAAAAAAGATAAGGTAGTCCACTTTGTGTACTAACAGAGTATAGACAAAAGGATTTTATCTCTGCACCATTCAAGGGTGACGTAGGGACTCTGTGGAGGAGTAGAAAGTGCCCTTTGACTGACCCCAAGCCCACTGCAGTAAGATACTATTGTTGATGGTATGTGTGGTTACATTTGAATTCTTTGTTTGTTTGTTTGTTTCTAGACAGGGTCTCTCTACACAGTCCTGGCTATCTTAGAACTCAGAGATTTGCCTGCCTCTGCCTCCCGAGTGCCGAGATCACCAGTACACAAATGGTTACATTTTAAATAATATTTTTTTAATGAATTATGAAATATACTGACATGAATCTGTTTGCCCAGCACAGAATAGGAAGAACTGGCAGGTACTGAACACTATATATTTTTCTGGTTCGGCTTCACAAGTTGTATAGAAGATGAATGTCATTTAGAGCTGTAGGCACCCAGTTGAGGAATTACCCTATTCTACCCATTCAGCTTTAAAGAATGGCAGGAGAGAAACTTCCAGTATTTTAGCTCTTGAGCTAGAGAAATCAAAGGAAAACACAGTGGGTGACCCATTGCCTGATGGGGAAGTGGAATGAGATTAAGATTCCATCAATGCTGTCTCAAGCCTGCTCACTCATTGTAGTTTGTATGCATGCACGAAAAATTCATTCTGCTATTAGATTTCTACACCTTTTAGTCAACCTTATCTGTTCTCCCTCTTAAAACACCTGATTTTTGAAAGTTTTGTTATTTTTTTTTCTCATGGGCATTCTTTATTGTAACATTATTCTTTTTTTTTTTACCTCTGTGCCTTTCTTTTTTTTAAATTTATTTATTTATTAAGGATTTCTGCCTCCTCCCCGCCACCGCCTCCCATTTCCCTCCCCCTCCCCCGATCAAGTCCCCCTCCTTCATCTGCTCAAAGAGCAATCAAGACCTGTGGGAAGCCCAAGGACCGCCCACCTCTATCCAGGTCTAGTAAGGTGAGCATCCAAACTGCCTAGGCTCCCCCAAAGCCAGTACGTGCAGTAGGATCAAAAACTCACTGTGATTGTTCTTGAATTCTCAGTATTCCTCATTGTCCGCTATGTTCAGCTAGTCCGGATTTATCCCAGGCTTTTTCAGACCCAGGCCAGCTGACCTTGGTGAGTTCCCGATAGAACATCCCCATTGTCTCAGTGTGTGGGTGCACCTTTCGCGGTCCTGAGTTCCTTGCTCCTGCTCCCTCTCCTTCTGCTCCTGATTTGGACCTTGAGATTTCTGTCCGGTGCTCCAATGTGGGTCTCTGTCTTTGTCTCCTTTCATCGCCTGATGAAGGTTAATATTCAGGAGGATGCCTATGTGTTTGTCTTTGGATTCACCTTCTTATTTAGCTTCTCTTGTTCCATTGGACCTACTCCCCACACCACCAAGTTCCAACGGTCTTGTGGAATTTGTCTGAACGATAGTCATTTTTGCCTAGGTGTGATATAAGCTTTACAAAAAAAATTATAAAGAATCCAAGAAAATTACAGAAGGTAATTGATTGCTAGTTGAGACCTAGATGATTTTGAATAATCCCAATATATTCCTCTCAGAGTCTACATGTTTACTTTTATTATTCTGACTGATCAAAACCGTTCTAGAATCCCAGCTTCAGACTTTTGTGAAGAACAAGTTATATTTATCTCATCATTTTGTTGAGTGGCAAATCTTTATGACTTGAAGACAGATTTTTGGTTTTTATTTGAGGGACTAGCTTGATGATGTCACCATCCCTTTGAATACTTTCAAAATGGAGATCAAAAACTAAATTGCAGCTCTCAAATCCTGAGACATGTTGTCCTTCATGCTCACAAACAGGCTTTAGTAGTAACATCAAGGGGGAAAGCTGACTAATATTTAAGCATAGACAGTGGCTAGTTTATGTCACAGGACTTTGCTATGAACTGGTAAGTATGAACAAAATAAGTTTTGTAATAGAGTTTACTTTATCTTGGTTGGCAGTTTGACTGCATCTGGAATCGATGTAGAAACACATCTCTGGGCACACTTGTGAGGGGTTTTCTTGATTTCATTAATTGAAGTGCCCACTTTGATACGTTATGAAAAACACCTGGATAAAAGCAATTTATTTAATTATGGTTCCAGGTAAAGTCTATCATGGTGTAGAACTCGAAGTAGCAGGAGCTTGAAGCAACTGGTGACATTGCATCTACAACCAAAAAGAAGAGAAAAATCATCTCTGTGCACCTCCCTCTCCATCCTAACTGCAGATGTCATGTGACCAGCAGCTTTACACTCCTGACTTCCCTAACATGATGAAGCAGCCCTTGATCTAGGTGCCTAAACTTGGCATACCCTTCCTTAATTTTCTTTTCTCAAGGTTTTGTCTTTCTCTCTCTCTCTCTCTCTCTCTCTCTCTCTCTCTTTTCCTCCCTCCCTCCCTCCCTCCCTCCCTCCCTCTCCCTTTCTTTCTTTCTTTCTTTCTTTCTTTCTTTTTTGTCCTTTTTATCACAGCACTGGAAAAAGTTACTATGATAGAGTCTATGAGTGTAAGAACTGATCTGTATTTTGGGTTTGCTCTTGTTGTATCTTGGTGTGCTGTGCTCTGTGGATGATCCTGGGAGGAAGGACTGCTCTTTTCTGGGGCAGAAGGAGAAGTGGTAGTTTTTGGGGAGAGGGGAAGTGCAATGAAGGTTGAGAGGAATGGAGGGAAAGGAAACTGTGGTATGGATGTACAGAAAGCAAAACACTGCCTGCAGTGATGGCATATGCCTGGAATTCCAGCCCTTGGGAAGCAGAGATGGGCAGATCTCTGAGTTCAAGGCCAGCATGGACTACAGAGTGAGTTCCAGGACAGTAAGGGCTATACAGAGAAATCCTGTTTTGAAATCGTCCACCCAAAAAGATCTAATATGTATAGTAGTTCTGAAACAAGTGCTTGTGAAACCACAAGCAACTTTTAGTTCATCTTCTTCATCTTCACAAAGGGAGGGGATAGTACTGGATGATTGTAGCTCAGTGGTACAGTGTATACACAGTATACTGGGTTCAACCCCCAGTATCTTGGAAAGTATGATGAAAACAACCCATCTCACAGAATTGCAGTCAGAAACAGATCTGTGCTAAAATGCTTTATAAGATAAAATGCACGTTTGTCCTCATTGATTAGCACTTATGTTTCTAAACTGTTTATTTTGAAGAGCAATTCTATTTACAAGAAAACATTGCATGTTTGCTCCTGAAGGAACTGATATTAAGAGTTATTCTTTATGATATAGTTCCAGGATGCTCCATTCAGGTTCTCTTAGAAGACATACAAAGTTAACGAACTGTGTTTTAAAATGTAGAAACTTCATTCTTTAGTAGTTGTTTGTATACAAGGAATTCTCAACCATTGACCTTCAATTCTCAAATTTTTAGTAAGCCAGTGTTTAAGAGAATCATTAAGTTATTTAAATGCTAAATACAAATATTAGTGAGAAGACTAGACATATTTATTCTATTATGTCAAATATCAAAAGTAATTCTTAAGACAATTTGATGAACTTAATATCATCATTCTTGAACCTTCTCCATGTGTGATGTTAGATGAGTTGTAACATAAGAAGTGATATCCATAAAATATTTTTAAAATAACCCAGGTTCTGTTTTATACCATAAACTTGTCAGTGGGAAGGAATCAAAGTGAGCTGACTCCACATGGATCTTTGTTTCTTTTCCCTTTCTCTTCCACATAAAAACAGTCAAACCTACTTAATCTATGGAGAAACCTTAGGCTTGAACCTTCAGAACCCTCCTCATGATACTGAAATGATGGATAATGTTAAATATAATACTAAAACTTCAATATCTTCTCCCAATTCTTCCCTGGTTCCATTTTGACATTGTATGTCTGCTGAGCCATAAGCTATTGGGCATGGGGATAAGAGATGTGGTTATTTTGACAAGAAGCCTTTTTAAGTAAGACAATGACAAAGTCATAGGATATATTCAGGAAAGATATTAAGACCACCGGTGAGAATAATCACATGGATAACAACACAACATCTTTTAAATGCTCATGCACACTTAACTTCCTGAAAATGAATTCCTCGTTAAACCCATTTCAGTTGTGTCCATAAGGCATTTTATTCTCTAGAACTCATTCGCTTAACCATACAGCATCCTGATCTTATTTTTCAAGAAAGAAACTGACTAGTCTATCTTAAGTCCACACAGATTGCATCCAAAATTTTATCACTTATTCTTAAAGAAAGGAAACACTCATTTTTACCAGAAATACATTTTTTCTCTGTAATCTAGAGCTAGTAAGAAGACAATGGAATTTACTTAGTTTAAGAAATTACTTCAGAAAGAAGGAAGTGAGTCAAGAAACGGCCACTAATATTAAACTTTCACACTTAATTGTCTAGGATACAGTTTTCATTCTTTGCTAGATAGAAACTGGCTATATATCTTCTACTTCCATTAATCTGTACTTTCTTTTTTATCATTTTTAAGAGAAGGAATCAAATAGTTTGCCATATCTATGGGCATCTTTCCATGTAATTAACCAGTCTCAGTTTGAAAATATTTGGAAAAAGTTACAAAATTGCATATGAAATGAGTGTGAACAAAGTTGTCCCTTGTTTTCTTTAAACAATGCTTTCTATAGCATTTATATAGTATTAGATACTATAAATAGTTCAGAACACAATTTAATTATATAAATTATGTGTAGTACATACACAAATACAAAAATACAATTTTATTTTATATAAAGGAGTTTGTTACTTTTGAGTGTCCTAGAATGTCCCATGCATATAATGAAATAAATTATGCTCTCTTTTGACTGATTCTAGCATATAACCTTGTCCAAATAGGCACATAACATATGCTAGTTATTATATTGCGCTCTTCTATGTTTTAAGACTTGACCAAAAACGTGCCAAAAATAGGACTGTTCAGCCCTAAATGAGACATCTACATTTCCCTAGCTCCAAGCCTCAGAGAACATCCCAGAAGAGAAAGTGGAAAGACTGTCAGGCTGAAGGATGGGATGCATGTGACATGTTGTCTTCTGGACAAAGCAATGCCTATTGCAACCACAAACTCATATCAGCTCTGGTTATTTATCCAAGACTCATGTAAGACCAAGTCAACCTAGATTGGTCAGATGATCTTCTGCTCACACCCCTTGAGGAGCTCTTGACAGTGGGTAGTGTCCAGAGGGAGGAAGAGTGATTCCTCTTTAAGAATATGACCATTGATAGGTTTCCCATGTTTTCAAGGGTGACCCCAAAAACATAAACAAATAGGCAGCACTAACTGAACTTAATGTCCGGTTAAAAAAGTAAAAAAGGTCAGAAACTGGCATAGTGGGTACTCCAGGAGGACGTGGGTAGAGTTAGAGTTAGTGGTATACCTGCGTGATCATCTCAAAACAAAGAAATTATTTTTTTTCAACAGTGCCTGGATCAGGCATCAGTAAAAGTTGATATTCCAGAACACTCCAACTCAACAAGTCATCCAGTGATGATCTCTGCCAAATCTGCAATCGAGTTTTTCTTTAAGCCTGTGTCTGCACTTTAATTAAGAATCATCTTGGTAATAGTAGCAAACAGACATTGTTTTGAATAGTACCCAGTTTATGCCATGTGTCATGTGAAATCCTTCCTTTCTATTATCTTGTAAATCTTCTTTAATGTAATGCACCATGATATTTCCATTATTCATTCGGTATAGAAACTGGGTGCCATAAACCAGGTTCTTAGGAAGCTTCAGAGGCAGGTACTGTTACATGTTTCCAAACTCTCAACTCAAGAACTTTCTGGGAAGGATTGAGAAAGGGTTCAGGATGCTAAATTATCTAAGAAGAAGCAGCATCAAAAACACAAACCTTTGCTTTGTTTAAGCCAAACCCTAGTCATGCCCTAACCTACAACCTGGAAGACAGCTCTTGGTGGGGATAACAGATGTCCTCTCTCCTAGTATTTCCCTCTCCTACTTCAGGAGAGCCTGTTCTGCTACTTCTGTGTTTCAGTGTTTTAGAGTTCAGGTCACAGGTCTTTGTCTATCAGTAGCTTCAGGAAGATTATGAAAAGTTCTATGTCCCAGACTGAGATGGCTTTGAGTTCTGTGATGGTCTAGGAAGTAGATTGAACCTACTTGCTGCCATGGAAAACTACCTGCCTTCGCTCCGAGTTTCTTTCTGATATCTCTTCTCATTTGTTGATTCACAGTCAAATTCAGTGTGGCAAATCCTCTGAACGTGGATACTGCCTCCAGTTGATGTGTGTCCTAATCCACCAGTAACATTCAGATCTGATGCAGTTTCATTTCAATCTGTTGGTGACTGGTAGCATGCAGAGCTACTGGCACCCTAGAGCTGAATTTTCCCTTCCTTGAGAATTGCTTTGGTCACAGAGCAATGGCTGCTATCTTCATTTTCCCCCTCAAAATCTTTGCTTGCCAGGGATCCCCGGGAGCTCTGAAGTACAAATTCTTAGCAGACTGAGCTCTTGGAAGGGGACCCAGATTCACACACCTGATTTGTAAATGATTCAATCTGACTTCCTTTCAAACACAAGACTTTCAGGAAAATAAACTTTATGAATATTCACTTCCCTTTTGTATATTGAACTTGTATGAACTTCGTTTCTAGAGAAAACAAATGGAGATAGGTTGGCGCATTTTGCTAAGTCAGGCGAATTCCTTAATTTTATTATTTAGGTTTTTAGACATCTTGTCCTCCACCAAGTCTAGCTCTCGGTTTCTCATTCTCTCTGACACTCTTCCCAGAATCTGATGAGTTTTCAAGGGATTCTACCTTCAGCTTTTCATACCCAGCAAAACCAGGTACTGTGGTTTTGCTTAATACAAGGATGTGAAAAAGTGTCAGAAAGTCTCCTGTGGGGTGAACACTGTCCCCTTCAAAACCCAAGTCAGGTCAGCACAGGTAACTTCGGCCCTAGTTCTGTTGCCTTCTTGATTTCTGATGGGTCTTTGTGATCTGTCAGAGATCCTTGGATGAGGATTAACTGAAAGGCACCTTGTAGTATCCAATGTTCTTGCTCTGTTCATCAACGTGGTTTACTCTGTCCTCGATTTGTTTTTCCTCCTGGGGGCCTGATAGGAAAGAGAATATAGCACTCAGTGAGAACAAGTTCACTGGAATCTAGAGGAGTGAGGCTGGTTGGACATGGAAAGTCTATACTGATGGTAGGAGGTGGGGTCCAGGACTCGTGAGTTCTCTGTGTAGCAGGGAGCCTCAGGACTTAGGTGATATAAACATCCTGCATTACTGGCTGTCGGGATCACTCTTTTTTCTGTGTGCTGAGATCTTTTTCTCAAAAGGAATTGCTTCAGAAAGGCCCTTCTCAGTCATTACATCTAAAATGAGAAACACACTTGTCAGCCTTTAAGCTCAGTGGTTTGTAAACTCATTCACCTATCACAGTTGGAAATATGTTGTTGGTTTTGACATCCTGTGATGGGTAGGGATGATTCCTGAAAATCAGCGTTTGTGTTTACTATGAACAATGCATTATGGTACATTTCATCTCTCCTCAAATGTAATCACATTCCATTCTACACTTTCCATTCTAACGATTATTTGATTCATTAAAAAGCATGTGGACACACCCATTGTATTGATGTCACCACCAACTGAATGTTGTCATAAAAACTGCCTTACCTCATTTTGCCTTTTTTTAAATAACAGATGTGTTCTACATTTTCCTTTTGCTTTACAATGTAAATTGGTTCTACATTTATATTTTGTTTATACAGCGTAAAACTATGTCTTCTGCAAAATAGTAAGGTCCCATAGGAGTTAAAAAAAAAATGTCTCTTTTACCAGGTTCAATGCTGTTGTAACTGAAGTACTGAGAATCTCATGAACTCCCAAAGTGTTTGCTGAGTGATTGAGTACATGTATTAAGTGCTCACGAAAGAAAACAATTGCTTCCAAATAACTTGCTGGAGTTCTGTACACTCCATCAGTGGGAAGAGGAAGTGTCCCTATTACAGGGCAACAAACTGAGATATTAGGCTTTGCTGAACACAGGACGTAGGCATTTCAAAGACCACATCCAAACCTATCTTTCATACCTGCCTACTGATGTTTCTGGGGACATAAATGATTCTCAGATTATAGTTCAGAAACTAAAACACACTGCTAAAAGACAGCAGTAGGAGATGCTGGGCAGTCTACCACGGACTTGGGAAGGATCACTGTCCCCCAAGAGAGAGGCATGAACCACATGGTGGAAAGATCCAGGGCTATTTAGGAAGGTATAGACTTATTTGGGCAGTGGGACCAGTCCAACCAAAGATGGTTTAAACGAAACAAGTGAGTAGGCTTCTCTCTCTCTCTCTCTCTCTCTCTCTCTCTCTCTCTCTCTCTCTCTTGTTCTAGAACTCTCTTTGTAGACCAGGCTGGCCGTGAACTCACAGAGATCTACCTGCCTCTGCCTCCAGAGTTCTGGGATTGAAGGTGTGAGCTGCCACTGCCTGTCTTGTTTTTTTCTTGCCCTGAATCTTTGGCTGGAATTCTCTATATAGCCCCGCTTGGGCCCATATGTGAGCATCCTTCCGGCTTCTGCCTTCTACGTGCCGAGACTACAGTTGTGTACCATTACGGCCGGTTGCAGCTATTCTTGTTATCAGCTTTATTTCTGTAAGGACTAGATTAGGAGATAAAATTGTCCACTCCATTGAGGTGTTTGGGGGACCAGGCGAGATAGCAGAACACTGGCATCGCTTTTCTGTTTTTGTAGCTCAGAGATCAGTAGAAAGCACACCCCCAGGATGCTGGAGGAATCAGTGATGCATCATTGGGGCTGCTTTGATGGCTGCTATTGCAGCTTGGGTCTTCAAGGATGATCAGATTGTAGTATGATGAGAAGTTAGGAGCTAAGTCAATGTTAGTTGCCACCACTACCACCACCCCATGACAGCATCAATAGCCATGGAGAACATAAGATTTATCTCAGAGGTACATACATTCTCTACTTATTGAAAGTAGTATCTCACCTTTTATGGGGTGTGATTTTTAATTTTTTTCCTAAGTCCTGGGCTCTACTCATTTTTCTCAGATTTCCTCCAATATGTAAATTATGGGACTGAGCTCTGCTCTCACTGATTCGATCTGAAGAGTTCCGTGAGCCATGGGCAAGGGTTGTGTTTCCATTGCTTTAGCCTCATGGGACCCCTTGCTTTCCCTCGCTGTCTTGCTATGGTTGCATCTCCCAGCTCACTCTCCTATGTAGGCGGGACATTTGGGAAGCAATTGGTGCAGTATTTTTAAATCAGAAAAAATGTCTCAACACTGCTGTTCAACAGTTCCTCAGCTATTAAGACGGTTCTTGTACATTTGCCAGACTCACAAGTGACTGGCTGTCTTTATTTCCCTTGCCTGCTGGGAAACAAAAAGCACAGAGAGCCGAACTTCAGGTGACACATTCTTTGAAAGGTGCCACATTTAGTCCTAGAAATATAAGAAGCATATTGTCATGATGGATGGAAATATCGCTGCAGTGCTGACTCTGAGGAGTGTTGCGTGGGGCTTCAGTTGGCATACCTTAAGCAAACCTGAAGAAATAGAATGACCCTGAACAGCAATGAGCGCCATGGGGACATCTCAGTTCACCTGCGCCAGTCTCTCAAGGATGGTGCCTCAAAGTCCTCTGGAAACCAATGGGAAACCCTCCATCATCGGGCCCCAAAGATGAACAGTGTTAAGGGTCAATAGGCAGAGAACCACAGCAGGAAAGCAGAGCTAACATGATTGTGCCATCCTGTAGGGATTAATCTCTGCGGTGTCCTCTCTGTTGAGATAGCTTATAAGATCAAAGGGACAGAAGAGACCATCCTGCTGCCCCTGCTGGAAGTGTCCTCTGTCATGGAAGGGCTCTAAGTTCACTCTCACTTGTCATTGCTGGTGGCTATGCTGATGGTTCTCCAGTTCTCTTTTTAACCCTTTAAAGGTGCTGGTGGTTGGACCCAGAGCTTCCTGTTTGCTTGACAAGTTCCTTAATCACTGGGCTACCTTTCTGGTCCTCCCTAAGTTCTAAAACGTTTTGAGGCAGGGTCTCTTTCAATGACTCAGGCTGGGCAACTTGGGAGAGTCCCATAGCCTTGCTAAGCTGCTGTTTCCACAAACGCAAAGAAAGAAAGAATAAGGGTACCTATGCAGCTGACTCGCTAAGCTTGTGAAGTCACACTGAGGGACAGTCTGTGTTCAAATCTCAGTTTGGCTGCTTGTCAGCTGTGCATCGTGTTGACAGGCAGTCTCTCCAGGGTCTGGCCTCCTTGTGTGCAGAAGGGAGTAATGACCATGTCCACACTATGGTGCTTTAATGGGGTAAAATGTAACAACGCATGTAAAACATTTTAGCCTGGACCTTTTACCAAATGAGTCTTGTCCAGATGTCAACCATCATTAGCACAAGGATGAGGCTTCGAGAAGGCGGTCCCTAAGCCGAAGTTCTTCCATCTCTACGCCCTTCCCACTCAGGGCCCTCATTTCTCTAGTAATCACTGGCTAAGGAAAACTGTTCTTAGGCAGGACATTCTGATGGATATTAATTTTCCTGCCCTAAGGGGACATACACTTAACCTCTTGGAAACCAGTGTCACCTTTTCAGGGACAGCTGCCTCTGTCAGAATCATTTGGCGACAAGAGTTCCTTTGTGTCCAGATTACTTGGCTCAAAGGAAAGCACAGCCGGAGAGACTGCTTTTAATAGCTGTTTGTTTGTGATAGTTGTCACAAAGATTTGGGAGTTGTGACAGGAAGGACTGAGTGAAGACTGCCGTTGGAAGAGAGAGTGGCCTTTGGCTACTTTTTGGGTTTGAGTTTTTGATTTTTCTTTTAAGTATGCTGATCTCCTACCCTTTCAGGTAAACAGTTCTGAAGGAAATCATTTCAACACAAGAGACTGATCAAATGAGATGGACGATGGGAAAAGCACCCAAAGTTTGCAAACCAGAAGAAACCATCCGCAGACATTTGAGGCCATAAAAGTCCAAAGGATGTTTCTCCTACGACTTCATGCTGCCAGATTAGAATGATTTGGGTAGGAAAAGTGGGACTTGGAAGCCTTTTTTTTTTTTTTTATTGAATCACGGTAGCACAACAAATGGTATGCTTTTCTTTATGTGCCCTCTTTCCCCAGAAAGGGAAGGAAAAGATCAGTTGGCAACAGAATTCAGATTTGATGACCTTTAAAACTGCCTCCCCACTTAAACCTTACACTGAGATTTATTATGTTTTAAAGATGGGTCATGAGCAGGCATCTGGAATCTAGACCAATTTCAACATCCCAAATAGGTCATGATATAAAACTTGAGGTACAGGGGACTAGACAATGAAGAATGACATCTGGCAGGGATTGATTACCATACAGTGATTGTATTATGGTTCTAAAAACTCATGACTAAACGACACTTTATCTCTGAGGCTGATGGTACATAAAGCTTTTAGTGAATAGTGCGGATTTTGAGTTTTGTGTAGGAAGTCATTTTTCTGATACTTGCCGCCTGGTAAGATCTCAATTCTTCTTTTCTTTTGCCTGTGTGATTCATTCTGGCCAATGAGATGTTAGTAGATGGGACACACCTCTCTTCTGGGCCATAGCAATTCCGTAACTGCCTGGAGATTCTCAGAGCTTTACTCGTTCTCATGAAAAGGGACGGGAAACACTGGAATGGTGGTGCCTGTGACCATCAGCCATGAGGCACTGCTGTTGGTCAGAATTTACCGACTTCGTATTGGCGCGGAAATATTCAACTGGTACCTGGATGTCATAATCTCAATTCTCTTGCTACAGAGGCAGACAGTTAATAATCCAGGATGCTGAGGGGAGGAGCAGGTGAGTGTGAGAAATCCCAGGGGAGCTCGGGTAACTGTGGCTCAGTTCTAGACTGACACAAACTCCAAGACAGAGAGCAAAAAAACACCATCTAGGGCATTCTAGTTTGATTTTCTGAGACTGTGATAAAGCTCTTCGACCACGAGCAACTTGGGGGAGTGAAAGTTTTTCCACCTGGCACCTCCAGGTGTCTTGTATGCCTGAGGGAAGGTAGAGCAGGAGCTCAGGGCAAGGCTGGGAATCAGCAGGTGAAACAGAGATCTTGGTGGAGGGCTGCTCCCTGACTTGCTGTTGAAGACCAGCCTCGATGAAATTCATATGTTCTAGGGTAGGAGCGTGAGGATTAGAATTATTAAGCAAAAGCAACGGAGCTATGAGAGAAATAAGAGGAAGAAACACAGAACGGCATTGGGAGGAAAACTCAGTGATTACTGAATCCTGAGTCCTTTATTTTCCACATGCTTATACACTTTATTCTAAAAGCATGGGGCTGCATTAACATGATATAAGGAATAGAGTAAGGAATAGACCTGAATTCTCCGACCTTTGTTCCAGGTGGAGCGGGTCCACCTCTATACCCAAGGTACTAGTTAACCACACCCTAGGTCAGAATCTCCCGTTTGTAGCCACAACTGTTGTCAACAGCTTTGAAAGAGCAAAAGTGAGCTCAAACTCTCTGACCTCCAGTCAAGGTGGGACAGACTCACGTCTGTTGGCCCTCACAGATCACTCCCTCTGACTCATGCACATCCTGCTTTCCTACAGCATTCGGGAGCACGTGCCCAGACATGGTACCATCTGCAGCACACTGGATCCTCCTGCATCCAGTGATCTAGACAAATGGCCACAGACACATTGAATCTGGGAGTAAAAGGTTTTTCTCAACCAAGATTCCTTCTTTCTAGATAACTCATAGTTATATCAAGTTAACAAAAACAAACAAAAAATAAACAAACAATCCCTCCAAACCCCAAAACAAACAAGCAAAAAGAGCAAACAAACAAGCTAAAAAACCAAAACAAGCCGGGACATAGAGTGATGCCGCTCAGTGGGGATGGAGAAACGGGCCCAGAGAGGATTAGTTGGACCCCAACAAAGTCCACTCATCTCTGAAAAGAGTGGGTGGGCACGAAAGAGCAAGAGACTAGATAAGGTATGTAGTTGTCCCCAAGATGACAACAGATGGATAGACATTCTGCTTTAATTAGCACTGGCTTTGAAGGGAGCGGGTTTGGCCTCCAATTCGCTTGGTGGAGATTGGATATCCAAGGAAAAAGCAGAGATGCTGATATCACATGGCATCTTTCTCCTGTATAGGCTCCTCAACTCTGTTCCACAAATACTCGCTAAGTATGAGTTAAATGTTAAGCATGTGTCAGATTCTCTGTACACAAAGAAAGGAACCCATCCTCTGCCTTAAAGGAAGTAATATTCAGGGTGGGGAAAATACAGATCAATAGTGCCATTACTTTTGACATGGCAGATAATAGGATTGGATAATTCTGTTTTGTAGTTAACATCTGAAAACAATACCTGATTTTTGCTCCCAAATAGGAGTATCTTCCCCACGCTTTCAGGAGAGTTGCGAAAGATCTCTCATATTTTCTTGAGCAAACTTCTTCAAGCTTGAGATTTTCTTACTTTAGTTTTCCTAGTTGAAGTTACTTTAAAGAAAAAAGAAACTTTCATAATCCCCCCCCTCGTTTTTTCTTTTGGGAGTGAGTATTACCACATAGCCTATGCTGACCTTGAATTTACAGTTCCCCCACATGCCATCACTGCTTGGATCACTTCCACTTCCTTCTTTTCTACCTCTCCTTCTCTTCCTCCTCCACCTCCTCCTTCATTTCTTTTTTATTAGTATATATTATATTTCTAGAAAAGAATGGCTTCTATTATTCTCTTCCCATGCATGCACATAGTGTGTTTCATAACTTTCATCTGCCTTCACTATGCTCCAATATCATCTCTTCCTTGGATGCCCCCGCCTTTGCTTCAATTTGTAAACACAGGTAATCGTGCCCACAGAATTTTGATGTGATTTTGTTTTTTGTTTGCCTCACTCCTGGGCTCCCTAAATCCTCTTCCCTATAAATTCAAAAAATTACAGCCACATTCTCACCCATATTTGGAGGGCTTGATGCTCATATTTAAACCCTCCGCAGGAAAACTTCCATTTTTTTCCCTCCTGGTCTATGCACGGTGCTTTCTGCTTTTCTTTGCTTTTCAACTTTGACAGCATCTTAAGCAGTGTGCTTTACCAAGAAGAAACTGGAGATGTAAGGCTCGGGCCTGGCTTGCTGTGCCGGCATCAGTGTTAAGGCTTGCTGGGAGTGTCAATATAGAGCACAAATAAGCCACCTCAGCTTTTGGTCACCAGCCTCTCAAGAGTCCACTTCCCGATGCTCTGGAGGTTGATGTTTCTGGCTGCATGTGTGTAAGATCAACAATAGGGATGGGAGGAGAACAATGCAAAGCTTGCTGAAGTCAGTAGGGTTGGCACCAACCTTAGCGATACAAGGAGAGCAAGCCAGCCGGGAGAGTGGGTAGTGAGAACTGGCCCTGCTCAAGAGCACATTCAAATCAGAATAATTAGGAACCTGTTTTGGTAATTGCTTCCCTAATGGCTGAAGCATTTACTTTTCTCCCTCAGGATCCCGGAGTTCTGATAGATGTGTTCCGTAACGTAGATTTGTGCACATTTTCCTCTTTTCCTGCCTAACCTTTAAACTTCTGGACCCAGAAATTTTGCTCATTTATCCTCCTTGTCTGTTTCTGGTGTTTGATTTAGAACTTCCTTTCATCTCTCCACCAACATTTGCATGTGCTTCTCCCTTTAATTTTCCTTGTCTTACCGTGGTTGTCAGTCAGACCTCCGTCCTTGTGCAACTCTGTACTTCATTGTCAGAATCCCTGAGATGTCTACAGAGATGGAAATCACATCAGCCCAGAAAGACATCAGTGGAACCTTGTGCTTCTTGAGGTTTGCAATGACTTCAGACTTAAAGGGATCAGTGTGTGTGTGTGTGTGTGTGTGTGAGTATGAGTGAGTGACTTGCCCAAAGAGAGTTTCTATTTCTAAGGAGGGAAAACATTTCTTTACAAAAGCTCAAAAGACTGGGACATCAAATAACTCTTACAAAACAACATTTTGATGAGTTAAGTGTAAATGAATCAGAAACATATGGATTGAATTTCCCTTAAAATACACATGGGTTTAAAAATTAAGGGGAAAAGTGCTTGGCAAAGTTCTCTTTGGGTTTGGCCAAGTCTGATTCCTTTGAAAACTAGTTCAAGACATGATGCCAATCTCAAAATGCTTCTGGGTTCACACATCTCCAGTTCAAAGCGCTCTCATCTTCAGACTCTTCTCTGTTCTCCCTTTGTTCGCTGCTGTCAGGACTGTGTTCTCTCAGTGGTCCTAATGGCAGTGACATCTATGAACAGAAAGTGCCTGGGAGACTGTTCTATCATCTAGGAACTGCCCAGGACCAGATCTTTGTGGAGAATATAGAATGGACACAGTAGGATTAATTTTCTAAGCATGTAGATAAAAACAAATCTGGTGTGTTCGTGCTCTCCTTACTCAGAAAGCCCATGGTCTGGGACAAAGCAGGCATACATTAGGATAGAAGGCAAGGGACAGATGAATGTCATATGGGCCAGCATCCTGGTGGCCCAGAGAATTCACCCCAGATGGCTCTTCTAGCTTTTCTTCCTGGTGGTATTCACAGGGTTGCTCACTACTTCACAAGCTCCCAAAATGTAATGATGAGCATCCTTACAGAGATCCAGATACGATCAAGGGACAATTAAAGCAATCAAAAGACTGTAATAACAGCACATGCCCCAGGGCTGAAAGAAGAGGGGAAAAAACAGTCAGCCCAGCCCAGGGAGAACTGGAAACATCGATAGAGGCCACTATTGGGGTCCTCAACGGGGGCAGTTATGGTCAAAGGCATTTCATTTGAGTAGAAAGGAGTAGGCGAGAGCTCAGATAAGAAATAAGTGCTAGCGTAGGTGGGACCAAGTAGATGGCAGACATTGTCCAGCATGTATGGGGTTCAAAGAAATAGAACATGGCCAGCTGGAGGAGAAGTACCTTCTGTGACTGAGGATGACAGTTTAGGCAGAGATGGGTCATCCACCTGTACTTTGGAGACTTTGACATGTGAGCGTAGTAGGTGAGGAAGCATTTTACATTCAAGGTATGGCAGTTCAGAGAATGTGTTGGGCAGATGCAGCCAATGAGTGTTTTCTGTATTTATAAAAGGACTGGTTTGAGGAAATTCATGGGAAATATGCAGCTGAGATAATTCATAGGAAAATCCTGCAGAGGTTTGTTGGGGTTTATACCAGATTCACTGGGTTCACTAGATACACAAGGCAATTTTTTATTAAAAAAAGAGTTACAATCATCTCCAACTATTGTTTGAAAATTCTGCATCAAATGAACTAGGAAAGGGAGAGTCTGGGGATTGGTAGTTAGTACGTCCAAAGATGGGCAGGAAGGCCTGGATGGAGGCAAAAATAGATAAAAAAAAAATCAGAGCAGATTTTCTGTGGCTTTGTATTTCAGAAAGCTTTTAGAATAGGACCTGACAGCCAGAAACACCCAATCAATGTTTGTTACTCTGTACATGACTGTTAACCCTAAAGTCTGTTTCAAAATTTCTATGAAGCTGTATTCCCTTTGCCCGGATTGTTGGTGTAACTGTGAAAGCAAGGGTATTCTAAAAGGGTTTAGTGTTTGCGTTTTCATGAGTAGTGTGTTTACATTTAAAACTCAAGCAATAGCAAAAGAATTGGACTGAAAATGGGGGCTGTTGGGAGGGTGGTTTTTTTTTTTTCCATACCAATGTCACCTTTGACTTCTAATTGTTACTTCACAGTAGCTTCTGATGCGATTTGCTGTCTTGCCTGTTCTGTCTTGGTAGAGTATTTATTGATTCTTTGCTGTTTGATGGCACTTTAATCCTGTTAGATCACAATGGATTATTTTCTCATCATGCTTCCTAAATATTGTTTTCTGTTAAACTAAATAGTATAGCATGCTCATCTGTTTTTCTTATAAAAAGAGTTTTGCTTTCCTCCCAATTTCTAGCTGGATCCAGTTTTTAAGTTGCTAGCCACAAACATTTATTTTCAAATGTTCATCTCAAATCTGTCATATTTCCTTGCAAGGTCCTCAATACTCCTGCTTTGATTGGGAATGTGTTTTATGGCTTCATTGTAAGAACTTAGGATGGCTTCTTTGGGAGATAATTTTTTCTTCCATATTTAAAATTAATCTTCAGAATTCCAGTATCAGAAAGAACATGATTTATCTATCCATTCACGCCAATAGACTTTGGCTATCAGCTTGATTGACTCACAGTGCTTGGTTAGTGGATTCCCAGTCCCTCTGAACTTTGAAGATTGTCTTGCTGGTGAGAATTCTATAGTTCCCCCTCCCTTTGGTTTTTTAATTAATTAATTTTTCTAGTTCTTGTGCATTTCGTTCCCAGCTCAGTGTTCTGGAGTTCCCAGTGAAGTGTGTGATGTAGATGTGTGCTTATAGTCACTCTCCTACACACACATCTCTCTTCCAGTGCAGATGGGTTTCCTGTACCCCTCACTGCCACACCATTTAATTGCAATTTTCCTGTACCCACTCCATCTTTTCCTTCTTGCGTCCATCCATGTTCATGGAATGTTAGACTTCACTAATTGGTCATTCCCATTTTCCCTTTCTGTATTTTCCTATCTTAGCTCTTGGAAATTTCATTTATTCTGAATTTTTGTCTTTGAACAATAAAATTGATATTTAAATTTCAAGAGTAATTTCTTACTTATTGTATTTTCCTCATAGTTTCTTCTTGTGTTAAAAAGTAATATGCATGTCTCTGACATTCTTAACTTAAATAATTTGAAAGGTTGTGTCTGTTCCCAAGCCTCTTTCTCCTATGTCTTTTCCTCTTGTTTAGACATCAGATTGGAAATCGTCAGACTTCCCCATTGCAGTCAGCGTAGCAAGGCTTTGTGTTAGCTGATCCGTTCATTTCAAAGACAAATGAGTTTTATACAGCAGTCTAGTTAAATACTGAAATACTTAGGGATAAAAAGGAATGCATTAGTGCTACAGAGGGCAATATTACTGAGTCTCCCGAGTGTTATGGTTAAAAAAAGAAGAAGAAGAAGAAATGGTGTATGCCACAAACTTGTCTTTGCAGGAATTTTTTTTTTGTCAAATAGATCAGTCATGCAAAAGAAGATGTCAGGAGCCACAGCTTGATACAGAATTTGACTGTAGAGAAACATGGGTAGACACTTGCACTCATGGAGAGTCTTAGGTTTTTATTGTGGTTATGCTTGTATTAACACACACGTTAGTCAAAAGTCACCCAGCGTTACAGCTAAAATTGGCCATGGTAAGTTTTATTGTATAAATATTTTGATTAAGTTGATGCAAGTAAAGTAAATTTGTCAATTTTCTATTTGTAGACGGAGCTTATTGATATGGAGCTTATTGATTTTGTTAAGAGCGTCCTATGAATGGCAGTATGGGGTGATCTTTTCTGACAGTTAGTGACTGGCTTTGGAGCAAGTAACAATTGAATCATATTACACATAGTCAGTCCATAAATATAAGCTTTTAATTACTGTATTTTGATCATTACAACTTCCCGGTATGTCCATTGCGTTTGAGTTTCTGGCTTTCCCTATTTAATTTCTTAAGCAGTTCCGCTAACCACATGCATAATTTTTACTTAAATACCAAAATTTACTTTCAGTATAGATTTTCCCATCAAAGACTCAAAGAAAGAAAGGGATTAAAAGAAGAAACACTGAGGTGAGCCATTGTTTATTCAATTTCCTTTCTACGATATTTGAATCTCTATGACACTTTAAAAAATCAAATTGTCGTAATATTTAAAATGTATAAAAAACGATGGAGCAGACTCCCTTCCTTGGTTGTAAACAATACCATTTAGTGTGTTTCCTTTCTAATTTTCTTTTCAGTACAACAATTTTAGATAAGCCTAAAACCTTGTTGATTGGTCCCTTTGCCTCACCTTACCCATTTCCCTCCCTGAAACAGCTGTCTGCCTGATGGTAAGGTGGTGATTTTATGTGTGTGTTAGTGTTTCACAAATATTATTAAATATAGGAGTAACTAGCTCACTGGCACTTTAGTTTTAAATTTGGCATGAGTACCAATGTAGAGTATATTCTTTGGTCACTTGATATCCTTTTGTCACCCTACGTTGCATTTAAATTTTACTTGTATAAATGGATAGAAATTAATTCATTCACATGTATGGTTTCAAAGCATTCTATGGAATGAATAGAAGGGTATGTATGTGTTGTGTTCCGTGAGAGGCCAAGTGGGGACAGTTTGTTGTTGTTACATATAAGGCAAGCAAATAAGGTGAATGCATACAAACCTTCCTTTGTGTATAGGTGTTCAGGAAAAAACACCAGTGGGTGACCCTGGTGGACTTTTATATCATAAACTGGCTTAACTGCATCAATACATTGCAAGGTCTTCTCCCAAGTGCTCCTGATTCACTCGGGGTATGAAGACCCAAGAATCTGAATTTCTAGTAAAACTGATGTTGATATTAGACCTTGAGAGTCTAGGGTTACTATGGAAGGATGAAAATTTTGGCTATATATATATATATATATTATATATATGATGTATATTATATGAAGTATATGTATATATATCCTCAGCTCAGAATTATGTATGTACATGTATGTATACATGTATATATACAAATATATAGACACACACACACACACATATATATATATATATATATACTTGTATACACACTCACACACACATATGATGTTGAACGGAGGATTTCCAAACTACTCTCAAGAGTGTGTCAATCAATGCACACATCCACCATCAATACATCCTTACTTTTCACTACCTTGCAAAAACTCGACAGGTGTCTTTAAAGTTGTCCATTCGTGTGATAGCTCCTGTTTCATTGTAAATGTTTTTATAACGGTGAAATTCAGCATATTTCTTATGTTTAATGTTCACTCTTTCCTTTCTCTGTGAATTTAAGATATTTTGTCTTTTCTCTCCTTAGGCTGTTAATTTTTAAGTGTAGAATTCTCTACATGTTATGAACACAAATACTTGCTCTGATAGTGGGCTACAAATTCTTTCTTTTCCTCACCAATTGGTATTTTTTCACTGTGTATTGTGGTCTGGCTGTGGAAGTAAGGGGTATATGGATACCACAGTGCTTGTGTCAGGGACACAGGCAACCTGCTGGGGCCCTTTCTCTCCTTCTACCCTGTGGACTCTAGAAATTGAGCCCAAGTTGTTAGGTTTAGTGGAAAGAAGACCCACTGAGTCTTCTTCCTGGCCCTTGCTTTATGGTATTTTGATGGGAATTGTGAAATAGTAATGAAGTCATCATTAAAATTTATTCTCCTTGATTTGTGTGTGCCTATAGGAAATTTATTTGCAAGAATGTGTTCTCTGGAAGCATCTATGAAGATGTATTTACATAATTAAAGTATTATACTTTTACTTCTTCATACTTAGGTCATACTCTATTTGGAATTAATTGCACATATATACTGTTTTAAGTAAGAAGTTGTTGTTATTTTGTTTTTTCTTTCCATTTGGGGACTCCATATATATGCCTGAATAAACAGAATAGAAACCAGGTCTATTCATTTGTGCTTATGCTTCCTGGTGTCCTCGACCCATCTGCTGATCATTTGTCTAGCGCACAGCCAAAGCTATCTGTTTAAGTTACACGAAGTGTAGACATTTTCATCTCTGATGAGAGAATCTCTTCACCTTATGTCTCATCAAAACCGTCTTTCTCCTCATTTCCTCTGGCAAGAACCGACTTGCCAACCAGAGAGAAAGTAGTCCATATACTTTTGCTGACTCCATCTCTTCTGGGGGAATAAAAATGTTTGGGATGTCACATGTGCAGTTTTGGAATTCTGTCATCTTTTTAAATAAAACATTTGAAGAAAGACTTTAAAAAAAGATTAATGCGATAGAAATGAGAAAGATAGAAGGCACAGGGGAGACAGGTGTGGTAGACATAAGACTGCTGGGATTAAATATAAAATTGTATTAAAACCTTTGCATTGATATTGATGTATGTTTAATAGACATTGATACATCTGACAGATGAACACACTCAAGTTTTATGCTGGGGAAAGCACACTCTAATACCAAACCTGAAAAAAAAAGTCTGAAATGGAGCATTCCATAGAGAATATTGGAAAATAATATTCTTAATTATGATTTATTACCAAGTTGAGAAACTTGTTTCTTATGTGGGTGGTGTCTTGGTTAGTGTTCTACTGCTATGAAGAGACACCATGGCCATGGGAACTCTTATAATAAAAAAACATTTAATTGGGGCTTGCTTACAATTTCTGAGGCATAGTCCATTATCATGGCAGAGAAAACGGTGGCAAGTAGGCAGACATAGTGCTGGAGAAGCAGCTGAGAGCTACATCCTGACCACAGGCAGCAGAAATATATAGAGAGAGACTCTGGACTTGGCATGGGCTTTTGAAACCTCAAAGGAGGACACCCCGAGTGACACACTTCCTTCAACAAGCCCACACTTCCTAATCTTTTCAAATACTGCCACTCCCTGGGGACCAGGCATTCAAATACAGAAGCCTATGAGGGCCATTCTTATTCAAACCACCACAAAGGAAAAACTACAAAGTGCAAAAAGCACACCAATGCTGTGGAAGTTGATAACCAACAGCCTATGTGACATCCAGTATTACTTAGAAACCGAGATAAGATTACCCAAGGCTTCAGATGGCTACATGGATATGATTTTATTTCAATTCAATATCTGAAAGAACAAGAGTTTTGAGTCAAGTCCATTCTATAGACTGTTTTACAAATCGGTTTTTGTGGGAGCATAGCCACACCCATGTGTCTACATATCTATAACTGTTTTCCTCCTGCACAGGAAGATCGGACTCTTTGGGAGGAAAAGCATATGACCTACATCTCTAAAATAATTTACTATCTGGCTATATGGAGAGAAAGTTTGTTATTTCCTGCTTGTCATCACCCTTAAGAGTCCAGGACAAAGATGCAGGTGCACAGTGGTCAGAGTGTAGCACCTGCTAACATAATCCATTAATGTCTTCGTCCTGCCAGAAAATCCACTTTCATTTTACGTATTCTGCACAGGTTTTGCATGCGAGGAAACAAATAACCCAAAAGCATGAGAAACCTTGTATTCTGAGTTCGGACACTACTTCTGCTAGCCTTACCAACAGTCCTGTGCTTTGTGGAAGGTTGCCCACATATGTAAAGCCCTGGAAGGGTTTCCTGCCCTCTTACATAAAAAAAAAAGAGGCCATGGCCTCCTGGGATGGCATCTCAACTCATCTAGAGTTGGGATATAGCTAGCACTGTCATTTTTTAAAAATGATTTTATTATTATTCCTGTTTGGTTGTGTGTATTTGAGTGTGTGCTGGTATGTGTGGATGCCTTCAGAGGCCAGAGTGTGGTGTCTATCCCTGGAGTTGGAATAAGCCACCGCACATGAGTGCTGAGAAAGGAGCGCTGAGCTGCTGAAAGAGCTGCAGGTGCTTTTGACCTCTGAATCACCTCTATAGCCCACTGCTGTGGTGTTTGCAACTTCACAAATTAACTCTTCCAAGCTCCCTGTTAAGTAAGTTGTGATAAATATTTTTCGTGAATGATGGTTAACTAAGCTATCACAATTCCAAACTGGGCATACATTCCAATGGGAAAAGCACCAAATTTAGAGCCAGAAGTTCTGTTTTTGAGTTCCGAACCTTGATGCTTACCAGATGAATGACCTTGAGTGGCTTTCTTACACTTGAGACTCTGTTTTCTTCTGTTCGGAATGCAAATAATTCTCCTATACCAGGCCATTAGAAATATTGTTAGAAACTAATAAGGTATGAAAGCATGGTTTGTAAGTTATGAAATAATATGCATATGTTCATTATTATTTGTGGTCCTCACAGGGTCTCTCAAAGATTTTCTCTAACATCTGAAGAGACTTTACATAGGTTCAGGAATTAGCCATGAACTGGTCTATTGCATCTCCCTTGCCAAAACCAATCATTATTGCTTCGCCATGTCCTCTTTGACAATACCCTATGCCTTGGACACAGCCATCGTCCGTAAGGATCATTGCTGTGGGACCTGAATGCATCTGATTTAGATATAGTGCAGGGCAGGTAAGAATGCTCCCCTTGTCTCTCCTAAGTTCCATATTAACCTCATTTCCTGGACTCCCAGGGGAGTTCTAATCAGGCCTAGGTTGCTGAGCTTTTTCCTTAGTTAAAAATATGGGATAGAAGCTGGTGTCAGAAAGGGGTGGAAAGACAAGAACATATAGTATCTCCAAATACTGCCCTTTGTTCTCATTCCTCCTCCTTCTCTCTGTAGAACCCAAATTTCTGCTTGTAAATATTTCCTTTAAGGCTTCTGACTTTCCGCCCAACCATTTATCCCATTTTTTATGGGATTATGAGAGTATGTTGTATGAAAAAAGTGTATCTTCAGTTTTAAAATGTTCTAACATCTAGTAAGAGGAATTGATAATCCAATTCACTCCATTTCAGGACATGGGGAAGTTCACATATAAAAGAAGGCGGGGCAGGGAATATTAAGCCTTTATTTTATTTTTGTTTTTATTCCTATGGATTATGTCACCGTAAGCCTGCACATTGTTTCTTCTTTGAGTTGCCATATATTCAGCTACCTCAAGAGGGGCCAGTTTGTAAGACTTGTGTCTTATGGTTGGCGGGTAGCATAAATTGTCAATGGCTTCGGGACAAGCTAAGAGTCTTAGACCTGCTGGCCTGGAGCTCTGCCTTTGTTGTTAGATGAAGATATAATTAGATAAGGGGCTCATTTGTTTCCTGCCCCCCTTTCCATCGGGAGGCTAATTCCCCCAGGGCCCTCATAGATAGGGGAATTAACTTGAATGTTTTGTTAAGCACCAGGAGCTCACACAATTTACATTGTAAACTCATAAAAATCAATTTCTAGAGTAACCACTGACCCACAGGTTTCTGCAAATGGCTGGTTTGTATGCCCTAGATTAAACCGAACTGGGCCATTGTGTTCTAAACTATAATCTGATTTTTTTTTCAATGTTAAACTCTTTTCTACAGAAAGGAAAAAAATGAGAATTATCAAAAACAGTGACCATGATATGTTTGCCAGATAAAACATAATCGCTTTATTTTTCCCCTTTGTACCATTAAGAGATTTATCGTCTTCTATTTATTTTCAGCACTTTTCTTCATTTCTGGGAAATCTGACCTGCCGAAATCATTATTGCATCCGAACAGAGTTTGCAGACAGATTTCCGGTAATGGGCTCAAATAACGGCTCGACTTGGCATTTCATAATGGCCATTTATGGCATGAAGACGGGCAATGTGTCTTCTATGCTTCCCCAGAAGCACATAGTAGTGGCCTCCGGGGTCTAGTGGCATTGTTTGAGGCAGCCCACCACATATTCTGAGTTTCTTTGTAACCACACAGTAAGGAAAATTTGCATTCCACATTATAATATATCACTGTTTTTCTTAGGCACAAAAATGTCTTAAGATTTTAATTGATGTTACAGGGAGGTGTACCATTTTTATCCTGCATACCAGTGCTGTTACTATTGACTTCGATGGGCATGTTTAGTTTGAGATGTCTTTGATTTGGACATAGGGAAACTACTTTTGATTATTAGTTATGATTTTTTTTCACTTTCATAACACCTAAAAATGCCCTGGGGTGATGGCATAGTGGAAAGAGTGCTTGGTAAGAAATTATAAGAGCCTGAGTTTGAACCCCTGAACCAATGTAAAAAGCTAGATATGATTCTGTGAACCTGAACTTCAGTGCTTTGGGGCTAGAGGCAAACAAGACCATGTATGGGGTTGATCACCACCAGCCTAGCTCTTGGACTAGTGAGAAATCCTGTCTGAAGGGAAGAGAGAAAGTAATAGGGCAGGAAACCTAATAGCTTTCTCTGGTCTCTATACATGCACATTCACCTACACATAGCTACCCTTTTATAACACACACACACACACACACACACACACACACACACGAGAAATCATACAAATAAAGAAACCAACCAAACAAAACGGCTCTGGAACTGGTCAAATCTCTTGTCTTTGTAGAGTGTGAATCCTTGTTTGTAATATGGGGTGCTAGGAAAATTAAATCCAGAGTTGGGAATTTGACTGTGTTTGTGTTTGTTTGTGTGTGTGTGTGTGTGTGTGTGTGTGTGTGTGTGAGAGAGAGAGAGAGAGAGAGAGAGAGAGAGAGAGAGAGAGAGAGAATGTGTGGGTAGTTATTTTATGTCGAAGTGGAAAGGCTGATTATCACCAATGGGGAATTCTAAACCCAGGAACATTCTGAAGATGCTCAATCTTTTTCATGAATCTGAAATTATTCTCATTTTTCAAGAGTTCCACTTTCTCACGTAAGTTTTTTGGAGATTTTTTTGTTTGTTTGTTTTTGAGACAGGGTTTCTCTGTGTCACAGTCCTAGCACTAGTTCTTATAGACCAGGCTGGCCTCGAACTCACAGAGATCTGCTTGTCTCTGCTTCCCGAGTGCTGGGATTAAAGACACGCACCACCACTGCCCTACTATCTTTGGGGATTTTTATTGTGCTTTTTTTCCTCACGTGAATACCAACTTTAGGAGCAATGATTCTCACGGGAAACATTTGAGGCAACAGCCAGGCCCAGGCTGCCACATGCACCCCTGGCAACCCCTATTCAGCAGAAGTTTATCAAAGGATATTTATCTCCTTGCCAACCCTTACCAGGTACTCTGGGCTGTGTGTGATAATTGGGAGGTGAGGACTTTGTTCTTGAGACTTGATGTTTTATTGGAAGAAACTCTTGAATGGGTTAAGAATTCATCAGGGGTGAGGCTGCTGAGAGCTCAGTGGTTAAGAGCACTGGCTGTCTTTCAGAGGACCTGAATTTGATTCCCAGAAACCACATGGTGACTCATGACCATCTTTAATCATATCCAATGCCCTCTTCTGACATGCAGGAGTCCATGCAGACTGAGCACTCAAACATTAAAAAAAATATTTCATTGATGGTAATATAGTGATCAGAAGACTATATAAAAGTAATAAGGATGATATATCGAAGTCCTGCTGAATAATGTAGTGGTGCCACACCTAGATTCCTTCTTATTCTCAAAACCAACCTGAAGGATTCAAAAACACTAGTCTTCCTGTTTAGCTCCTAAATAAATCAAGGCTATAGCTCATGATATAAAGCACGCATCAAAAGCACGTAGATTTAACAGCTTTTTATGTCATCTACGGTATTCTGCTGCATGAGTGTGGATGAGTGAATGTTTCTTGGTTGCTAAGTATTAAATATTAGAATATAATATTTTGGGTAAAAATGAAAACAGGTTGACAATGTCTTGGCTTCTAGCAGGAAATCTAATGTGAGATTTATTTAGTGTGTGTTGTCTTGGTCCAAGAGGTTGTTGTAAAAATGACTAATTTCAAAACCTTGCTTTATGTACTTTGCAATCTCTTCCTGCTTCTAGCACGGCACCTGATAAGCACCCAGAGAGACAAACTATTCACATTACCCGTCTTCCTCACCTTTATTTTGAAATGAAATTTATGCCCTGGCAATGCTGAAGCATGCATGGGCAGCCCGTAAATGGTGGTTCTGGTTGAACTTGTCCACAATGGGTTTCATGGTCTAAGCTGATGAGGACAACTGACCAGGTCTCTTCCTCAAGAGGGTACCAGATCTCATTACAGATGGTTGTGAGCCACCATGTGGTTGCTGGGAATTGCACTTAGGACCTTTGGAAGAATAGGCAATTTTCTTTACCACTGCACTATCTCTCCAGTTGGACCATTCATGTGATTGATTATTTAGGTTGATAGGATGATTAATGTTAAGAATCTGAAGGACATGCCCCATCATCTCCTGTGTGTCACCTGCATGTCACCAGAGTAACCCTGTAGCCAGAGATGGTGATCACTTTCATTTCCAAGTCTTTATCTGGGGGACAGTTTAATGGACAGCCATGCCAGCAGGGGCACCACCATTGCTGCGTATATACAAAAGAGCAAGTTTTTATCACAGTGAGCCATTGAAACGTGTCTTGTTTATTAAAGCAGCCAACCCATTTGATCAGAAGGTATGGGATAAATTTTTGCCATATGAGAAACAATTCATATGCTTAACAAATATGATCCTCTGGGGTTTTCTTTCTAAATCATGATACGCACGATGCTGACACAAATCAGAATGTGTGGGGGCGGAACCTAGGTATCAGTTCGGTTTTCTTTGGATTTCTAGGGGATTCCTCTGTATGTTTGAAAAACATGGTTGCTGCATTTCCACTAGCCTAAGACATGTCACCAATGGTTTTGCTAAAATGTGGGTCTTAGGTCTCCAGACCTAGAGAATAAGTTACCCTTGACATCTGTGTGCTACCGGGGGAAGGGGGAATGGAAGGGTGCTCAGAAAGATCAAAGCTTGAGAAGCCCTGTGCTGGGACACTCTTCTTTCATGGTTCTCGCAGCAGGCCTTCTAACTATAAAAGGAGTTTCTTAGAAGTGCTAAGCACTGGTCCGAGCTCCTGAAGTCTGGGCAAAGAGAGGGGGGAGCAATAATATGAACAAAGGGGTCGAGACCATGATGGGGACACCCACAGAAACAACTGACCTGAGCTAGAGGGAGTTCACTGACTCAGCATCCTCCCTGGCATAGGATAGAAATAATCCAATCATTTTTCCTTGTGACTATTATAGAGCAATGGCCAAAAACCTGAGGAAAAGATGTGAAGACAATATGTCAGGACTACTCTGTAAGTTATAAGAACAAAGATCAAGGTAATGCCTTGTGTTTCAACTGTGAACATTTCTTTCTCCAATGAAAGAAGATCAAATATACGGCCTTGTCCATGTAAGCTTTCTATTAAGCTATATCCCCAGTAAGATTTTCCATGCTAGATGGAAACACAACATACAAACATAGCAGATCCCTCATCAGGTGCCTGCTGACAGCCAGGGCAATTTATTTCGGGGATCACAAAAGTATGGTAGGAAAATTCTAGAAGGAATGCTAATGGCTAGTGAAATACCATGGATTGGGAATAAGGTTGGGGTACATATACAAATCCTTACTTTATAGTAGTACTAGCTATGGCATGTGTTCTAATTAGTTAACTTGTCCTTTTACAAAAGACTGGTGGAGACAGAATGCTTTCCTTTTGAACTAGAAGAAGGAGTGGAGAAAAGGAGTTTGGGAATATACCTTGGATGGTAGATCGCTTTTCTAGCAAGCATGAAGCTGTGGATTATTCCCAAGACATGTAAACTGGACTTGATGCTATACTGCATTACTCCTGGCACTCAGGAGGTGGAGGCAGAGGGATTAAAATTCAAGGACATGCTTGGCTATACTGTAAATTCAAGGACATTTTGGGATGTGGGAGATCCTAACTGTCTCAAGATAAAGTGTCTGTCTGTCTGTGTGTTTGTGTTTCTATATGTGTATGAGAGAAGGGGGAGGGAGGGAGAGAGAAAAAAGAGAGAGAGAGAAGATAGAGGGAAGGAGAGGAGAGTAGGATAGGAAGGGGAGGAGAGGGAAGCGAGGAGAGGGGAGGAGAGGAGAGGGCATTGGTTTGTATGGAAGGAACTAACAAAATGACTGAGCAGATTATGGAAATTATGAAAGAGAAGAAATACAGAAGATTGGAATGTAGGAAGGGCTGGTTTGCCTAAGAATAACTACAAACATTATTCTTACTGCACTTCCAATATGTCTTTCAAAGTCCTTAGAGGATGCAGCAAAGAACATCAACTGCTGTGTGCCTCTTCCTTTAAAAGGACGCTGTGGGGAGCTTCTGTGCTGCTTGTAGCGCAGATTAGGATGCCCAGGTGCTGACCATTGTAACTGCTTCAGAAGGCAGTCTTTCTCCCGACAGCCTCCCAAGCTCAAGTTCAGTTTCCAGGATATCCTATTAAGGGCATGCCACAGAAAAACATTTCTTCCTTTTTCCCTAGCTGACACAGAACCTTAGAAGATTAAGGCATGAGTCTTTACTATGGTCTCCTTCTCAGGTCGGGTTCAAGTCTGTGTTCTTTGATTAGCGGTCCCTTCCAGTCCTCTCTTGGGCTAGTTCACTTCTCAGCTCTACTGGCACTTGCTCTTGAGAGAGAGGCTAAGAGATATAAATGCTAGTTTGTTGGTTTCTTACACCACATAAAGTTTGTATGGTCACATGATTGAGTAGTAAACCTTTTTAGGTATTCAAGTGTCTAAGTAAATATAAATGATCAGTTTCCTGCATAAGCAGTTTATCTAAGAAGGGAAAATATATGAATGTATATAAATACCACTGTGGGAGGGTTCTAAAGAATATGGTTTATTTCACTTACAGGTTCTTGAAACGTGGGAGTTTCACAGAATTATTGGTGTAATAAACCCCAGTGGTTTGTTATGGCATTAACGGCTCACTATTTATTTCATGCTATCAATCAATACACCAGCCATCAGTTACCAGCCGCTTGGGATATTTTAAGATATTTTTTCTAATGTTTTTGTTATAATTTTCTTTCTGCTTATCCTTCCTTTCATACCCCTCCCTCCCTCTGACTGTATTTAACGAAATGATAGATATCTCTAGTTGATAGGATGTTTACTCGCATGCAAAGTATCACTGGGATTTAAGGTAAAGAAGATCCACTCAGAGAAAACATTTCTTTAAATCAACCAGACACAGAACTCTAAATAGTAGGGAGGGGGAAATATGTGAATGTCTCATGCAGTACTTCTGCTTCGGACTTATGTTTTCTTCCTAGGTGCCCTTGTTTGTCAATGCTGCTAAGAACGGCAAATGGATGGCTATAAAACTTCCTCCCACCAATGTCCACAGTGTTATCTGAAGGCGTGCCCTCTAATAGGATATATTCCCTGAAGACCCGATCTTCTGAATCTTGGAAGTTTTTCTTGTTTTACTGTTAGCTTTTTTTTTCCTTCTTCTTCTTCGTCTTTTTGATCTGTGACTATTTGGCTCATTTTTTCTCCATACACTTTAGTATGATCTCTGCTAGAATAACATGTAGTTTATGCATTTGTGCACCCTAGAAGGTGAAAATACAGAAAACAAAAGAAATAAAAGAGAAAGAGAAAGAGAAAGAAAAAGAAAATTTTGTTGTTTTCATCCCTCCCTTCTACCTGTCTTCTTTACTCCTAAACTGAACAAAATACAAAAAAAACAAAAAGCAAAAAACACAATCTTCTCCCTCCTTCTTGCCTTCCCCTTGCTGGAATTACAGATGTGTGCCACCATGCCAAATTTACAAAGGCTTTTTCTTCTCCACGCTTAGGTTCAGTAACCCAAGAGTAATGTTTGTGTTCACAAAAATGTTCAATCTTTTCCGGTGTTCAATATGTTAATTTTATAGACATATCTATTACATAACGTCAGTTTCAGGTATCATTGTGCAATCCCAACCATCAATACTGAGTGTCCAGTATTTTTCTTCCTTACTTCACCTTATCATCATTCTGTTTGTGTGTGTGCATGGGGTGTGAAAAGTATATCTGAAATATTGACATAATAGCTACTTTTTCAGAGTGCTGGATAATAACATAAGTGGTATGTTCCTTTATTTCATTGAAATTTGTTGTAGGTTGTTCAAAATGCTAAGCTTTGTAATTTACTATATTTAATTTTTAGATGCTAGTAATCTTAGGTATACCTACTTTATACATTCTGAACTGGCTGAACCTTACTCATTCAAGAGCTTTGGGAAAGGCTCTAAATGATTCTGCTTATGTCTGCTTTTAATTATCTATATGGAATGTACGAAATTTCCTATTGTATACAAACCCCAGCAGTAAGTGGAAGTATAAACTAACTGTACATTTGAAGAATGTTTTTATTGAGATGTCAATTTCAATTATTGGCTATTAATATTATACCTCAGTTTATATTTGGGGAGTTGAACAGCCAAGGAGAATGTTTAAATCAATTTTTTAAAATGTAATTCCTTGATCACAAATATTATTGTATAAAATGTCTGATTATGCATTTTTATTGTTTAGATGGGTCTATTTTTACTTTTGTTTCCCTATTTTAAACACACAGTCTTCTCTTAATTCTCATTCAGTTTCAAAGACTTATGTTGCAAGGAGGGGCCCTGCTTGCTTGTCCTGGCCACCTGACTAGTTTAACTCTGAAATAATCACACAGAAACTGTATTAGTTAAATCACTGTTTGGCCCATTAGCTCTATTTTCTTATTGGCTAATTATTACATCTTAATTTAACCCATTTCTATTAATCTGTGTATTGCCATGTGGCAGTGGCTTACCAGGTAAAATTCCCAGCATCTGTCTCTGGTGGATCCATGGCGGATCTCTATCCCTCTGCCCTTCTTTCTCCCAGCATTCAGTTCTGTCTTCTCTGCCTACCAAAGTTTTGCCCTATCAGGCCAAGGCAGTTTCTTTATTCATCAACCAATACAAGCAACACACAGAGGGGACTCCCACATCAGACTTATTCCTCTTGAAGTAGTACTTTGGACAGAAAATCATCCTTCAGCTTGATTAGCAAGAAATAAAAAATGAGCTGAAAATAAATATCCACTTTCAAATTTGAATTTAATTAAATTTTATGATAGATTGAGCATATTTTGTTCACTTGTGGAAGTTTTAAAATCCTGATGTGTGTATCTATATGTATGTGTGGTGCTGTGTGTGTAGTTGTATGTGTGTGTTTCTGTGTGTTTGGTTTTGTATGATTGTGTGTATGTATGGTTCTGTTTGTTGTTGTATATGTGTGTGGTTGTGTGTGTATGTAGTTGTATGTGTATGTATGTGTGTGTGATTGTATGTATGTGTGGTTATGAGTGTAACTATATGTATATGTTTCTGTGTGTAGTTGTATGTGTGTAGCTGTGGCTATGTATATGTCTGTGTGTGGTTGTGATTGTTTTCATTTGATATTAATGTATTTTATACTCATATCAATCAAAGCTTTATTCTGACTTATATTTTAGTTTTGAGATTATAATATAGTTACAACATTTCTCCTTTTCATTTCTTCCCCTCTCTTCAAACTCTTACATATATAGCCCTACCCACTCTTGCTCAAATTCATGACCTCTTTTTCATTATTTTTTATTGCATGCATAAGTATATACATGTATGTTCTTCCATATTAACTGCTCAGTCCATATGATGTTATTTGTAGATGTGTTTTATAATTCTTTATAAACTTATACATCATTACTAGCAGACTGGAGAGAAAAAAAACAGTCTTTGTCCATGGTTTTGCTTATTGTTTAAAGATTAACCAATTAAGTGAGGTTAGTAGAACAAAGAAAAATTAATACATAGAAATACAGTAAGATGAGCTCTCTAAAATCATTCTTTTTTTTTGAGACAAGGTTTCTCTGTTTGTTTTTAACAGTCCTGGCTGTTCTGGAACTCACATTGTAGACCAAACTGGTCTTGAACTGCTTCCTAAGTGCTAGGACTAAAGGCACATGCCATCACTGCCTGGCTGTTAAAATAATTCTTATGAGCACATAGCTCAGAACAATCTATTCAAGTCTGATATAAGGCCCTTAGAATAAATTATTAGTTGTATTTGTTAGTTTTTAACTAACAAATACAACTAATAATTTATTCTTGATAGGAATCAGTTTAAGGGAGGAGAATTTGTTTTGGTTCATGGATTGAGAGACCATTATCCATCGTGATGGAGAGTCAAAGGGGTGTGCTGTCCCAAGGTGGTGGGAACATGAGTTTGTTTGTTCTCATCTCCATGGGTCCGGAAGCACAGAGGCAAAACAATGATGGAACTCAGCTGGCTTTTTTCCTTCTTCATGCTTGTTGTGTGTGGGATCCTACTGCCCAGGATGGCATCAACAGACGCAATTAGGGTCTTCTCCATTAGCTCATCATTCCTTTCTAGAAAAGTCCTCACAGACACACCTCTCTAAAGGTGTGGCTTCTAGGGAAGAATAAATCCAGACAAGTTGAAAACGAACTAATCACATTAGATTAGTAGGAAAATATCAGAACGTTACCACTTAGAACACAGATGTTCTCTAACTTTACCTTCACAAATGAAGGGGGACAGACTTTTTTTTTAACAGTCAAGGTACATACAGAACCAAACGCATGGTGATCTCCTTTACGGGAGGCTAGAAGCAAACTGGTGTGGCATAGACGTTAAATCATGTCACATAAGCAGTGTGTTCAAGGAAAAGGAAGTGTCCAGGTTGAAATGAGAATGGTTGACAAAGTTGATATTCCTCCCAAATTCTTGAAGAGATATCACATAGAAAATGAATTCAAGTTTTTGACTTTAAATATATGAAAATAAAATTTATTCTCTTGTCCGATGCAGAGTGGTCAGTCCTAAAAACATATGCACACAAACAACATCAATGGACTCAACAGGTTGTATTTATATATTTGTGCATATGAACATATGTGTATGTGTAATATGCAATATATATTAAAATAATATTTTTTAAAATAGATTAATCTAGAGAGTGTGTGGGACATGAAGGGAGGAAAGCGAGGGGAGAAGGTGATGTAATTCTATTTCGATTAAAAACATATTTAAAAAAACAAAATTTACCAATTCATGCTATAATTACTGTGACTTCACTCTTCTATAAACAAACAACTTTTCTAAGATCTATGAGGTACTTTGATATTTCTGAAGCCATTAAAAAAATGAAAAGAAGCGAGCACTGACCCCATTGGCAAGCAGAGGACTTCTCTTTCTGCTAGGAATTCAAGTCCAGGAGGGTGAATAACTGGGGAATGTTTTAATGGTGAGAATAATGGTACTCTATGTTGTTAATCCATGAATTATTCTTTTCAATAATTCTATTCACTTTAAAGAAAACCACCGTCACTTTTATACCAGCCAGTGTTGACAGTGTGCATAGCCAGTTATATACCAGTTGTGAGCAACTCTCTAACCAAAACAATGATGTCATTTTCCCTTGAGGAATTCTTACCAGGTTTCTGGTTTTCAGAAGGACAGTTGGTTAAAGAAAGTTTATAATCAGTGTTTTCAGAATGCATTTTGAAGCCTGAGACAGGCCTCACACCAACAATGCATTATTGCCTATTTATTTTTAGGTATTAGTCATGGAACAACACAGGTGCCCAGAAGGACTTTTTGGGCACATAAACACGAAAGCTCTGCTTTGGAGAGCTTCTAGTGTAGATTGGGACATGCAAAACAGGAAACCCGAGCTTCACCACAAGAAGATGAATGGGCATCATTGATCCCTTAATGTGTGAGGGCTGCTATGCAATTATGCTTTGTTTATTCAGAAAGATTCAGCTAAAATGCTGCTCAGAGTATATTTCAATACTTTAAAACTGCAATAACCAGTATAATCACAGTTGCTTTGGATTTATGGGATTGAGAATTAGCTGATAATTAACTGATCATTGAGAATTATCAGTTAATCTTTTGCCTTTATTTTTGTTATCTCAATGAAGAAATTTGAGTGCTTCATTTTGGGGTGTGGTGGTGTGTGTGTGATATCTGGTCTGTGTGCCCCATATGTAGTTTGTATGTGTGTTCTTGCACCCATGTGCGTACTTGTGGAGCTCAGAGGTTAACACCAGGATGTCTTCTTCAAATTACTTCTTATATGTTGCTGAGACAGAGTTTCTCACTGAACCTAGAACTTGATATTTCAGCTAGATTAGTTGGCCAGTGAACCCTGGGATTCGTTTATCTCTCGGTTCCCTAATTGGGTTGACAGGTGTTTGATACCATCTGTAGTATTTAAGTTGGTGCTGAGAATCACAGCTCAAGTCTCCATACTTGTACAATGAGCTTTTTGCTCACTGAGCCATCTTCCTAGCCCTTGGGCACTCCCTATATTTCTGTTATAGGGGATGTGCAGATGGGTAGGACATTGTTGCTGCCTTAAGTACAGTTTATATCTAGGAAGTGAAAAATACGCCATCATAAGAGAACTTATTAGATGCATGTGTATATTAGCATCAGCCACAGTATCTGTAAATGTTATAGATAAGAGTCAATCCTAACTCATTTTCAGGTATAAACTAACTCATGGATTCTGGTTTGAAACTCTGAATCATTTATTTAACCTGGGCCAGTTTACCCCGAATTTCCCTTTGTAATATGTTACTGTCTAATTGGTTTGATTAAAAAAAAATCATTGAAACCCACTAGAAAAAAAGGAAAAACAAACAAAAACAAAAACAACAGAAACAAACAAACAAACCAAAACCACAGTGTTGTTTTGGATTCTATTTCTGTACGGTTGACCAGGGATTGGAAAATGACCCATAAGGGGCCCCTAACAAGTGCTTCAGGCTTGTAGACAATGTGGTTTCCATTCCACCCATGACACTCTGCCTTCGCAGCATGAATGCAGTTAGGGAAAATATGTATATGGGTGAGCGTGCAGAAGTGTACTGGCTTTGGTGATAGAAGCAGGTAGGCTGTTCTAGCTATAATTTCCCAATGTTTGTGCAAGAAGACATCAACAGTTCTGAAAACCAAGAGGAGAAAATGATTACTAAATAAAAAGCCAGAAGTGTTCTGCGAGATACTGCTAAATTATTTTCTTTGTAAATTTTTATAAAAATCTCTTTCCAATGGTTTGAGATAGGAGTATCCTAACATGTAGCCTCGTGTGTAGAAAACACATTCACTTAAGGTTTGTATCTTTCTTTTGACCACTATTCCTTCCTTATTCAAATCTGCTGAACATATTCTTTAAAACATATTGCTTCTGAGTGCATTTACCTATTGAACATATAAATTATCAATATATATATATATATATATATATATATATATATATATATGGTTTGATAGATCTCTATTCTTTTACACTTTTGGTGCCAAATTTTCTGTTTTATAAGAGACTCTTAATGTTTTCCAAAGGAATGGGTTCCATGTTCACATGAGATTTATATGGGAAATAAAATCTTCTGTCTTATTCATTGTGTATGCTCTAAATACCACAGTTTATGGCCAGATAGAATTTTTCTGTCTCCACTGATATTGAACACTGTTCAACTATAGGGAAACATCCTAGGTGATCATTTTTTCTGTGCCAAATCATGCTCATCTTCTGGATATGTTACAGTGAGACAGTCGATGCATTTTATATTTTAAGACAAAAAGTAAAACATTGATAAACAATTCACTGTTTCATAACATTATTAATGACAAGGTCCACGAATCCCACATAGATCATCATGAGTTTCCAGGCAGAGTTGTATGTTCCATTTGCATCGATCTCCAGGTTTTCTGCTACATCCAAAGGCACATCCATTTCAAAAACACCAGTGGTAGATTGATTATATACAACCTCAGCTTTAAGATATCATCCATGAACAAGTTACTTTACTTGCTTTCCTTTCAAGTACAGATTACGGGAGCTTGTCAAACCCACTTTGCATATAGGATGATAAAATCTCAACAGCTAGCAGCTAGGGAGTGGACCTGTAGGCAGGAGATAAGTAGGGCAAGTCAGTGATAAACGCGGTGATAGAACTGTCATTGCTTTCCACAAATGGGAGATAAATCCATGAGTGCAAATGTCATGTGTTGAATAAGTGAACAATCATTCCATCATCCATCACTGCCAATTCTTTCCGTGTTATCTGGATTGTATTTCAGCTGAGTACATCGTGTGAGTTATATAGCAGTTTCTTAAAGATGAAATTATGTGTCGCAACAGGCCAAATGTGTTTGTTGTAGGCCCATCTGTCTCACTAGTTCTTGTTCACACACTAGCTATTTTTTTGTATTTAAAGATATTTATTGCATATAAACACTCCAAAGCACAAATAACAGGCAGAAATATTTTAGAGATGCCCATGACATCCTTCAAAGAAAGAATTGAACAAGAGGACAGTAACTCTCTGTTGAGTGTCAATAACAAGTCTTTCCAAATCCCTTACCCAATTCTTAGTGGGTGGTCATCCACATTTCCAGTTCTCTTAAATGAAGGAATCGCCAAGACAGAGAGTAGATAAATCTGAATGGGACATTATTTTCAATGGAGGCATTTTGTAAAATTCCAGCCTCATCCAAACTTCATTGGAATAAAATCTGAAAATGAAGTATCAGGATTAGGAGACCTCAGAATTCTTGCATATAAAACTACTCTTGGTTTTAAAATCTCTTTAACATTCTGAGAGTTATACTTTTCTCCAGACTTTGTTTAAATACTTCTTCTTTCTAGGGGGCAGTTTTCTGAGACATGGTTCCTCTGTGTAGCTTTGGAACCTGTCCTGGAACTCACACTGTACAGCAGACTGATCTCAGACTCACAGAGATCCACCTGCTTCTGCCTCCTGATTGCTGGAATTAAAGGTGCGCACCACCACTGATTAGCTTAAATATTTCTTGACATAGACAAAGATATTCTTTGACCACAGTTTACTATGTTTGAACTGTAATATTTAGCAATGCTTGCTGAATATAGGAAATGTTCTGGGAACTATGATCTCTTGCTTCTGTGCTATTCAATATTCCTTTATGCAAACCCAAACCTGTTGTAACCACCTACCATCTAATATTTCAACAAAATGGAAGGTGTGTTGGATCTAAAACTTCTCATATTAATGAAGAATGCAGAAACAGATCTAATTGCGGATGTCTTTCAATTAGGAGCTCAAATGATTTCATCAGGATGAAGATTCCCTTCACCTCTTTATAATCTTTCCTCTGTATCTTCTCTAGACTCAGACAGGCCTCCTCTTTCTCCTATAATCAATTTTTATGATTTGAATAGGAGATGTTCCCTATAGGCTCATGGTCCTCAGCTGGTGATATTTTGTGAAATTCTCTAAAGTTTAGTTGTGACCCAGTTGGAAGAAGTAGATGGCTGTTGGCAGGCCGGCCCTCAAGGACATGCTGGCCCTATATCCTCCATCTTTCTGTCTGCTCCCTACCTTCGAGTAGGTGAGTAGCCTCTGTCACATATCCCCACTGTTATGATATTTGAGATCACATGTACTCAGAAGCAATCAAGCAAAGCAGCCATGAGCTGAAATGTTTACACTGATGAGTCAAAATAATTGTTTCTTCTTTTAAGTTGCTTCAGTCAGGCATTTTACTAGTGGTGGGAAAGTAATAATCAAGCAGTGGTAAAATTGCTGACCCAGGTCAAGGACAATGTTCTCAATTTTCCAGCAGCATCCTTACACACACACACACACACACACACACACACACACACACACACACTCATGCACACACGCAATCCAAGGGTCAAATTAAGGTTTGCAAGTTCGTGAGCTTTGCACCCCCTCCTCTGTATCAGTCACTTCCCATGATTCTGTAGTTATGACAGCCAGTCAGAAACCTGCTGTAATGACTCACCAGGAAGCATAGCAGGGGCTGTGATAAAGTTCAGGTTCAAGGAGAAGATTCAGATTGTCGTTATCTGAAAACAAAATCAAACTCATTGGTGGCTTTTGAATAATATTACATCTACTAAATACTAGTAATAGGTTGTGCTGAGAAAACTTACAGATAATTTGGAAAAAAATGCCTGCAAAATTACATTTTCATTACTTATTTCTACTCTAAAAGCTATGACCCTAATGACTGTGAGTAACAGCACAGCACAGTGAATCATTCTTTTTATTGGAGTTCTTCTTCATGTCTTTGGATTTTTAAAAATAAAAATATATTGAGTAGTAGATATTGTAACTGTTCAGTCAAATCTGTCCTACCCTCAATGAATAGTATAGAATAGATTAATAAAGAATCATTTGTGTTACAATGCTATGAATAAGAGAACATGCTATTATGGGGTGCCTCATACATTTTTGGGGGAAACTAAGAGACCTTTTGGAAGATCTGACAGCTAAGATAAGAAGTGAAGAACTGATAGGCAAAGATAGAGAGGTTTACTCATCAGTATGAGTCGCTTATTACCCTGGTATGGAATGAAGAAAAAAGACTGTGAACCAGTATTTATTTTTAAAAATCTATCTGTCTGTCTGTCTGTCTGTCTGTCTACCTATATATTATCTTTCTTTCCTTTTACTTTCTCCTTCCTTCCTTCCTTCCTTCCTTCTTCTCTCCTTCCTTCCTTCCTTCTTCTCTCCTTCCTTCCTTCCTTCCTTCCTTCCTTCCTTCCCCCCCTTTTTTTATTGTGGGAATGGCTGCCCCATTGAGGTCTTTCACCCACCATGTACCTCCCTGCCTGGGACTCATCGCCTGCTGCAGCCGCTTGGGGAACTGCACCATCCCTGCCTGGGATTGACTGCTCTTGGGACCCGCTGCCTGATGCCATATGGCCTGCTGCCTGCCACTGCTCAGGGACCTACAGAGTGATCTCAGGACCTGCTGCCTGCTACAGCCACTTAGGGATCTGCAACACTCTTATTTTTACCATTACATTTGGTAACTCTGTAGGCCTTCTTCAGGCAATCACACATGTATAGGAAGCACTCTACAACCCTAGTGCCACTGTTTGCACCACCTTAGCACCACAAACCAGCTGCGTTTGCTATATCTAGTGTACTATCCTATCACCTGAATCCAGGTGTGTTTACTAAATCCACCTCAGGAGGGATTAGATCCGACGTGTGCAGTATTCACATGTATAGTAAATACTTCTCTTGTCTTGAATTAGTTTGAGTTGTGTTCCTGCTACATATTACAAAAATATCCTGATCAATGCATTTTGTTATTTGGATCTAGTTTCAACACAGTTGATGTTTAGGAATGTCAGAGTACTTAGCTTCATTTTGTTTTGCTCAATGACCAAATGCAGATATCAGAGCAGTTAGAGAGAACTTGAAGCCTTGTCTATGATAATGAGACTGGAGAGTAGAGTGGACATACAATGTGAGCTTCAAAACCTGGCGACTTTAAATCTCAGTTTTAACATTTATGTTAATGCTCTTATCTGTAAGTCATTTAGTAACTAAAGATTTATTTTGGGGAAAATAGCTCTACTCATAGTTAGTTGAGATCATATGAATGGTACCACCATCTTGCATGTACTCACCCATCAAGCTATGACATCCAGAAAGTAGACCTTAAGAATCACTGGTAGCTTCCCGGGATGTAACATCAGATTATATTTTCCCTGGGATACTGAGTGCCTCCTCCCAATGCACCAAAAAGAAGCCATTCCATTAGGGGGATTAACAAGAGCTGGCTGGCTTAAAAGACAAACCAACAACAAGAGGAAAACAATTAGTGCCTATTGTCTTTCAAATGACTCTGTTTAAGATGAGAACTCAAACATAGCCCAGGCTAAAATAATTTTGTGCATCAGCAATGTTGAGCCTATTATAGAATTAGCAGCTACAACAATCATTTGACTCTATTGTGTCAAAGTGATTGTCTATAAGCCAATCACTGTAAATTAGTTCTTTACATTAATTAAGATGTAAACTGTTCATGACAACTTTTGTGTGATTTTTTTATCACTAACAGGTAATTTCACAAGAAAAGCCTCAGAAGCATTAAGTAGTTTCCCCAAGGTTAGAGCGCTAATAAACGGTGAAGAGAGTGTGAATCTAGACACTCGACTCAAAGATGCGATTTTAACTCTGTTTGCATTGTCTTCCTAGTATTGTTTTGTGAGTTCATGGGATGTGGTTTGACTAAATTTAGTAACAAAAATTTGAAGTCATTATCACTATTGTTCTGTGATGGCCAAGGCTTTCTTTTATGGATGAGATGATTGGCTTTGGATTCTTTGGAACATATTCTCTTTGAAAATAACACACGCATGCCCGCACACACACACATATACACAATGAGGACCTAAGAGAGACATACATAGATATAATCTACATGGGAAGTAGAAAAAGACAAGGTCTCTTGAGTAAATTGGGAGCATAGGGACCTTGGGAGAGGGTTGAAGGGGAGGGAAAAGGCAGGGACGAAAGCAAAGAAAAATGTAGAGCTCAATAAAAACAAAAATAAATAAATTAAAAAGAAAGACAATATGCTTTTAAAAACCCAGTATTGTAAAGAGGTGAGACCTTATAGGAAATTTAGCTAATGGGATCTCATATCACGAATAGATCAATGTTGTTATTGTGGGGGTGACTTGGTACCATGCTATTGCCTAGCCTCTAGAACCATGGACTGACTAAATTTTTTTTATGTTAAATTACTCATTTGGTGGTATTTTATTTTATCTGCATATTGCCAACTGCTCTGTGTCTAACAACTTAACTTTCAATATAGTTCCACGCAATTCTTTAGTCAGCATCCTTGTTCTGGCTTCCTAGAGTAACCTCTGAGGCAGAAACCGTGCTTATTACTTGTCTTCTGTTTTCAAAAAATGTGAAGGCAAAAGGACAACTGGGAGGCAGTTATCAAAGTGTCAACCCTGTGATGGAGTGTGGCTCAGTCTATGGGCATCAGTTTTTCACTTCAGACTATGTGTATTTATTGAATACTTACTGTTTCTTTACGGCACTGAAGAAATCAGTGTTCAGATCCTGGCCCTTCTGCTCAATATATCCTTGGATAGCTCTTTTAATTTCTCAGTGACATCATTTTTCATGCCATGTAATTGGGTAATAATATCATCTATTAATAGCTGTCAGGAAGACATGAGCTGAAATATGAAAATCTTGAGAGTAGGATCTGTCACATGCGAACATCTGCCGAGTGATTGTAAGAAATGCCACAATGCCTGCGTGTCGGGGCTGGTACTGGCTCTCGGGAATCAGCAATGGATTAGCAGCCTTGTTGTTGTGGAGTGTGTGTCCTTGTATAGTGCCTATAACCCTCATAACAACTCCATGGGATGCAACTGGCCTGAGTGGGGAAAGTGCAGCTAGCGAGAAGATGTAATTAGTGAAAGTCACCCAACTGTTAGGTACCCGAGTCAGAGTGGTACCCAGATTCCTCTGACAATATAGCATACTGAATTCTCATAGCTTATCAATACACTCGCAGAAGACTACAGTCAAAAGGATATTGACTTTCTTTTGCTTGCATTTTTTCCCTACATTTTCTTTTTTATTTTTTCTACAATTGGGGCTTTTCTATTATGTTCTCCCATTGGATTCAGTTTCTCACTTCATATTGGGAGAAATACTTGGAGACATGGATTGTATTCATGGACCCTCTGATATTGTTGCTGATGAACCAATCCTGGTCCAAAGACACATGGGATTTCACTGAAAATGAAATGTCCACTGTGATTCATTTCTGCAGCAAATGGGTAATGTGTACTTTGGACTTTAAAAATAGAGATGAGTCAGGGAAATCATATGTTTCCCATTTAAACTAAAGCTTTTCAAAGATTTAGGTACCCCTCCACCCTTTACCATCATATTAAACATGATGACCATAATTGGGGTACACATACAAATAGAACTTAAAATAGCTCATTCCTTTCCAATTATAGCATTTGGCAATACTATTTATCAAAATAATAATTTAAGCTATTTCTGGTGAAATTCCACATTGGCTCAGAAATCTCCAGTGTGTCAATATTCATTAGCCTGAATTTCATCACCGCATGAAATGGGACGAACGATTGTTAGCCCCCTCCCTGCTTCCTCTCTTGCTTACCCTTGCTACCCACTCTCCCTGTTTCTCACCTTCTGCATGGGTTATGAGGCCCGTTTGTTACAGACACAGGCTGCCTCCTTCTGAAAGACTTTTCTGTTCTTATTATCCTGGTACTCCACCCATTTGGTTTCCATGGGCTACTTTAGTGGGTATGGGTGACAAGAGCCACCAGGCTGCCTGGCTGCCATCTGTGGTAGTACCTCTTAGGTCAGCTTCCTGCTCTTCTGTAGTAAGGCCAGCCCATCACAGAGTACCCCATCTCTGTGTACTCAGTGCACCTTGATGGCAATCGGATGCTTATGTTTAGGTTAATTAGAAATAGTTTCCTATATTTTAATGAAACTTAATCAAACTGCATCCTGGAAGAGCATCCTGTGTAAGTGTCTTCTCTTTTTCTGTGAAGTTAAAGTTTTCAGAAAATACCTGTGGTAATAAGCAAATGACTTCTACCTGATTTGCAATCAAATTATGCTTTAAAAAAAACTATAAAAACAGCCACAACATATTCCTCAACAAACAAAAATATTGAAAACAGGAAGAAAGGAGGAAGTCAAGGAAGAACAGAAGGAAGAAGGATTGAACAAAAGACAGTAAGAACAAAGCAAAAATGTAATTGCATTTCTTGAAAGTTATTTTATTTTATTATTCATTTTTTAAAAATCTCTTTACTTGGAGGACTTTGAAATGCTTTCTTGGGACTGTGTGCTGTCTGGTTTGCCTCTCTTCTGATGCTGACTAACTTGGATCTGAAACTCTACTTCCAGGCAAAGATACAAAATATCCCAAGGAAGTCTCACAGGCTCATCTCTCCCTTTTTCTAAGGATCAATATCTAGCATATTAGAGCTGGGAGGTCACACTGCATGAAATATGTAGACCAAACTGGGCTTTGCAGATCAGGGATCACACATTCACCATCACTGACAAAAGTTCTTTAAGGCAAGGGAACCATCAGCTGCCAAAAACATTTGGGCTACAAGTAAGCAATATTTTCTCAAGTCTGCTTCCCATGGAGAAAACAATTTCATCTTTGTTTCTACCCTGAAAGTCTCGCATGTATTTGTTCATGATCAGTTAACAACACTAATGACCCCTCACCTCTTTTTCTTCAACAATACTTAAACTAGCATTCTGGCTCATGGCACATGGCAGTAATGCCATCACTCTGGAGCTGAGAAAGGAGAATTATATATTTAAGATATATGCTGTATGTTAAAGATATTTGACATATTAGATACATGATGACCTGGACTACCTAGTTCTAGGTCATCTTGGCCTACATGAGATCCTGATCCAACAAAAGCCAAACAACTAACAACAAAATCAAGAAAAGTTCTAATCATGAAGTGTTCTACCAGAAACAAACAAACAAACAAAAGTGTTCTACCTTAAAATAAAAGTTTTAAGGGTGTGGTCTCATTTGGTGGTAGTACAGTCATTCTTTCAGAAGAAATTAGTAGGTTTTAGAAATAAAAGCTAGAGATTAGCTGTATATGAGACATTCAGTGATCGAAGCACATCCTAGATTGAAGCGTTAATCTAATTAATCTTTATCAGTAAAATTTAGGAATCAGATATTAGGGTAAAAACATAAAAGATCAGAGAAGCAGGAAAGCAGCCACCAGTGATTTCCCACCCCTTCTGTTCCTCAGTCCGAAAAAAGCCTAGATCCTCTCTCTGCCCTGCCTTATCACTTCCTGTCTCCTCTTCCTACAGAATTCTAGACATCTGTGGTTAAGTAGTGGCTAGCTCCATCCGCTGATGTTAAGCAAGCTTTGTCAGAACACAAACAAAATATCACAGAGCACGAGATTCACCTTACCCTGGCTCTGCACTTTCTTGCCTTTTTCCTGGGAGCTCTCCTGGCCCTGTGCATCCACATGAAATTCAGTTTCTTTTACAGCAGTGGCTCTCAGTCTTCCAAATGCTGCAACCCTTTAATACAGCTCCTCATGTTGTGGTGATCCCCACCCATAAAATTATTTCCATTGCTGCTTCATATCTGTAACTTTGCTATTGTTGTGAATCATAAAAGCAAATACCTGTGTTTTTCAATGGCCTTAGGGGATGCCCATGAAAGGGTCGTTCAGATCCAAAGGGGTTGCTACTCTCAGGTTGATAGCCATTTTTCTACAGGCTTCCTCTCATAGTATTTGCTTTACTTGTTTTTTTAATGTATCATTTCATTTTGTCATTATGGTAATTAAGATGTTTGTCCTCTGAGTTATTGTGTTCTTGCCTTCTTAGCCTGGGGTTGAAGGACAGGAGCTTGCTTGCCTTTCTTTCACTGGATCACAGTGAATGATGTTCAGGCTCAGAGTTGCTTTTTTAGCGTTTATGGAGTAAGTGGAACCTGATATTCTGTTATTAATATGAGGGGTAAAGATGGAGGCAAAGAACAAAGATGTTGACACCTAGTGTATGTGTTCAAGAACCAAAGAGTTAGGAAGAAGAGTTGCCCTACATCCCAGAGAAAGACTAAGAATGCGAATACTCACTGTGACTTCCTTAAGGTTAATTGTTGAAGTTTGGATAAACATTGTGAGCATGAACTGGCATAGACGTTGTTTCTTCCATTATTTAGGTTATGAAGGTATTCTAGCAAATACTTCAGTTACTACCCAGCACTCATTAGACCCCCCATCATTCCATTCTTTTCTTATTTCTCATTTACTCTGATGTTAACTAGAGTGTTTTCTTTGGCATAATAAATTACTACAGTTCTATCAAGGAGTGAAAGATGGATTATTAAATAGATGGATTAATGCCCATTTTCCTTTTTTATTGTCTTGGAGTTCTACTGTGGCCATGGAGACATGTGCGTATGAGACCTCAGCTTAGAGTTATGGGTGCAGGTGGTATCTAGAACAGTTACATTTGCCCTCATATTTACACATGGAAGCACTGAACTTGCCACAGGAGACTTCAAATCTGTTAACTTCTATAGAAGCGAAATATCCAATTTATTATATGCCACACTTTCCCTAGGTTCTCAATATGAGTTCATTGAACCTTAAACTGAACGAATAATCCCTTTGTATAATTGCTGAAGGATTGGGGATATCTTCTGGTTGGAAATAGAACTGTTGCATCTCCCCACACCACCAAAAGTGATTTTGAGAATCAAAAGAAAGAATAAGATGCCAAAAATAATTGTTGAATGACTGAGCTGTCAATTAGCGGCAACATCAGGCATCCTTACCGCTGGATTCCTTGACATAGTTTTAAAAATGTAATGATGGGGGCTTCAGGTTCCAACAGGAAGGGGAAGGACTCAGAACTGAACAAGCTTATGGCGTCCACATCCCTTAGGTCAGTTTGGTGCAAATTGGGTTTTATCAGTACCACTTATTTATGATGTTTGCAAAAGTTATGCTAAAAATACTTACAGATTTTTAAATAGAAATAATAGAAAAGGACAGGGAAAAACTCTCCATTGCATCAGAATTGACATTTTTATAGGTTCTCCCCATCTTTTCCTTTTGGCATCCTCATCGCTTTGAAAATTCTCCCCTCTCTCCACAGGCAGGGAACACACCCACTAACAGCCTGGAGGAATTATGCAATGTACTCTGCATAACTCCCCATGGCCTCAGGTAACAATGTAAATGAACCTTATTAGACAATGTTTTTTTTACAGTACATGGGGGGGGGATATTTTTAAATGATTTATTCTCTTTTGGATTTGGTGTAACCGCTTGCTTTGAATGACGACAAGGCACAAGAGAAGGATGTGGGGCATGTTACAATCTGGCTACTTGAGTCAGATGTTAAAAAGGAAAAAAAATTGGCATCTCTGAGGTGGAAAAGCTAGGTCTTCCTCCTTAAGAATCACAAAAATAACTGCCGAAAGCCTTCAAACTTTCCAAGAGAACTTCTTTAAAAAGTTCTGTGTAACTAAAAATAGGAGGATTCTAAAGGAAGTTAGTGCGCATGTGTGTAAGATCCCTGAGGAGGGGAGGGGGGCACAGCCTGGCCTGCAGACTCGGGGTCTACGATTTTAAATCTCTCTCTAGATACAAATCTGCTGGCCAGTAGGGCATTTAGCGCGATGTGGTCACCTGCATTCCTTACCTATCCTATGGACTTCTTGAACAAGTCTAAGGAAAATGATCCTCGGGTTTATCATTTGGCTTCAAGGAAAACCCCAGCAGCCACAGAAAGGAATAAGGACAATTGTCTTGAAAGACTGTGGTAAACTGGGCTCATGACTGTGGTGGCTTTGATCAGTGTAATGCAATCCTGAAGTGGTGGGGACCTTGTCTTTCGGAGCGTTTGTGTCTAGACCCAAGATCTTAATTGTGGTTGGACCATGAGAAAACCCCTAACCCAATATGACTGCGTGTGTGTGTGTGTGGGGGGGGGTGTTCCACTGGGAATAGCAATACTGAATCCACCACAACAAAGCGTGTGTGAGCGCTGTTCCCAAATACGGTGGTGCCAGAGGCTGCTCTAGGAAAGCAGGGGAGAATCAGGGAGCAACTTGCTGGATGTGTATGGGACTCCCTTTTGGGGTAACTCAACAGCCTTTGGAACTACAGTGGAAACTCAGGTTATAAAACACGGTGAATACTAAACGCTACTGAATTGTTTACTTTAAATGGTTAATTTTATGGTCTGTATTTTCCCTCAGTCAAAGAAAACGTGCCATTGACTCCAGTCAGCGCCAGCTCCCTTTGCATGTGTACACACTGTTAGGGGTATGCCGATGAGGCTTGCAGCGATTTCTGGAAGAAGATGCCCCCTGTCCACACCTCTACTGTTTCAAGAAGCATTTGCAGCCTTGGTTATGAAAGATAGATAGCCGAAACAGGAGAGGGAGGCATGCATGTTTTATTCTTTTTGTTTTCGAAGCACATATAGCAATTGCTTTTCTAACTGACTTTAACTTGCAGTGAAGGAAGAAATAAGGGATGAGTAATTAGTAACAGTAATAGCATCATGACATGGAGCTTGACACATCAGGTTGGTGGCATTAGGGACACATAGCCTTTCTAAGGCATCTTGATTCATACACATTAAAAAACACACACACACTTGAAAGGAATGTGGACTGAGGACGACTTTGGTGTCACTGCAGATAGATAAAAGGGTTCTATCGGCTTGCCCTACATACCACAGCCTACGCAAGAAACCTTATATTGCTCTTCCATAGGGTGCCCTGACTTGTAGGCTTTCTCGGGGCCCTCCTTTCTCAGGCCTTAAGTGGCACTGCTAATCTCCTCCTTGAACCTCTTCCTTGTTTTGCTGTGGCCACTGTCCTTCCGCGCTTAGGCAAGCAGGTTCTGGATGTGAAATGTCACTCTAGGTTAGGGCCAGCCAAGGAACCGATTTCTGCAAATAAATCGTTCATATCTAATCTAATGATGAAGCTCACGCCCAGAGTCCTGTCAGGTGCCGCGTCTCTCTCCAGGCTGCACTCCAGACTCTTGGGTGCCAGATGATTAAGCCTTGCTTCTAGTGGGGGGTGGAAGTGGCTGCTCCCATATCAAACCGCCTTTGCTCTCAGCCGTTTTGCAGCACCGTCTACACCCAGCTGTGATGTGTGGTGCCCACTGGCAGCTCTTGTCTCCACCGACAGCCTTTCATTTAGATGGTCTATAAACTTTCCTTAATATCTGCTTGTTAAGCCCGACAGAATGGAGTCAGAACAAAGCTCACCTGGCCGCTGAAGTGCCGGCAGCCTCGTCTGTCAGGCCTTTTTGGTTCTCCCTCTGATAAAGTTTTGCCTGGCTATTATTGTGGAGGGCTGGATGGATGGTTCTGAGGACTTGGAACAGAAGGCTTTTTTCCCGGGTGCAAAAAGCTCAGAGTATGAAGGGGTCCTGGGACAGAGCCAGAGTTGAGTCATGAATTTCTGCCTCCAAATTGTTCTCAGTGAACATGAAATCCAACCTTCTCACCACTGCTTACGCAAGTCTTGAATTTTTTTTTTTTTAATGTAACCTTTACATTTGGTTAGTGTGTTTTAAAAATGCTAGAAGCAAGATTTAGACAGTTGTCGTAAATGGTCACAAAGGAGTGTTCTATTTTGGAGAAAACTGTCATTCAAGTGAAGGTGAGACATTAAAACTAGCTAAAAGAAAGAGTCACTTCCTTTGTGGTGTAACATGGAATCTTACCCCCCTTTCTAGAAGCTGAGAGAGCTGCGGAAGAGGTGGGAAGGCACACTATGGCTATGTAAATTCCTATTCTTAGGCGAAACCCATCCAGATAGTAAAGAATTCTTTGTAAGAGGAGGGTTTAGCCTAACACCATCTCCAGGGCTTCTCCTGGGGATGGCTTCCAGGCTGCACACTTGTGCCTTCAGAACAGCTCTGAGGAAGGTTGGAAAGAAAGGGACTGCGGAAGCTCTGCAGAACATTGGCAGCATGGCTCTGCACAACCGTCAGGGCTCTCGGCGGCCATATGACTTGAAAGAATAACTGAATAGGTAAAGAAGAGGGGTGGAAATAAGCCCCTTCGGAAGAGAACCTGAGCAATGAATGCCGTCTGCCAGTTTGTTCACCTTTATTTTTGAGAGGGAACAACTGCCTTCCTATTCCCCAGACCCAATACAAAACAAAATGACAACATTTCTTTTTCCAGATAAAGCATTAGTGAGGACCTATCTTTCCCTAGGTTTGAACTTATTTTTGCCTAGGTGAAGGCTGGTACTAGTTTCGAGACGTGTTTGTGAGCATCTCTGCCTCGTCCCTTAGAACCTAACTGGTATAGAGTACAGGGAAGTCTCTGTGAGTGGCGCTGCCACTACCTACCAGGCAGAGGGCAGCAAATGAAGCCGAAATCCCTGAGATCTATTTTTATCTGCTTAAGTGCTTCTTAATATATAGCATATATTTGCAAGGAAGAAAAGAGAATTAACACAGGGACTGTGGGTTATCACACTAGGAATGGAGTTATGGCATAATATTGGCTAAATTCAGTTATCATCAGTTTCAAGTGAAGGAACAAACAGTTGCGATGCCTAGTTCTCTGCTCCCCCACACCCTAACTTGCCTCCTTCTGAGTTATGCCAGAGAGAGAATTCCCATCTCCAACTTTTCTCCTTATAAGGCCTGATTTCTGCCATTAAGAAGTCTGCCTAGAGATTGGACGACTCCAAGCACTAAATTCTGCCTCCTGCTCCCTGCTCACTGGCAACAACCTTGACAAGGTCCAAAAGGAGAATCTGGTAGGTGTGTCCCAATAGGAGACAGTGTTCCTACTCTAATTGCCATAAATACTTTGAAGCCATTGTCTGGCGGATCTAAGAAGACTCATCCTGAAGGTGTGAGCTCAGAGCTGCAAGTCGGGAACTCCGGGTTGTAATACTTAGATGGGCGATGAATCACGGAAGGCCTGCAGGCAAACCTATTCATCTTCTTTGTGTGCTCCAATTCATCTGCAAAATCTAGAGAAATTAGCACAATTTCCTGACAGGGATATTTTATGGGGTGGGCATTGCTAGTCGAGGCTGGTCAGTTGACAGTAAGAATCACTAAGCAGTAAGGATTTTATCTGGTTGATGCCTTCAGGAAGATTGAGTTGGCTTTGTTGCTCTCATTGCTAAATCTGGGCTTCCATCTTTGGAGGTCTTTAAACCCATAGCAAGGAAATTCAAATTCCGTTGAAGTTTTGGTTGAATCTTGGCAAAGACAGATGATTTTCTTTAAGACTCTGTCGTGTGGTGGCTTTGCAAAAGAAATCTTCTCACCTACCGCAAAGGCCACCTCCCTCCCTGCCACCATCCCCCCCCCCCCCCATAGGACCAGATGCCGTGTACCATGAGAACAGGCTTCTGTGGTGGGACCACATTGTCTCTGAACACATCTGGGCCAAGCCCTCCTTGTCGTGTTTGGTCTTGGAAGAGCTATTGAGTGAAGCGAAAAGCATCATAAAGACATCCTCCTTTGTTGATCTTCTTCCGCGTCTGATGAAACAGCCCTTTTGGGGATAAAAACGTCAAAATGAAAAATGACATGTCAATAAATAGAAATTGAATGAATGTGTTAGCATTAATTTGTTACATTCTACATATGCTCCTCTGAAGAAGTGGAGTTTATATCCGGGCCCAGATGCAGGCTTCCAGTATGGTAAAGTGGGAAGGAACCCAAGAGAGATGGATCCAGCAGCCCACATGGCTTCCAGCCCACTCAGATTGCATAGCTGTGCTCCCTTCTTCCCTGGGAAAGGACTGCCATGCCTAAGAGTTTCAGGCCTCCGTGTAGATTGGCCTCGGCTCGCTGTCTTCCATCTTTCAGCTCTCTTGGGTCCTGCAGCACGTTTCTGTCTCATCTCCTTAACTCTGCTGTTAAGTCCCTGCCACCATGCCTGTCTCTTCAGCTTGCTAGATTTTTACACTTGTTTGCCAGTGGCTGTGAAAAGGAATGACAGCAGAATCTCTCATGGACTTGGCTCTCATCCAGCATGGAAAACAGACTGAGTTGATGTCTCCCAGAGCCTGTCTCTAACTCAGGTGTCCCTGTTTCGCTGGGCTCAGCAGATTTCCTACATCTGTGGTGTATGACATTGTAAAGACTTCAACGTGGAGCCTTGCTTCCCCCCGCGTGCGTCCCTATTCCCCATGTAAGGCAAGAAGCCTATCCATCAGTTTTCAGATGGAAACGGTGCAGTTACATCAGTTCTGCCTTTCGCCGGGCCCTGTGGAATAAGACAGCTCCTGCCCAACGTTCCTTCTATTGCTCTTAAGGGGTGAACAGATAACTGAGATGCATGAGCTGCCAGCCATGCTGTGTGAATACTAGAATGGATGAGTGGGGCTTTGTTCCTAGCTTGGTCTGAGAAGGAAAGAATGAAACAAAAGAATTCCATCCCTTTAAAATTTGCGCACAGCATACTTCATTTCACCTGCAAATAACTATTGCTCTTCTACTGTCGTGCTCCAGGTTAGCTGTTGAATTGTGGGTACCTAGTTGTAAATGAGTCCTTTAGGGAGTAGACTTGGAATCAGCAGGAAGCTCCCAACTTTTTAGAGGTAGCGCTGGGATTATATCCATTGTATGAAGAGGAAATGGAGCCTTCCAAGTCTTACGTAATGTTACAGAATCAGGATTTGAGTGCATGCTGTCCTGCTCAAAATCCTCAATTCTTATCATTGATGTGATGCTACACTGATTGGACAAAAGTCTTTTTGCTAAACATGAGGGATACCAGGAAATGTATGACCCAAATACTAACCTCTAAACATTATTGGTACTAGAAGGAATGAACCCTCTTTGTGCTGCTGTCTACCAGAGACACAATGCTGTACATGGTACCATGCTTCTCTGTGGTCCAGTATTCTCATTCTTAAAATGGGTGAGAAGAGATTCTGTTTCTTATGGTTATTGGAGGTCAGGTTAAGTGTTCCAAAAAGAAGTTAGGAGATTTTTAATCCTATAAAAATTCAACTGAGTGAAAAATAGGAATTAATGTAACTACTCTGATTCAGATGGGGAAAAAAGCAGAAGACGGAAATGTTATTTGACAGCTCTTCTTAGAAGACCTTGAGAATTTGTGTCCACCAGTGTAGGACTCCATGCACTATGACCAAGTTCCTGGGATGCTGCTGCAGCTGATGTGGTAACTGTCCATTTTCCTTACATCCCCTTGGTGACATGTCTCTTTAATACTGAAAAGAGCACACATAGAACCAGGGCTCCCTGAGTAAGAAGCAGAAGTCCCTCCACCAGAAGGGTCCTAGGTCCTATCTCTTCCGTCTGAAGCCCTATGCACTCTGCAATGGACTTCCTTTGAAGACAGTAAAAATAATTCCGCTGCCTCCCACCACTTTCTACGGAAGAGTGCTGTCCTCCACCTCCCACAGCTTGCTTTGTTTGGAGCTGTTCATTCTTGGCAGTAATATTCCTTAAACCAGGGAAGAACGAGAAAATTTCACCGTCTTGGTAAAATTACCTCATTTAGGAATAATTGTTATTCACAGAAGAGATGCACATTCTCATCCACCTAATAATGAACAAATTAACAAGACACCTACCGAGTTGTGTTAACAGAATTACCAAATGCAAAAGGAACTAATTACTAACCACTCCATCCAGACAAACTCAAAACTGCATCCCTAGGGCGCTGACTTGAGGGAGACTGTGGAGAAAGGAAGTGAACAGGTGCTTGGTGATCAAAGACTGTCCTTGGTGATTGCTTGGGAAATGGTACCTGCTCTTCAAGACTACAGAGACTGCATCTAGCCTTTCTTCCATGAAGGTAAAGAAGACTACATACAGCATTTGGTCTTTCTTTGCAGTGGTAGGTATGGTCTAGCATGTAAGGGCATTTGAGGCACATGGAGTTGGAGTTTAGAAACTGTAATTTTTTGTGAAAAGATTTGGGAGCCAACTTAAATGACTAGTGGGTCAACTAGGCAGATTTGCAAAGAGCCCCGAGTAGATAACTAAAATCATTTTACCCAGGGGATGATTTCTGATACAGATAAACGATGGGTCCTCATATAAATTCTGGTATTTATTCAAATCAAACAGCCTGGTTATTATTTTTATAGATCCTTATTTGGCTCCCCTTCACAGATAAAATATAGTAAAAAATTATCTATATCTGTATCTATATATATATTGCTTTGAACTGACAATAAACTTTTGGAGGAATTTGATTTAATTTTAGGATTGCTTAGTTTAAATGAAATGCTTTAGTATAAAAAAAAATGGGTGAGGGAGGAGAATAAAGAAGGTCTTAATTTAGTCTGCCCATCCGTGTATCCTGCCATCTAGCAAGTATTACTGATTTGTTTCTAGATGCTCATAGAATTGTAAGTAATAGGAACAAAGCAAAAAGAATAATAATTTCCATACCCTTAAAAGCACAAATTCTGAGGCATAGGATAAACAAAGAAAAAATGAAGAAGGAAAGAATAGATGATTTCAGAGATTAATAAATGAGCTGAAATACAAGGAGCAGGTGGCATATAGATATGCCATGGCGTGGAGAGAGGGTAGTCAGAAGTTCTGAGATATTCTCTGTCACTTTAACCTGTGGTGATATTTTGTGTTGTAACAAAAAAAAAAAAAGCTTGCCTGAAGATCAGAGTGTAGAGCTAACCACACTAGTTAATCATAGAGGTCAGGCAGTGGTGGCACACACCTTTAATCCCAGCACTCGGAGACAGAGACAGACGGATCTCTATGAGTTCAAGGCTATCCTGAGTTACAGAAGATTGATCCAGTCTAAAAGAGAAACAGAACCAGGCGGTAATGATTCACATCTTTAATCTCAGTACTTGGGAGTTGCATGCCTTTAATCCCAGCATTAGGAAGGTGGAGACAGGAAGGGGTATAGCTGGGCGGAGAGAGGACTATAAGGCTGGAGGGGACAGGCGCTCAAGGAATTCAGTCTGAGAATTCCTAGAGACAGGATGGCCCATTCAGCCTGAGAATTTGGTAGAGGTAAGAACTACTGGCTGGCTGCTCTGCTTCTTTGATCTTTCAGCATTCGCCCCAATATCTGACTTGGGGATTTTATTATTAAGACTAATTAGAATTTATGCTACATTAACCAATTTGCATGAGTATGGATTCGCGTTCTGTGTGAGAACCAGTTTGAAGATCCAATTTCTAAAGTCCTGGCCTAACATAGATTATTTAATTCAACATTTTGTACTTTACCACACACACACACGACTGACAGCAATTAATGAAAAAGAGGTCATGAATTTGAGAAAGAGTAGGGAAGGGTATATGGGAAGGTTTGGGGGAAGGAAAAAGAAGGTAGAGGTTACACAATTATAATTGAAAAAATAAAAGAAATAATTTTTAAAAAGAGAAAGGTAGTACTGACCAACCTGGGTCCCAGTGTGACACCTTGTCTCCACAAACAAACAAACAAAAGTAGAATGAGCCAGTGATTGTTTCCTGGGTGGATTGGTATGTGAATAAATTATCCAATCATTAAAGTAGCAAATGAATTCATGCTCTTGGAAATTATTGAAGACAGTAGAGGGTGAGGTCAAGGCATAGCAGCAGAAAATTTCATAACACAATCATATCACACACACACACACACACACACACACACACACACACGGTGCTCATGTTATTCTCTCAAAGTATGGGTTTAGAGGACATTTCAGACCTCTCAGGGTTGGTCTGGTGTGAAGAGGTTTTACATCAGTGGGTGTGACTCTAGAGAGGCAATGTCAGAGCTTTGTATTTTCCTTTTAAGATCATGTACGATGCCTTTTGTTTCTTTTTATAGCTGGGGCCATTCCAGAGTCAGGCAACCATATGAACATTTTCCTTTTGGGAGATTAAAATAGGAGGAACCGTATCAAAATTAAAGAGGCATTTACCAAACTGGTGACTCTGATAAGGTAGAAGAAAAAGCAATAGACCAGGTTTGGAAGAGCTGGTGGGTGGCTTTGGACAAATTAATTGTCTTACCTAAAGTGCAGCTCTTAAAATACAGGGATTACTTTACGGCAATGTTGTGTGTAAGGGAAAGGACAACGTTTTGCATGGTAGACACACTACGTCTTTATGCCCACCTCCCAGTACACACAAGCACCTAGAGACAAGGAAAGTCCCCTCTCTACCAAAGACATCTGCTTCACTTGATTTGAAGCACAATTTCAAAACTTTTCCTTATGATCACCAGTAACATATTTTGAAAATGTATTTCTTTGATAAAAAAGCTTTCATGGTGATGCTCAGAACTCCTCAGTTGGCCTTCCTGCCCATTGACACACACTCACAAACACACATGCACTTTCTAGACACATTTCCTTTCCAAGTGTTTCTCCCCATCTTTCTTGCTTTCCTAGGCCACTCTCTTAGAAGCTTATTGTGTGTTCAATTTCCCACTTTTAAAAAGTATTATAGTAGAATCTATCCACAGCAAATCTCTTATCAGGACTTACAGTTTCCTAAGTGTTTCAAACCCTTGCCCTCTCCAAACAAAAAAATTGTATTTTTGGAAAACCCAAATATATGAGGATTCTTGTCTTTTGGGTCTTGGTGCTGCTGCCTCTTATTCCCCCCTTTAAAGACAGGTGCAGAGATCCAGGTCTGAGAAATACACCCATCCACTCGATGCTGCTTGCTGCTGCAACTTTCCCAGCTTCCCACTGTACCTCCTGCTCCTGGAGTGCAACAACAAAACGCCAGCAGCTACATAGCATATGCAAAACCAAATATATTTCTCATAGTTTTAGGGATGGAGGATCTTTGAATGAGGTGCAGATATCTTAGTGTCGGAAGTGGCCAGCTTTCTCCTTCACAAATGGCTTCTTCTTGCTGGCTCTTCCCCTAATGCTTTTTAGGGCTTCCATTGGAAGGCAATTGTTCTCTGTCATAAGGTGTCTGACCTCCTGATCTAATTACCCCTGAAAAAGGCAACTCTCTAACTCTCCACACTGGTGATACACTTTCAGCATGTGAAATTTGAGAAAACACAAACATGCCACTTATCACTCTCTGAAGTCTGTTGGCTTTATGATCTGCCCATGACTTCCTTCTCTGCTACTTTCGTATTTTTCTTTTAGTTTTAAAAACAGCTTCTGATATGGAGTTGATAGATGGCTATTAAGTGATGGCGGGATAAAAATCAGGACTGGTGGAGCAGAGAGACAGGAGCGGGGAAAGAAATTCGAAAGACATTGTCTTCTATTCCTTACTCTTATAATCTGAGTTGTTGCCTCCAGTTTTCAGAAGTGGTATCTCCATAGGTTGTGCCTTGTTAACCCCCAGAAGGCTTTTGCTTGTTTTCCATTCAATAATCCTACAGCACTGGCTGTTGAAGGTAGTTTGGGCACTTCTTCCCAGAGATATTTCTTGATTAGCTAACGGTCAATCAATACTATGTTATACTTCTGGAGAGTTTCTGTTCCAGAAATATAATTGCTGGAAATTTTATTCTATCATTTGCTTTGAAGCGCAGCATGTAATTGTCACAAGGGGACATTTGCTCTGGGGGTGAGTCTGACATTGATAGGACCTAATTTCACACCCAATAGAACAGGTTGAAGAGCATCACTACTTTGCTGACCTCAAGGTTTTGTCTGTTGTTTGGTGCCTTTTTTGTTGCCAAACTCCATTTCCTAGTTTTCTCTGCCAAAAACTGGCAGGCGATCAGCTTTTCAAAAAAAAAAAAAAAAAGACAGAGGATATTATTTTTCTGTAGCATATGATGAAAAATGAAAATAAAAGCCATGAAAATGCTAAAGTATCTTTAACAAGCACAAGGGCTATGGAAGGTTGGCAAGAAGATAACTGTGTGTCTGAGTGAGGGAGGTTATGACTGCATTTAGATAAACAAAATCTGCTAAGATCATGTTCACCGCTAGGATGCTATCCTTAATGATAAACACCATAGAGGGATGGGAAAAAGAAAAAAAAAGATGAAGTGGAGGCAGTAATTGGTCTTTCCACAGATATTAACGAGACATTAATTGGAGGAAAGATAGGCATCTAGTTGAATTGCAGCTTGTGAGATAGACGCATGGATGAGCAGGGTGGTGCATTTTGCCAGCTTTCAGAAGACTTCCAGCTTCGGGATAGAACTACATTCTTTTTTTTTCCCAAATTGTTATGATCAGATTTTATTTCAACCAATTTGACATTGTCTGAAGTTATTTTTGCATTAAATATTTCAGCATGGTGGCTCTTCAAAAGGCATTAATATATTAAAAAATAGATATGGTTTATTCTAAACGTTTTTGTAAGCTATCAGGATATCCACAAACCACAGCGCTAAGGCCTAAGCATTGGTAAAGGGTGAAAATGGAACTCTCTCAAACATGGTATGATTTAAAGAGGAGGAGGAAGACCTGGAAAATTAACTGCCAAAGGCACTGAATAGACAAGGTGAGAAGGCAAACCCTTTCCCTGTGTCAGCGGCTGATATTCTGACCTTCCAAGGGAATCTTTCACAATAACTGATTTCCCTTCTATACATTTAATGAGTCACTAGATTTTATTGATTTCTCTTCTTAGCAACCAATTTAGACAACTTCTCTTATACTCATTGAATCTGCTTTAGGGAGAACATTGTCACTTTATTGGTTAGGTCCCTTCTTCTGTCTTCCTTTCTTCTAGATTGTCAACTCAACACTTGTTGAAGAGTCTACTGGTTACTTTTTCCATGTATTTAGGGTCTTATGGCAAAATATAGAAACAAGAATGACAGCTGACATTTACTGTGGCAGGATCTGTCTTAAGCACTGTTTAGGTGTGTGTTTGACACTCTTGACAATCCAAAGAGATTTGTTAATTCCAGTTTAGTAAAGCAGAGGAATTTAGAAGTAGAGGCATTTGTTTAGGGTTCATACAGCAAGGTACAGCACTTGTTGATGGTCACTAAATGATGCAAGAGTACATTTATTTATCTAGCAACCCTTTAACTCATGCTGATTTTTTTTTTTGTATCTGGTATCACCCTCAGCAACATGAACAGTCTGAGATGAACAACTGAGAATGCACATACTGCTCTCATGAGCCGGAATCTACTTCTAGGTATTAGAGCTAGTGCCCTCATGGTCTAATGTAGTAGCCATCTGCACACTGCTCAGAGTGCCACCGGACCTGCCACACACACTGGTATGACTTCTGTTTATATCATTAAGTCCTACCAAATGATGGAAAACCATGATTGGTCTTAGAACTTAAAAATCCTTCTGTGCAGCTAAAGCATTTGAAGCCAGAACATTAACATTAGAGCCAAGACTATGATGTGATTATTTTTTTTTTTTTTAATCTTGGAAGACAAGACTTGCGGCCATTGCATATTGGCAAGGCCAACTTTGAGATTATACTGTGGCAGGTAGACCTGCTTTTTTGTGCCTTTGGACAAGTTACTTAACCTTTCATTGAAAAATGGAACAAAACAAACAGAAACGCAAACAATCAGAAAAAAAAAACCAACCCAGGCGCCGTCTCATGATTGTGGTGAATGCAAAACAAGATAGCAGAAGTACATGACAGATATGCCACTATGTCAGTGAAGGCAACAGTGTTCTCTTACTTGGAATCATGATTATTATGCCAGCATCAAGGAGTATATAATGGAGCAGTTTACATGGAGTTGGCATATACATTCTTCCATACCCTCTTCTTTCCTCCTAAAAATCAGTGGCCTGATAGTCAGCCCTTCCCTACTACACAACTTTCTCCTCTTTAAAATTGTTTGTTCTATTTTCATTTTATATGTATGTATATATGTATGTCACATGTGTATTGAGTACTGGCAGAGTCCAGAAGGCATCAGATCCCTAGAGCTGGCGATACAGGCAGTTGTGAGCTGCTTGGCACTGGGGCTAGGAATGGACCTCTGGTCCTCTGAAATAGCAAACGTTCGTAAACACTAACATTTTCTCCATCCCCCTAAAATCTACTATTAAGACTGGGAGATAACTCACTGGATAAAGTATATACCATTTATCCGAATTCAGAGTTTGGATTCCCTGAACCCACATAAGTTATATGTGAGCATGGTGGAGATGAAGGCTCCCAAGAGTAAAAGGGCTAGCTTGCTTGACAGTTCTATAGGCAAGCTCTATGTTCAACTGAGAAATCCTGTCTTTAAAAATGAAATGGTGAACACAAACGATTCCTGGTGTCAACCTCAGGCCTCCACATGTATGCACTTGTTCTCACACACATGGGAACATGCATGTGCAGAAGGGCTAGAAGATCAAGTTTTCTGTGATAATGTGTCTCTTTGTAATGTCAGAAGTTATCCCCACAGACTCTCTCACCAACATGATTGCTTGCACATGTAAAACATACCCATGTTAAAGTATTTTATTTGTAGTGGACAAATAATTACATATCTGTGGGTTGCGGTGTGATATTTCTCCATCTGTACTTATTGTGGTATGACTAAATCAGATTGTTATGCTTGTCGACTTTGCACAAAGGAAGGAGGCAACCAACAGTTGCATCCAGCTATGATGTCTATGGACCACACCAATGACCAGCAAGACGTGATAATCTAAAGGCACAGTATGAGCGTACATCCTTTGATGGTAACCAACAGGTTTCTAGTTGGACTTTAGACCAGCTCAATGAGAGTAAAACTATGCCTGGTGCTGGGAACTTAGCTGAAAGTACTCAGGGCTAGGGAAGCCATGGCTACTGGAGGAGCATCTATAGTCACTAATTCACTAAGCCAGCATAATCCCTAACAAAAATCTGTATATATGTGTTTCTATACCCACAGACATGTGTAGTCTTCGTGCTTCCCCTTTTGCAACAGCAGAGACCATTACAGAAAACCACAACCAACCAAAACGCAGAATTGTGGAGCCTAGTCACAATGATACATCTACAAAACACTCCCATACTGAAGGCTGTAGTGATATTTTATTTGTATGTTAATAGATCAAGCTGGTCTGAAGTTCAGAGAGTAAAACAGCTGCACTGATCAGCCTTACAGACCAGGCAGTGGTGACACACACCTTTAATCCCAGTAGCCACACTAGTTTGCTATAGAAACCAGGCAGTAGTGGTGCATGCCTTTAATTCCAGCGCTAGACAGGAATACAAGATGGGAGGAGACAGCTCTCATACACAATCTCGTTCTGAGATACCTGGAGGCATTATCGCCATTTCGGACTTAAGAGGTAAGACCCAGTGGCTGACTGTTTTGCTTTTCTGACCTTCAGGTTGAACTCCGATTTCTCTCTTTGGGTTTTCATTAATCATGCTACAGAAGGCTAAGGGAAGAAGGGAAGAAAGATTCTAAAGGCTAGATGGTCAGGGAGTTTTGTGTGAGCTGAGCAAAAATGGCAATGATAAACATGTCACAGCAGACGGAGAAAGCCCACGAGGTCTCAGCCCTACCTGAAGAACTACAGGCAACTGAGGGAAGCTGGGAGGGTGAGATATAATCCTTCCCAGGGAAGATCATATCAATTGGTTGTTCAGTGCCAAAAGGTCAGCCCTGAAAGCATACGTAAAAATAATAATATGGACAGAAGAGGTTATATCTAGAAATATGTATGTGTGCACACATACATATATTCATATAATAATTAATGAAAAGAAGTCATGAGTTGGAAGAAGATCATGAAGGGGTGTATGAGAGGGTTCAGAGAGAAGAAAGGGAAGGGGAAATATTGTAATTATTACTGTAAGCTCAAAAGTAAAATTAAAAACATTTTTAAAAAGCAGTAAGAATTACTTCTACTCACTGATTATATTGTGGCTTAATCACAGTTCCATGTCCAAATAGTGAATTAAACGTTCTAAAAATCCTACAGAAATGGAATCCTCCGACGACTTGGAGGCAGCTAGAAGCAATTGAGAGCCAGAGTTAGAAATACCGACGTAACACAAACCCTCTGCTCTTCCAGGTTTGGTTTTATTCTTCTGTCATTTCTCTGATATACGTCAGTTTCTGTTTTATTTTAAAGGGAAGTGCTTTATTCTTGTTGAGCCTTGCTGCTCAGGTCACGATTAATTCACACACGAATGCTTGATTTGACTGGTGGACTTTCATTCCTATTGTTGGTTTGAATCCCTACAGCTCCCAAAATTGTTCATTGTCAGTTCCTTCTGCTGTCCTGACATCTCTTTGCCTTTTTTCCCTTTTCCCTTTTCTTTTCTTTCCCTTTCTTTTCCTCTTTTCTCCTATCCTCTCCTTCTTTCCTTTCTTTCTTTCTTTCTTTCTTTCTTTTTTGTATTTCTCTGCATTTTTGTTGCAGGTTTTTACACTACCAGTCCTAGCTCGAGACCAGTCATTTCTCCAAAGATTACTGGTCCCTTTCAGTGGAGAAGGGTGTTTTCGAAGGTCTGAGGGGTAGATGCAATTCATTCTTGTGGAGTTTTGCCATTTCATGACCCTCTTAATTGACACAGCTACTAACAAATTTATTTTGATGTATATCCACACTAGTGTACATCTTCATAAACATATGCATACATGTAAAATATAAGTATCTCTCTCCATGCACTTAGTTTTAAAACAGGGAGGCAAAATATGCGGTGAGAAGAAGACAGCAGGAAAAAGAGTAAGGAAATAAAATGCTAAATCAAGCTAAAGAAAAAAGTAATAAGAGCTGAAGGGATGTCCTGGTGGTTAAGACCACTCCCTCCCCTTCCAGATGGCCTGAGCTTTGTTCCCAGCACCTACATTGGATGGCTCACAACCATTTGTAACTACAGCTTCAGGGGATCTTATGTCCCCTTAGGGCCTCCAAAGACACCTATACTGGTATAATTGGTATTCATACAGACACACATTGCACATAAAACCAAAATTGATCTTAATTTTTAAACTTAAACTAGTTAGTATATTTGGCTCACATTCTTGCAATTGAATCTCAGTGACGGAGGATAAGCTACAGCAACATGAAAGTAATTGGCATAAAAAGTTGAACACTTACCGTTGGGGATGTGTTAAAATAGTGACACGATCAGGACTTTCTTTCTGCTGCAGAGTGAAAAGTGGCCCTTGAGCAAAGTCTCAGGATGAGATTATGCTTCAGAAAAAGTCCTAGGACGCATTGCTAAATCAGAGTTAGGAGATGAGAGCTTTTACCTTTAATTTTGAGAGCAGCTAATTGGTCAAAAGTTTTCAGAAATACTATACTTATTTATCCCATTGACTCATATATAAAGCTTCATATGTAATATTTTCACGTTTACCTTATGTGTGTCTAGGTATTCATAGACACAGTCATAAAATATAGCAGCAGTGTTAGGCCACAGTAGAAATCAATTCTGTGTATGGTTTATCTCAGGTGACCCAGGTCTGATACCCGTCAAGTTATAAAGGGTTACAAGACTCATTCTTAGGGCCTAGAGGTAAAATCATTTCAGTTGAAGCCATATGGACTGACAGAAAAAGGCCTCATAAAAGTATTAATAATAACACAACAACTGTGTTTTGTGTATACATGTGTTCTAGAAAGATGCATGTGAATGTAAACAAAACACATTAATTTATTTTCTCTAAAACATAAACAAACATTGCCTTGTTTGGCAGAATCTGCAAAATGCATATTGCTCCCTTTAGCTTTTTCCTTTGCTACAATAGACAAATGTTTTGTATTAAATCCATTGTTACTAGGAAATTCATCCCAAAATACACCAATGTCATTTTTCCATAGTATTGAAAAATCTGAATTTCATATGAAAAAAAAAAACTGCACCATCGGCAGAACGCATAGGCTCTGAGAAGTTAAAAAAAAAAATTTAAAGGATAAAATTTCCCCAAGTTGGATGTAATAGACAGTCTGAAAATCGCCAGGAGAGTTGGATACCTTTGTTTGTCGGTCAAGAAAGGATTGAAGAAGCATGAGTATCTGTAGGAGACCCGTGGAGAGTGTCACACATAGAAGGGGTTTGCTAGGGTAGATCACTCACAGAGCTGTGAAGGGCAAGGAAAATGGAGGCATTCCAGTTGTCTGAGGACATTTATAAAGACAACCCCTGTAAGACACATTTCTCCCTTCAGGTGTAACTGAATTAGTTGATGAAAAAAAATATTGTGTATAACATAATCAACCTTGAGAACTCTGAACCCAGAGTCATCGTGAAGTTTGCTGACTTGGTCACTCTGTTGTATGTCCCAGGTAGATAGGACTGAAGAAACGTTGGAGAGGTCTGATCCTGACTGACAACACACACACACACACACACACACACACACACACACACACCCCATGGCAAATGGCATTCTAAAAGTTCTGGGCTCCTTTGGTCCTTCTAGTGACTGGACCATGACCCTTTCCATATCAACTCCAAATCCGAGTACTACACAATTCTCTTGTCCCTTAAAGGGAGAAAATGGTCATGTCTTCTCATGATTAAAAATGTCTCTATGAGTATGGAGAGGCCACAAAGCCAAATTCATAGAATTTCCAGCTATCACCTTAGGGAAGATGAGGCACAATGTCTACCTTCACCTTGGAGTAGCAATGTATTGGGTCCAATTTTAAAAGTGACAAGGTTTTCTTACTGAGTTCTAAGAACACCTTTGTCCCTTCCCCATGGGCAAGAGTATGAGGTCTACTCCTTGCTGTTCTCTTTTTCGAGAAAAGGTTCCTGTCACGTGGCAGGAATGCAACAATTCATCTTGACAGAAAGAGGGACTGTCACAGGTGTGAAGCAAAAGCTCCATGTATGGTGGGTGCTGATGGGCATATTGCTTCCTCTGTGACAAGGTGGAGTGGAAAGCAAGTAGGGAAACTCTCTTGTGTGTAGGGTGCTTTGTTTGACCCATCAGGCTGTCTACTGTCCTCTCCACAGTGACAAGTAGGTAGGGTAGACTCCTCTGTATTACCACACCCTCTGCATAGAAGGGACCAGAGGCCCTTGCAAGGTAGCAAAGGCTGCTGAAGCCTGACAGAGGAAATGCAGCCAGGTAAATTTACAGCTGTTTACAGGCCTGGACTTCACATTCCTAAAGTGCTGAGATGAGCAATAGGAGCTTTAATGACATGGGACCAGAAGTCGATGGACCTTAGAAATGATGCTGAGTTGGATCACAAAGACAAAGTTACTGGAAATTGGGCAGCAAAATGATAATCTGTTTTGACCTGGAGACTCTAGAGAGGAGTTTCTAGGGTTATGGTTACAGATATTTTCCAAGTAAGAAACTAGTCTCCAACACTGATGATCTGAAAAATAGGAAGAGTGGGTTCAAAACTGAGAACAAGCTGGGACCCCAAGAAGAAAGATGGCTATTTTCTGACTGACCAGATAGCTGTGATGGCCTTGCATTGTCTGCCTTTGAACAGAAACCTTGTCCTGAATGAATGAAACTCTAAAGAAAATGCTTCCACTCTGAGACCTATATTAAAAATGCCGTAATGGGAAGACAGTATTGTCAGCATATCACCAGAATATCCAATTGCTAGAACGAGAATTGTGTTAAATTTCCACACAGTGCCTGGCTCAGAAGTTTACTTAGAATTCAAAAAAAAAATTATCCTAAGAAAGTGAGGTTTCCTTTTGAAAACCCCACTGTTAAAGCCGATTCAATTCTCCTCTCACACCCTTTCTAAGAACATCTTGCAAATGTTAATAATTAGTTTGCACAACAGTCTTATAAATTAGTAGTATAACCCTTGCAACCTCAGGTTGAATGAGCTTGGAAATCACGTTAAAAACCACAGATTGTTACCCAGGAGGGATGTTTTCTATTATCAGTTCCACCAAAAAAAAAAAATGTTTAGGGGGAAAATAAAGTATAAACAAAAACTCTAAAAAGTTAGGACCAGAAAAATGGCAGCGTGTAAAGGTGCTTGTTGGCTGGTGGTACAAGCCTGAGTTTGTTTTCTAGAACTACATGAAGGCAGAAAGAGAGAACCAGCTTCAAAAAGTTGTCCTCTGACCTCTATATATCTTCTGACCTTCACACATGCATCATGGCACTGATACCTGCACCCCACCTCTCTCTCTCTCTCTCTCTCTCTCTCTCTCTCTCTCTCTCTCTCGCTCTCTCTCAAACACACTGGCTAGGCTCAGTAGTTAAGAGAGCTTGCTGTTCTTTCCCAGTTTCATTCCCAGCACCTGTAAAGGAGGCTTACTACTGCCTGTACCTCAGCTCCAGGAGATCAACATAACCCTCTGGCCTCTGTGAGCACACACACACACGCACGCACACACGCACGCATGCACGCACACACACGCACACACACACATGCATGCAAGCATGCACACGTATACACAAATAAAAATAAAATTAATTTTTTCAAAACCTAGAAAATCATTAATATTGTATGGTTAAAATGCAACAAACAAACAAAATAATAGAAACCACTCTAATCATTATATTTCAACTTGAGGAGAATAAGCTTGAAACATTATCTTTAAAGAACAATAGATGTACCCTTCTGTTCTTGATGAAGTCATTGCTCAATCTCCATTTTATATTAACTTTGTTGATCCTGCTCATTTATTTACATGTCTTTGACCAAAAAGCAAAAGCAGTCTCATAATTCAATATACTGTGTTGTGTGGCTACATCTAATGCCAGAGGGTTAAAACCTGGACTTAACTTCTTGGAGGAGAAATCGCACACACTGGGTTGGCTTCCAGGGAGGGCTTTTTCCACTTTCTGAGGCCATGTGTGCCTTGTCCATCTTCTGGATTTTGGGTCCAAGTAAGTAAACATGGTTTGGAATAATTGATGTGGAGCATGTTTGGTAAATGACTAAAATGTACTCCAGATTCAAGAGGTTTCCAAGGGAGACAACAGCAAGTTGCTGCTGGCAGTGTCCCAGAGTGAGGGGCAGACAGAGAGAAAATCTCCACTACCATCCCCTCCGCTAAGCTAAGACTTGGTGTGCTGAGGTCAATGAAGATTGCTGAATGTCATCTAAAATGTTTAACTTCAATGCCCAGCATTTAACTTCAATGTAGCATCCCTTAATTTGTTAATTTTAATACTGATACTTGAAAAACTAAATATGTACTATCTACAGAGTGTTCTGTGATATTTCAATATGTATGCATCATGAGCTATATAAGTTAGGTGAAACGTATCTATTCAAAGATACATTCAAAACATTTAAAAACACTCAAAATTCTTCATTCTAGCATTAAAGCATATATAGCAATGTAATCCCACTATCCCAGATCCTTGAGCACCTATAGATTTTTGACAAAGTAGTGTACCTACATTTGACACTAGTTATGAGAAGTAGTGATGTTTGTGATGTGGGATGTCCTCCTGCATATGTGTTGTTCTTATTGGTTAATACATAAAACTGCTTTGGCTTATGGCAGGGAAGAGTATAGCCAGGATGGAAGATTATATAGAAAGAGTAGGTGGAGTCAAAGAGTCGCCATGTAGCAGCCAAAGGAGGCAGATGCCATGTAACCACCTAAGACGCAAGAGGTAACAAACCATGAGTCTGGTGGTAAAACATAAAATAATAGATGATGTAAGAGTTATCTAGAAATATGCCTAAGCTGTTGGCCAAACAGTGTTATGATTAATATAGTTTTTGTGTTATTATTCGGGTTTGGGCAGCCAGGAAATGAATGAGCAGTCTTGGCTTACACATTGGGTGAAATAGGCAAATGCTCTCAATAAGTCTGACATCAACTTGTACAGGGGATACACAGTATCTCTAGTGTCATTTGCTGAAAGATACTTTCTCTGACACACTATTTCCAGTCACCAAAATATGCAGTCAACATAAAGGTCTATTAACTGACACAGAAATAAATATGTATTTTGGGATATTTAGTTACAAAGTGAAGAAAAGTCAGTCATCTGTGGTGATATGAACAGAAAAGGAGACTACGATGTTTAGGGAGCCCATTCATGTTTAATTTTAAAACTGTTGCTCACAAAGAAGGTATGGGTAAGGTGGTGGTTCTCAAAGGTGAAGGCTGGGGATGCATGAGACAGAAGGAGAAAGAGTGGCCAACGGTTGCTAAGCTACTTTGAGATTAAGACTGAGATGTGCTGGTGTGATATTTCACATGACCATCTAAAGATGCTCACTCAAAACTGTACAGCTAACAAAGCTGGAAGGGAGGATATTGAAAATTTTCACTATGAAGAAGTGTTAAATATATTTTTTTCAGCTTGTAGGAACTTCCACCTTTTTCATCTTTGCTCAGGTGTCTATGGAGGAGCTCAGGATCACTTAGTGGTGGCTCCAACCCACTCAGTTACTGTGGGAGCTGCTGCCCAGTCCTCAGTGGCTGGCTGGGAACTCCAGCCTGCAGTAGGGAGCTGCTGCATGGGTGGAGAGCACCTACACACTCGGTCACCTTGGGTGCTGGAGCAGTCCATTCACACTGAAATTCCTCCTTGGTCACAACATTTTGAGCAACAGCCTGCTCCTCCTTCTCAATCTCCTCCGGTTCTCTGTAGAAATAAAGATCAGGTATAACCTCCCATGGGTGCTCACTGGAGATAGTGCCATGCATGCGGAGTACTTCCCCGGTCAGCATCCACCACATCAGACCGACTGAGTGAGCTCCTTTGTTGTTGCATGGGATGCCAATGTCCACATAACCAAGAGGTGAGTCTGTGTTACACAGGGCAACAGGGGCAGTTGACGTAAGACGCCTCTGTGAGGGGCTGGTGGTCAGCCCTGGGATCAGTCACCACTAGAAGTTGTGCCTCCCTGAAGGCTGTGTGGATCTGGCATGTGAAGGTGGTAGGAGTGAAACGGCCAACAATTGGAGAAGCTCCAGCCGCCTCAGGAAACTTCAGCACAGCTCGCTGCCCAGTGTTCCTGGAGGCGATGATGCTGATATCAGCAGCGTTTTCAATGGCAGCAATAGCCCTGGCTGCAGCTAACAGCTTCTCCCAGGTCCTCTTCAGATTTATGACGCAGATGCCATCACTTTTCCTTTTGTAGATGCACTGCTCCATCTGAAAGTCCAGGTTGGTGCCGCCTGCAGAAAGGAATTTCAGGACACACACTTCCATGATCTTCAGGACATCTAGGGCTCTGGTCATTGTGTGATTTTCCCTTTAAGTTATGAAGGGAATCAAGAACAAGGTGACCCTATGAATCTGCCTCAGGGCAGTGTGGGAAAAGCAGAAGGATAACTATATAAGGAGGTATACTTAATCTGTTTTAACCATTACACAATACACACATGAATTGAAACATCACTGGGAACACCCATTTCATTAACGTGCAATTTTGATGTTTTGTGCTGGTTTCAAAACTACAGAAAAACAACGAAGCCAGACTTCGTTCCAGCTTCAGAGATCCTGTCCAAGGCTCTTACTGCACATTTGACCCGCCTCTGAGTCTCAAACCCAGCCTCAGCTGGGATCCAAAGGAAGTTAGAAGGAGACTAACTTAGCCCAAATAATTCTTAGGCAATGGTGAAAGCTGGAGTCTAGAACATTCTGAGAAAACTTGTCTGAAGTAAAATTTTAATTAGCTACCTTTTTTTTTTTTGCTTTTGTCAAATACTCCTCTGATGTTTGCTTTGTTACTCTGCAGTTTTAACTTTTCTACCAGCATTTAGATATTTCAACTCTAAACCCAAGAGACAGGCATAGACAGATGACTGCACCACAGTGATTTTGACATAAACTCATCAATGAAAGTGGATTCTCTCTTATGTTTAGAATAATTTTGGTTAGTATTTTACTGGGTGAGATGTTAGAATCTAATCAGCTAAACCTTCTAGTAATGGTTGTAGAACGATTACTTTGGCAAATATTTTAAAGAGAATAAAAATTCCATTTTCATTTATGTTTTACCTTGTCATGGGCACCGGAATACCTTGCTTAGCTTTGAACTGAACTAGATGGCACAATGTCTTTCCCTTAGTCAGGGCTGTGTTGAAAACACCCACACTGAGGTTGCCTGTGGGTCGAAAAGGCCTTTGAAGCTCGAGAAGTCAGCTTGGCCACTTCAGGTAAAATAAAATATCTATTTAAAGACCCAAGGAGCCCATCCCTCCTCTTCTGACATCAAAGGTCAAAGGGACCACAGTCCACACCAGAGAGACCAGAAGGCGTTTCTATTACGCCTCTGTCAGCGAGGATCCCAGGCATCCTCCATTCAAAACCCACACAGAAGGGGAAAGGTGGAACACAACTGTATGTTCTGATGTCATTCTGTTTGTGCTCCCAAAACAAAGGACTCCTTCTTTCCAGAAGAGAAGAACCTCCATGTTGGGTGTTCAGAGTTTAAGAATTGCAGTTGTGATGCTTCTATCGTGAAGAGTTAATTTCTTTACTTCTTGGCTTTCCCATTTGAAAAATAACCATTGGCATAGGACCAATCAATTGAGAGAAGATAAGAAAAACAGTCCAAGGGCCAGAAGCATAGTGAGAGTTGTCCAAATTTTCTTTGAAAATATAAAGTGGAATAGAATTACAATGCATACTAACATCTCTCCATGTAGTCCAGTGTTTTTGCAGGATGTTTAATTTGTGTAAAAATTCAGATTACATTATGCTTAATGAATATGTTCATTCCTCATCTTACTTATTCTATTTTGTAGTTTTCTTTTGTAACTTTTAATTATGTCTTTTACCTGACTTCTAATTTAGCTAAAATTTAACAAACACACATACTAACAGAATATTTTCATGTTACGGTTTATTGTGGGATATTTATCTTTTTGCTTGCTCTCCTTTTGAAGGCTGGTAAAACATTTCACTGTAGTTACCAACTAAAGACATAACCGTTCTTTTGTAATTCTGTGAGGTTTCTGTAAACATAAAACAGGAACCTGAGACCAATAACAGAGATGAACATTCCTGGTTTCCTTTTCTTTAATTTTTCTTTTTTTTTTGAGATTATAATTACAATATTTATCCCTTCCCCTTTTCTGTCCAAACCCTTCCATATAACCCTCCTTGTTCTCTTTAAAATTCCTGGCCTCTTTTTTCAATAATTGTTATTGTTTGCATAAATTCCTATATCATGTTAGGTTCATTATGTTTTCCGGTTTGACCATTTGGTATTGGATAACCTGCTGTTGTGTTCTTTCTTCCTGCTCAGTATTCCTTAGTTGCCTTTGTGTGTGGGACTGAGGCCTCTTGGGCCTTTGGCTTTATCTCCCGCCCACTTTAGCCAGCTTGTTGCTGATGTCCTTGTTCATCTCATGTCCAGGCAGTCGTGTTTGTAAGACTTTATGGATACAGCTTCTGGCTTCAGAGCCTCACAGAATATTCTGATCTTCTGACTCTCCCAGTCTTTCTTCACCACCTTAAGCAATGTTTCCCAAGCAGTAGTATTTTATAGATTTATCCCCTGAGATCTGGCTCCACAGTTTCGCATTTTGATTGGTTGTGGTTGTCGGTAGTGGTCTTCAACTGTTGTAAAGAGAAGTTTCCATGATGAGTAATCCTCCTCCTAAGAGACCTTGATGATGGTTATATATTATTTTGAGTACCTGGTTCTGAATATCCCTATTGTGTGATTTATCACGTGGCTTCAAACCCACAGTAACACTGTGGCAAAGGAAATTTGGGTTGGCTTGACACACAGGAGCAGTCTCTGATTGTTTTTCTTTTGTTGCTGGGTTCTGTGATAGCTGCCAACTAAACCATGTCTACCATGCCATAGAAGGTGATGTCTGTGCTTCCTTAAAGCTGTATATCCTAGCAACCAAGTCTGTATTTTATCACACTATCTTCAGTAATTAGGATCCAAAGCAGAGATAGTCGCTTAACTGCTGTATCCGAAATCGGCCACAGTTGAGAGGGTCAGGAATAATCGTGTTCACTGGGGACTGAAAGAACTCTAAGCCATGTTCACAATTAAAAAATGTTCCGAAGCAAAGAAAAATAGTGAGAATAAAACTATAAAACAAAGAATTATTAAAATGTTTAATTCATTTAAAGCAAAGTCTGCTTTTTTGCTGGCCTCATTATCATTAAATTGTATTACTTTATTTTCTACTATCTATAGATAAAAATGGCTGATCAATTTACTGAACTGTGTTGTTATAATACTATAATAGTACTAGTGACTAATGACTTCTCATTGTATCTGAAACATGGTGTTAAGCTGTTTTATTTATAAACAGATCAATCATAGAATGAAGTAACACTATTTAAATTTATAGATGTGACCTTAAGTCTTGAAGACATTTTGTAATCTTAAAAAAAAAAAATCAGTTAATCGGTAATGCTAGAGCCAGAATTTGATTGGTTCCAAGCTATCATTTAAAATTTTCTTCTTTTTTCCCTCCCTGATGGCCTCACTCTGCCTCATTGTCTATGGATTCACAGCCTACCTATCTATCTGAGGTTCTTAAGGTAAGAAATCTTCAGACTTCATTTCCATTTCTATCTTAAATATTTGAATGTATATGATAAAGCATTGTAGATGATATGCAGGTTTAAGAATAAAATGTGTGTGTGTTTCTTGCATGTATGTTTGTGCACCACATGTGTGCCTGGTGCCTGCCTAGGTCAGAAGAAGGTGTTGCATGCCTGGGACTGGAGTTACAGATAGTTGTGAGCCACCACGTAGGTGCAAGGAATCAATCCCAGGTACTCTGGGAGAGTGACAAGTGCTTTTAGACACAGAGCCATCTTTTCAGCCCCCCCCCCAACTTATATTTTATATACACCTTGTACAAGCCTGAAGGCTATTCTATACAATACTTTTGTTGTGCTTATTTGGGTTGAAACCTGTCACCCCAAGTGTAAACCTTCCATTTGTGGTGCCACATTGGTGCTCAAGAAGGTTTGGACTTCGGAGCATTTAGGATTTTCAGACTATGGAGCTCCAGCTTGCATTTATTTGAGTGTGTGCCTATGTGCATGTATGTCTCTGTATGTGCACATATATAGATTTCTGTATTTTGAGACTTCAGTGCTACTATCTATCTGGCAGTTTGAATGAGAAATGTCCCTCATGGGCTCAGGTACTTGAGCACTTGCCTCCCCTTGATGAAAGTCTCTGGAGGGTGTGGGTTTCCTAGGAGGTGGAGTAATTTACTGGGGTTAGGCTTTGCTAAAGTATAGCCTTCAAAATCCCTGCTCTGCTTCCTTTGTGCCAATAAATGTGACCCGCTGCCTTCTGCTGCCATCTGGAACTATTAACCAAAATCAACCCTTTTTCCTTAAGTTGCAGTTGGCCATGGTATTTTTATTACAGCAACAAAAAAGCAACTAATACTTTTAGAAGCTTCTCATTTTCTTTTCTTTAATGAAAGTTGAATGAATGCAGACAGCACACATCCGTAGCTGTGTGTTGGAAGACACACCCAAGAAAGAGCAAAATAAAGATGGATTCTGGACACAAAAAGGTCATTCATATGTTCATTGCAGTTCATTTCCCAAGTGAAGCTTAAAATGCTCTCATAATTTGCCAAACTCAATTATCATTAGAACTTGAAGTCAATCCCTAATCATACCCTGCCTGCACTTTGATGAGTTCAAATAAAATCTGATGAAAAAATTCATCACATTAGAATTATTATATATAGCGTAGAAGCATGATCAGATCCTCTCTCTCTTCTTCCTTGTGTTGAACTTCCCAACCTGGTCACAGATCTGCTGGGCAACAAACAGCTTCCCCGGCAGATGCTGTCAACACAGAGAGCTGATGGTGTTTGAAGAGGTAGGGGCTGCATTGTCAACAGCACAGGCAACACCCTTAGTCTCACCGGCCAGAGGTGTCTTCATTCTTTTTCTTCTTGGAGAAGATGGGGAGAGATGAGGGCAAGAGGCTATTATTCTAAACAAGCATACAACAGCAGCAGCAGCAGCAACAGCAGCAGAAACTAACACTACAGGAAAACTAAGCTTTATGGATTTTCTACTCTGCATCCTTCTTGGGAATAAAATCACCTTCCCCCAGTAGAAAATAAAATGAAATGTGGGTGCTTATGCCAGATTCAGAAATTCACAGTTGTGTCTCTCATTGGAAGAGTCTTTGTGGTTGGCCATAAGCTGAAGAGGGCTAGACAGTCAGGGTTCCAAGGCTCTCTCTTTATCCTTTCCACCTGAGAGTGGCCCTCACATCGGAGTCTCATTTCCTTCCTCTCTAGCGCTCAGAGTTGCTGTTGCTCTGATGATCAGTCATATGATAAACACGTTTATAATTGTAATCAATCATCAGTCAATATCTATATGCTGGTATTAATGACAATAGTGTATCTCTGTAAGCCTCCTGCTAAACGAGGCTCAGCCAACACCTTTTAAATTCTGTTTTTGTGGAAAAAAATTGATGCTGTTTTATTTAACCATTTTTAAGTACTGAATGTTAGCTTTTGTTATCTGTACCCCCAGTAAGTGAACTAAATGAATTTCTCGTTCAGGGTACCCTGTTGCTAAGGAGAACTGGATTCACACTGACTTCTTCTAACTTGGTCTAGTTGGCAGTACCCAGATGCAGTTACTCATCACACCGTGACTTTTCAGTTACTGGATCAGGCTTGTAGAATGAATACAGCATATTAAAAATAAGCACTAAAAAAAATCTTTGCCACTTGGGAACGTATTTCCTAAATAGGAAGCCCAATCTCAAAATATTTGTTCCAGTCAGGATATGTCTAAAATCCTGTCTGAACAATTTTATTGCTTCCAGGGATGCAAGAAAAAAAAATTAAGAGAACATTTACCCTAGAGAACCTTTCAATATAGTAGGATAAAGGGGTGATAATAAACACTATAACCTTGCTACAATGTTGGTCATAAAGAATACATCTCTTGGCAAGATTTTCATAATTGTGTAAAATCCATGTATTCAAGGGAATTCTTAAATCACTTCAGATATTACTTATACTATCTAAGTTTTCCCATTTGGTTTAAATTTTTAGGGTTGAGAACTGTCACCTTCACTATAATACTTCCACATAGACTACTTTTATAGAATATGACACTCTAAAATACGTGTTGAGTTAAATTTATTATAAAAGATTTTATTTATGAGACCATTTTGGAAACAGGGAAACAACAGATTAAAAAAACCAGTAAATCAGCTGAAATCTGGGCTAATAAAGTTGAAATTAACTTATCAAACTAGGAAGGAAGTGAGTACAACCAATGAAATGATTCATCTGAGATAAAATATTCAACAAATGAAAATTATGAGGGTCTAGGGAATTGACTTGACTCTTTTCTTCCCCAGGCTTAGTCTGAAGCCATGTCAGCTTTGTGTTTGGGGTAGGACATGCATTTATCACGGAACTGTTGAGAGGCGGAACAATGGGAGTGGGCTGGTGATGTCAGGCTCCCTTTGGGAATGAGATTGCTTCATGAACGTTGAAGCGAAAACACTGGATTTTGGAAGAGAAGAGCCAAAAGAGAAAAGCAGCAACATTTCCCCTCATGTTTCATGAGATGAAGGGGCTTCGATAAATCTAGGGACGGTCGGGTCCGTAGTCTCTACACTTGAGGGGAATTCAGGCGAGAGCAGGCGATGGTCAAGCTCCTGAATGAGCTTGGAGATGAGCCTTTTCAATTACGTTCTCATGACTCATGCTTCCTGCGTGGTGATAACATAGAGATATATATTGCAACATCCATTTTCATCATAGCTATCAGTGGGAAGCTCACATATGGAACACATTTTGATTGATCATCACATGCACCTCTGTAGTGCAGAATTATAAGCCATGTTGCGAAGATTCATTTTGAAGAGATAGATGAGATTTCTTTTCTGTTGGGTGAATAATTACCTCCTAAATACTTTTGTAGCTATAATGACTGAAGACCTGAGCATCATTTCATAAATGTTTGCAGGATATTTATAATGACTATTAGTATTGCTCATTTTATTAGTTTGTTTGTGGTAATTCATGCAAATCACCATAACACCAACCTAAATATAATTGTTAGTTTAAAAAATAGTTCAAGGAGTATGTGTATATTAAGAAGCAAAATTGGACATTAGAATGTATTTTATATATGAAAATACATAAAGTATAAAGCCAATCATTTTAATAATTTGAAAGTGTAGTGTGCTGTGGTGTTATTAACATGCACAAGATTGTGTAGTCTGCTAAACAATACCCTTCATGCCCTCTCTCCTAAGGCTCTGCTCACTTTGAATTTAATTCCCTTTTCTATGAATTCACCTATTACAGATATATAATATAAGTAGACTCAAGCAATATGTTTTCCTTTCAAGTCTAGTTTACTTCATTTAGCATGCTATTTTCTATGATCATCCATGTTGTAGGATGTGTGAGAACTATGTATGATGTTTTCACTTCAGTTTCTTATGATGAATAATTATAGACTTTCATTTGCCCGAGAAAGCAAGCTTGAAGTATGGCTGTTCATAATGAAGTCATTTAAAGGATTAAGAAAGAGGGGATCAGAGAGATAAGTGGTCAGATTATATTAATTGTTACCGGATTCGCAATGCCTGATTTCGGTTGCTAATACTCCAAGTCACATCTCTGTCAGCTTCCACATCCTATTCCAACTCATTTCCTCTTAGGCACTCTTGACATTCCTTTCTTTTTGCTTTGTACATGTCCATATCACAAATTCATTTTCTCTTAGATCTTTAGTCTACCATCAGGATACGGAACTACCAAATTACTAGTGGCGATAATCGTATGCTGCTCATCTAGGGAAATGTTTAGCTAAAAAAGAAACTGGCATACACTTTGCTCATTTATCTTTAGAAAATCTCACATAGAATTTCCCCTTAAATTCTTTGAATCACTGGGTGGTCCCATCATGGTCTTGACCCCTTTGCTCATATTTTTACTCCTCCCAATCTTCAATCTTGGGAGCTCAGTCCAGTGCTCTGCTGCGGGCCTGCCCGTCTCCATCAGTTGCTAGATGAAGGTTCTATGGTGATATTTAAGATATTCATCAGTGTGACCACAGGGTAAGGTCTGTTTAGTCACCCTCTTCTTTATTGCTTAGGGTCTTAGCTGGGGTCATCATTGTGGATTCCTGGGAATTTCTTTAGAGCCAGGTTTCTTGCTAACCCCATAATGACTCCCTCAATCAAGATATCTCTTTTCTTGCTCTCATCTCTGTTCTTCCTCCATCTCAACTATCCCACCCCTCAAGTTCTACTCACTCCTCGCCTTCTCCACTCCTCTTCTCCTTGTACCCTCCCTTCTCCCCCCAACCCTATGTTCCCAATTTTGTCAGGTGATCTTGCCTATTTCGACTTTCCAGATCAATCTACATATATTTTTCTTAGGGTTCACCTTGTTACTTAGCTTCTCTAAGATCATGAGCTATAGCCACAATATCCCTTGTTTGTAGCTAGTATCCACTTATGAGTGAGTACATACCATATTTATCTTTTTGGGTCTGGGTTAACTCACTCAGGATGGTATTTTCTAGTTCTAATCTGAGCTAATGGGAGCTCACCAACACTAGCAGGACTGGAAAGAACGATCATGAGACTGAACTAGTCCCTCTGAATGTGGTGGACAGTTGCATGGCTGGGGCAGACTGAGGGGCCACTGGCAGTAGCACCATGATTTATCCCAGCTGCTTGTGCTGGCTTTTTTTGTGAGCCTGTTCTTTTTGTATGGATACCTTGCTCAGCCTAGATGTAGTGGGAAGGTCTTTGGACCTTCCCCAGGGCAGTGTGCCTTGCCCTCATTGGGGAGTGAATAGGAGGTGGGGGGATGGGTGGAGGAAATGGGTGGAGAAGAGGGAATGGGAACGTGAATTGTATAATAGAAAAGAGATAGTTTTTTTCTTTTTTTAAAAAAATAAAAATAAATAAATTCTTTGAATTGTCTCAACTGGTGCCACAGTATAACTTTTAAAACGTATTTTAAAGGACATTGACAGACATTTAACATAACTTACTTATAGTCTTATCTGCTTCAAATACAGCAAAATTCTAAATTTTCAGGAAGAAATGCTTTATAATTCTGTCTTAAAGAAAAATATATGTAATACACATTCATTTATATGACTGAGCCATTTGCTTTGAACTTCTTAGAAAAAGATACATCTAGTTGGTTTTGGATCCCAGAAGACATTTCTTACCTTAAAATGATACCTAGTTATCACCCTCTTGTAATATTTCCACAGTTCCCTATAATGGTTATAATTCAGAAATGGGCCAAACTTGAAAAGTAAAAGTAAAATAAACAAACTAAGATTGACAAAAACTATTGCAGATGCTTCCAGAGTAATTGTGAATAATTCTAAAGCTATGACCAATGAGCTCAAAAGACAAAACAACAAAGCAAAAGAAAGCAAGCAAGCAAGAAAGAAAGTAAGAACACCATGTTGTCTCGTATCTCACTGTCTGAGCCCTGTCGTCTGGCTTATTTTACTTAGTGCACTGTCTCCTGAGTTAGTACCTCTTTGGTTACATTCATCTGTTCAACTATGTCTAAGTCTTTTAAGAAAGGTAGGTATGGATGGTGAATGTGAGTTTTCTGAATGGGCCTCCAGTGGCATAATTCAGTGGCTATAACTGACTTCCTTGTAGGAACACAAAGAAGGGGAAGAAAAAGTTATGCCTCTCTCTTTCCACATTTGACACATTCTGTTGTTCAGAAGGTTAAAGAGGCAATGAGGCCCTGAGTTTTTCTGAACCATTGGTAATGAGACATCTGCCTCCCAACAGAGTTTAAGAAGAGTCCTATCTATGCAAAAGACCTTGTGGAATTCAAGTCCTAAGTGAAGACGGAAAGGGATAAAATTTTTTTCAAAAAAAACCTAAAATGTGACATTCACCTCCCAATTGATTCAGTGAAGTAAAATGAATAATTCCTCAGGGATGCAGAAATTAGTCTCATGTACCTTCTCCCAAACTGTAGAGGACAGAGTGGACAACACATAATAATATACATGTGGCCAGCAAAGTGAAAATCAGGGCGGGAATACAGGGCCGATTTGAGGAAAACACAGTATGGGCATATCTAAAATCCTCAATTAAAAACAAAAGAAACACAAATGTTTTATTTTTTAAAAGATCCAGTCTAAAGGGGGGAAAACACCAGAGTTGATCAAAATAGTGACAATAAAACATTCTTAACCGAAAAAAGTCAAGGAATAAAAGTAATTCTTAATTAAAGAATTTGACACATTTTACTTTGTTTGGGATAAAAGTAAGAAAAGAAGCCACATTGAAATAATATTATATTAAAACTTTTTAAAATATCTTGATAAAGGAGAATTACTGTAGTCAGTGGGATAATACACATAGAAAGGAGGGAATTTTGTCCGATTTTAGACATTTTCTACATAACGCTAACAGCTACAGAGCCATGAAGCAATGCTACTTTGTTGTACTTTAGAACAGAAAAGACAAAATAAGGTATCTGAGTCTCCATGCAAGAAGGTTGTTTTTCTTCAGTCACGTTGGCTGAGAATAAGATCACATTAGCAATCTAAGCTAAAATGTTGCTTACTCCTGCAGTTTAGGTGACTGACAAAGAGCCAGATTTAAAAAGAGAGAGAGAGAGAGAGAATCTCAAAGAATAAAAAAACGAATAAACATTAAATTAGCTGAAACTCCGCATTCCAGATAATTGTATGTAGTGCTATAAACAAATGATAACAATGGTTACTTTTGAATGATTTCTAATATTAATAGCATTCCAATAAAATTTTGATCCTAAAACTTTATATCCTATAACAAAGATTGGGAGATGGCGGGATATGGGACAGGCAGTAGAACTACACAGAGGAATTCCCTAGAAACCTGTTCAGATCTGATTCCGTCATTCAGGAAATGAACATTAAAATCGATTTCTGCAAATCTAAAGTAATAAGAAAAAAGAAATCTAAAGGAAAAATGACACGTATACATACAAATAAATACAAGTGTGTTTATATATTCTTGGATAAACAGAAAACTGTCACAGGTTTTCGAAGGATGCATGCTCATGGGGGAAAAAAGAAACACGTGAAATGCTACAGTGGAGAGCTGAATGGTGAGACCTTTCTTTTTCCTTAAACTTCAGTGCTTTCTAAATTTATTGAGGAGCATTCATTATACTTACACTCACGAAACTCAACACACATTGCTGAATGTGTTGGAATGGAGATTCCAGGCAAAGGGCTGGGGGGGGGGATTAATTTTGGTGGAGGGCATGAACTGGGTATAGCTTGACCTGAGAGATTTGCCCCAGCTGGGCCCGTCTGGAACAACAACAACAAGAAAGCTGGGAAAGGCAGAAATGGGCTTCAGCAATGCCCACAGGGCTGCAGACAGTTCAGAAATTTCAGAGACAGGCCACATTGAAGATTTTGATTTTGATACTCAAAAATGCCTTGTAAACAAGAAGATCAATGAAAATGCAAAATGAGATTTTTGTTTGGAAAGAGTCGTTCTGCTGGGGCATGTGGATGCACACCTGCCATCCATCCAGAGGTTAGGAGGTAGATGAGGAGCCTTGTGAGTTTCAAGTTCTGCCCAAGCCTGAGCTGTGCAGTAAGACCATGCATCAAAAAAAAAAAAAAAAAGAATGAGCAAACTAATAAACAAAAGATCACCATTCACTTTCATACTTCATTCAGAAATGCCAGGCTTATTTGTGTGAGAATACTGGGCACTTCTATCTCAACCATGTAGATATTATTTAAATGTGACTTTAAAATCAGACAGCAGAGTATTAAATAAATGGTGACAACTCCAGAAAACTAATGACTTAATGAACGTGTGTGTGTGTGTGTGTGTGTGTGTGTGTGTGTGCTTGTGTTTGATCATGCCTGTAGTAAAGTGAGTAAGAAGACAGATAAGATCAAACAGAGGATAAGACATTAGCTCTATATAAAATACTTAGATAGTAAGTATCTTCCTTTTCTACAGAACTTTTTATTCTCCCTACCCACAGATCTCCGTGCTATAATTACCTTCCTTGCTTCTCATTGCAGAAATATTGGTTCTATCTGCCTTAGAGTGTAGGGCGATTCTAATTGGTCATATTAATAAAAACCTGGTGTCAGATATTGATCGAGGGTGATAGCTGAAAGATCAGAGAAGCAGAGCAGCCAGCACCTAATGCTTACCTCTATGAAATCCTCAGAACCAAGGGAGCAAGATCCTTTCTCTCTGAATCCTCAGACTGAATGTACTGAGCTCCTGTCTCCACTATGTTATAATCCTGTTTCTATCTCCCTAGTACTGGGATTAAAGGCATGAGCCTCCACCACCTGCCTGCTTCTCTATTAGTCTGATTCAATCTCACATAGCTCAGGGTGGCCTTGAAATCCTGTTCTTTCTTGAGCGTCTTCCCAAGTGCTGGGCTTAACAGAGTGTGTCACCACTGCCTGGCTTCCAAGATTATCTAGTGGATAGCTCCACTGCCTGATCTACAGGCAAGCTTTGTTTGTCAGAAACAAACAAAATTTCACATTAGAGCTTTGTAGACTTCATGCATTAGGCCTGATGGCAGAGAAGAGTCCTATTTTAACAACAACCCGTTATGTAAAAAACAAAACAGTGGGATGGCCTAGATAGGTGGCTGAAATGGGAGAAATAAGATGATTCAGAGCTCTCAAGTCTTTTAGACATTTTGCTTTCATTCTGGTATATTTAAGGTTCCAGGGTATTATTTTTAGAGGTCGAGCATTTATGAGATCATAAGGGATCACTTTCTATATCTTCCTCTTTGGGGTTTCCTTTCCTCAACTCTGGTTCTAAAATAGAAAAGTAAATTGCATGTCCGTGTATAAATTATAGCCAAGTTCCACCAAGACCCATTCCCAACACTGCCAGCATGGCCACGCGGTGCCCTGGCACAAACAGTTATCTCTCCATCAAAAAGCAACTTAGCCCCAGAGGAGCGAGATCTGGAAAGCTTAGCTTTTCAATCCCCTCATATGTTTTGCTTTAGTTTAATATGTTTGTCTGGATACTTTGACACCATGGTGATAGGCATCACAGAAATAAATAGAAAGAGACAGAAAAGAACTAAAAAATAAAGATGAAAACTTGGGAGACTAGGAATGGCACTTCTAGCTGAGCATTCTTTTTTCTTTCAGAAGTCAGCGAAGGGGGGGGCGGTTAAGAGCGACTGTGTGTCGGACAAGCTTGTGAATAATTATTCTAAGAGTGCTACTTTGCTGACGCTGGACTATCGGAGCTCATTAGGATGCTGAGAGTATTTATTCTAAAAAGTGGTGCTTTAGCTTCTGTCTGCTGCACATTCCTCACGGCCCAGCTTAGCTTGGCATTAACTTCCACTCTGTTAGTGTGACATGGACAACAGGAAGGGACCAGAGTCAAAAAAACTGGAGTTTGGATTCTGTCACCATCCCTTATGGCTTATGATATTAATCATCCATAAGGCTCTCTTTTCTCATCTTTAATATGTTCATATTAATGCCTACCTCAATTATTTGTGGCAGATAAAAATACCAAACTAAAGTTTCTACTGTGGTGCCCGATATGTAGGTGCTTAAAAAAATGTTTGTCTCATTTCTTATTATCCTCAAAATGTAAATCATTTGGCTTTGTTCAATAAAATGAATGCCGAAGAAGAAGAAATGAAACAGCCAGACTACTTTGTGCCTGTTGAATTTTACAAATGTTAGAACCACTGCAGTTTGTTTCCCTATCTCCTCTTCCTCCAAGATCCAAACCAAGGCCAAGGCTAGTTTCAAAGCATGAAAGTTCAGGCTAAAAATCTTCTCATTGCATCCTACCAGTATTGCCTGTATACATCTGTATGAAAACATCTAATTAGAACCAATAAAATATGATAAGTTATCTTGAAGGAGGGCAGTAATAAAAGGTCAGAAATAAAGAGAAATATGATGCTATCCAATAAAACACAATCAAGCAAAAATGCCCAGGGAGCTTCCAGCAAATCGTTCTAGCTATCATTTGAGGTTGGGACTGGACATACTTTTCACCTTCATGTTAAACATGCGCTCTAGACTGTATGTATTATTTGCTTTTATGGTTATGGAAAGATCCAATAACATGTTAATTATTTTCTCATTACTCTGTCTCTAAGCAGCTTTGAATCCCTGCAGATGGGTAAGTAATGGATTTATTTTTCTTTGTTCTTAGCCTATTGATGTTCACACTGGTCATCACATGAAGGAGGCCTTGGAGTATTTCAATGGGGTTAAAAGCCCTTGAGAGTCCAGTGTGCTTGTTGCCTCTCTCTCCTACCTCTCTCTCTGAAACAGTTTTTCAAATAACGCAAGGATTATTCTTTTGTCTGTTCTTATCACAAAAAGTTAAATTTGAGTTAATAAACTATACATTTATTGGAAAAGAATGATATTGCAAAATTGGAATTAGTTGTTTTCTGAGTTTTTATAAATACTATGCTTATTTTTCAGGATACAAAAAACCAATTTTGAATCCAGGAGTGCACACAAGCAATTTTCACTGTTCTATCCTCCATATTAGCATCTCTCGAGCATCATATAATATTGTATATCCTAATCTTTTTGTTGAGAAAGCAAACGAATTTTAATTCTCTGTTTTAACTTTGCACATAAACCTAAGTCCTCAGATATCATGCCCTCTTATTTCTAATCAAAACAAACTTCTCCGAATAATTGGTGGGAACAGCATTCAGCCTAATGGAATGCTGGAAAAGTTTGTTCTGTAAGCTTGGGCTGGTGCCGTCAGCCCCAGGGTAGAAGTTGCCTATTCCAGAATGAAGAGGCATGCAGCCATACAGATTCCTGGTACTCTCCAAAACCAGACTGAATGCATAATGACAACAGTTTGCATCTTTGGATGAGTTTAAGCTGTTTTCTAAACATTTGGAAAATTCCCTGGGTTGAGAATGGAGAATCCAATTTAAGAGGACGCCGTCCATCAGTTGGTCAGCCTATACGTGATGAGTGCCTACACTGTGATTTGTGTATAGCTCTCAGGGATGTGGAGGCTGTCAGACAACAAGGGAAAAAGCCAAGTTCCTACTCAAAGCAACTTAGAAAACTGGTTGAGAAACCAGAATGAACATCCATAAAAAATTAGGGAATAATTAAATGCTAATGGAAGGCTGCTGACTGTGAGTGTAATAGAAATTCTTAGGAGAAAAGGAATGTGTGCAGAAAGCCTCGGGAAGGGTTTCTTAGAAGAGACATAAGCTGTAGCCTTCAGAAGAAATTTGGAGGAGGAGGTGAATCACAGGCCAAGTAAGCAATTTGCTCAGCTCTTAGGCTACTTTCAACATAAGCAGAGGGACTAGGGTCATTCACAGAAGGACACAGTATAAATAAAGGTGGAATTGTTAGCTGGAACTGGACTGTTTGGATTAGATGTTGCAAAAGAGAGAAAATTACTAAAAATGTGAGTAACGAATAACCTACTATGAGTTAGACTTGAAAAATATCTGGCATCTCTGGAGGGAGGGAAGAAGATAGTTCGATGTTTGTCATATAAATACTTCTTTAAAAGGTGGAGAAAATGACAAATTCTCTAAAAGGAAGGGATTAATGAAAAGGGCGAAGGATTTATGTATTCCCAGTTGGATATCAAAGGCCTGGTTTTGAGGGTACCAAAAAACTTCAGTGGTATTACTAGTATATTTTTAATAGTATGGGTTTATTTTTAACATCTGGTTCTGAACTTCATATGTGTTTGGTCCTTGGTATATAACATAACTTGCCTAACAGTAGGTTCCTTATTAGTTCTGGTATACAGGGTCATAAGATGACCCTTAATGACCTTTCCTTCATCTTTTTCCCCTTTGCTGAGCATCATCAGATCTTACAAATAGGATGAAATGTTACTTCATGATTCCATTATGTTTCCTGGCAATGGAATTTTAAAAATGTATTATTATTGGGCACTTGACCTTGAATTAATCTAAATGGGAGAATTTATATTAATGGACCTGATCTAATTACTTACACTACAAAACATAGGACCAAAGGTTATAGTAGAAGGAAACTAAAAGATTCAAATGTGAGATATTCTCTTGCTGACTTGGAACCTCGAAAGCTAAAGCTTCAAGAAAAAGAAGAAGAAATGGCAAGAATACCCTGGTGGGATCACAGCTCTGGCTAACCTCTTGGTTGTCATTAAGGTGGCACATAGATACACTGCGCTAAAGTCTAATCCAAAATCAATTGGTTACTCCCATTAGAGCCATAACACTGTTCCACAAGTGGGCTTATCTTGTCTAGGAGGTAGGTGATGTAGTATTCAGGGCCCACAGCTGAGTAAGACTGTTGACATGTTTGCTAGGATAGATACCGCTTTACGTCACTGATTATACTGTAAATTGTTACTCAGAAAGGAATGCCAATATACTATTGAACACAGAAAATGAAAATATGTCAGCTATTTTGAGGAAATTAAACATGAATACCAGTAAATGAAATATAATATGCAGAATGCAATGTGTTAATATATTGCTTGAGATGCAGTAAATGTACAATTGATATTACCTACTTTAACTTTTCTTTTCAATGAATTTATGTGTAACAAAATTAGTTAAGTATTAGTGAAATATCTTCTAATTAATGTTAGAGTTCTCAATAAAATGAGGGATGATAGTATTTAGAAGTGATAACTATGTTTCTATTGTCAGTAGATAATCTACAGGATAGATCAATGGATTTACCTGTTCATGTTACTCAAATAGTACCACAATTATTCTGTGGGGGTGTGAACAAATACCTATTTACCTTGGACAGGGCACTAAGGAAAGACCAAAGAAAGAATTCTTCTATAGTCTACTTGGTAAGCCATTTATTTGCTGAGGTTGCTGGAGGAACATGGATGGAAGATTGATTATAGGGGAGCAGGTGATTCAAAGAGAGCTACATCACCAAAGAGTCCTTGGGTAGTGACTTAGGACAGTTACATCCTTGAAACTGTTTGCTTGAGTGGCCAGTAGCTCAGACACTCTCAGTCTCCATCCCCCAGAAATTATTCAGTTCTTTTACAGCCTTGAGTAGCATCCTTGTCATTCTTGTAGCTTCTTGAGTTTCATGAGCTTCCTGAACCTCTTAAGTTTCTTAGCTTTCTGTGTCTTACAAGCCCTTTCTCTCTCTCTAAGGAAGAAAAGTTTCAATTTGGAGAAAATAGTTCAGTGTAGAGTGTATGCATAGTATGCCTAGAATTCTAACTCCCAAACCACCAAAAACAACAGAAGAGGAGAGAGAGAGGAGAGAGGAAAGAAGAGGTGGAAGGAGAGATAGGGTGAAAGAGGGATGGAGAGGGGGAGAGAGAGAACAATGAAAATGTTTGGTACAGCAGGGTAGATAGGGATAATACTTTAACTTTATGTAATCTGCACCTGGTCTCCACAAAGTTCTTCATCTGGGAGAGTGTACGAAGATGATTACACATCTCCATGCATGTGATACCTTTCACTGTTCAACCCTACCCAAAGGGACATAGCAATGGACTCATGAAATTGCCCGTTGTACTTGCTGCGTATACTGGCTATCTGGTCCTGATGGGTCCTGTACCAGTTCTGAGACCCTTGCCTCTCCATTAGCCACAGCAGGTTTCTATAAGATCTTTGGGCAGAATGAGCACTTTTATCTGCAGAATGCTGCCTTATGGGTGAAACTGCACACAGGGAGATGAGGCAGCCCCACTTGTCGTTGGTTTAGTCTTTTTCACCTGAAGCACTTTGACATGGGCTCCCTCTTTTACCCCTTTGGTGAAGAGTTGTTCAAAGATTTCCAGAGGCTCAAAATGCTCAATATGGCTTCCCCTAGGAAGAAAAAAATGCATATAAATCTTGCCACACTTGATTGTGAGTAACCGGGACAAGCCATGCTGTTTTCCTTTCCTGCTGTTTTTTTTTTTAATTTTTTATTTGTTTATTTGTTTTTGTAAATCTTCCCTGTTCCTATCAAGAGATTTAGTATCCTTAGAACCCATGTGAATCATTCAGAGTCACCAGGGTCTCATCTCCTATCTCATAAATATCACCTCAAATTATGGGTCTTAGCAAAGACACCATGATCCCTGATGAATTAAGTTCATCTTTTTAGACATTTCTATGAATGCAATTTTATTAAGTCGAGTAAGCCAGTGTCAATCACTGTTTCCTTCATTCCCATTGCTCTCAGTAATTTTAATTCTTCCACTGCTGTCTTCTGATCCCTAATCCTTACGGAGACTTCCGTCAGATACAGTCAGCTGCCCATAATGGTGCATCTGAGCCGACCGTCCAGGGGTAGACATCTGCCACATTGAATCCAGCTGTACAGCTTTTGTCTCAAGAAAAGATGAACATTCACATTGCTCAATTTCTCCCCTTGTAGTTCACATAACTTTCTCCCATCCGCCCTGTATCAGACAGCCTCATAATCCAGGCTGTGAGAAGGTCTTTTCTTTCTTCCTTACAAACTTTTCCCAATTCGAGCTGCCCAGATGCAGAGTATTTCCTGATTAGCAGAGTTGCTTGTACTCAACCATTATTAACATCTGCACCGGAATGCTGAATCATGGATTTTTCTCTTCCAAAGGGAATCTTTCCCATTCTTCCTCACTGTTTGATTATTCCCATGGGTTTCAAGGTTTTGGATCCAAAGAGTAGTCTTTTAGCACAGACCTAATTTGTGCTCTTTTTTATTTGCACCTGGTCACTTATAGAACAGCAAGCCAACACCTCCAGCTCCTCTTCCCTTTCCTCTACTTTCCCCGTTAAACCCCCTGGAGGCTAATGCACAGGTCAACACCCACACTTACTTCCCCCTACCACAGTTTGCCCCCATGTGGAATTCTTTCCTGGCAGAGAGTTCAGCCTTCATTGCATATATTATCAATCATAACAATGGGCACACAAGTGCTGCCATAGTATCCTTACGGCCCTGACTCTTATCTTCTAAAGACTAATTTCAGGGGCTGAAAATAGTTTCTAGTCCATCAGTAATTTTGGGGACATTTCCATATTCATGAGGTAGACTCTGTGCACCAAGGAGTCCATGCCATCCCATACAGTGTCAAGGAGGGCAGTCACCTTGTGATTCTCTACAAGGTACTACAGGCAGCTTAGCTTTGGTTTCAGATCTCAATACCAGCACAGAGAGTTTGCAACTGCCCTTACAGCAAGCGGACACACTTCCCCATACCACGGGAAGGAAGGGGGGCATATTGGCATTGCTCCTACGTGTGGTCCACTCTCAGACAGATGAACCTCTGTTGGATGTCTTATCATCCATTTTGGTTGCTATGCAGTGGCTTCTTTCCAACCTTCTCTTTGGTTCTGTTGGTTCCTGAGGCAGTGACTATTGTGTTGTGTGGTTTTTCCTGGGGAGATATGGACAAACATAAATTCATCTTAGACAGGGCAATAATGAAAGAATACAGAAACTATTCCAATAATGTCTAGCCTGGTAAACAGATGAGTTTATTGGGGTAATTCATGTGAACATGCATACCCCAAAGGTAGGTGCATCACCGAAAAGCTCACCTATCATGAGTGACAACTTCTGAGGCCGTGTCTCTAGAGCTTCTTGCCTTGCTTCTTGGTAGCTCTAGCACTGAGTTTCCATTTCCTCAATAGTCATTTACTGCTTATGGAACCTTGGAGAGGCTTTGCGAGTCTTATAATCCTCTGAACTTCCTGAATAGGTTTTGTAAATTTTCTCGAATCTCCTAACTCTATTATTGTGCTAAGTCTCATGAACCTACTGCCTCCCACAGAAAGACAATGTTTCAATTTGTAAGAAATATATATAACAAACAGTTCCACCTGGTAGACTCTACCTAAGAGCCTTATTCAGAACAACTGAGTACAAGCCTAATTCGGTGAAAAGTCCACAACCATTGCCCTAATCCATTTGGGATCAGCAGCAATCAATCCCTAAAACGGGGTGTTAATATAAGATGCTAACACACAACATTAATAATCTTATATATGCCAGGTGACGTCTCTAGGGATGATATCCATATATTGAGAAGCTGAAAAATATTAACTGACACAATGCAGGCATTGTGTATAGCCATTATGTCTATAGCGGGAAAGTGTTCATTGGAAGTAGTTGGTGGAGACTTCCATCTCTAACCAGTTTTTTGTCTTGCCCTCTCCCAAGAATAGAGTGGGCAGACAGAGACAGCAAAGAGTACAAATGAGAGGCACTTTTGGCAACACGGAATTTACAAGCTTTAAATGGGACAAAAGGACTCAAAAAGTTGCCACACTGAATTTAAATTTGAGCTTTGAGTAGTGGTAGGATGCTAGCAGAAAGCCCAGAGAGCTCTGAGAAGTGTTACAGCACCAGAAATGGTCACAGCAGAAAAAGTTTGGTCGTGGTGGGGCTTTTGGCTCCTAGTCAAGAGCAGATCTTTCCAGAGCAGGTCTGCGGGTTAACAGTAGCAGATTCCAAAGTCCGGCACTAGGTCTCTGAAAGCTTGGGTCTTGAAAGCTGGAAACATCTACAGGGATGAGTTACCTTGTGCAGGCCCTCTGAGCATGAAGTCTTAGAGACTGAAGGAGGAAGGAATCCTTTTCCCTGCCTTTGCTGGTAAGATCATGAAGTTGGGCTCCCCTGAGCTCACTACCTGGGAGGAGCACAGGGAGCTTCCAATGAGACCATTCTCTCGTTGCCACACCCCCTTCCAGCCTGGAAGGCAATATTCCTTATCTAATGAGCAAGGTCTCTGGAAGCTGGAACCCTAAGTCTTCAGGCTTCTTCCTCTAAGGACAGGAGTCCCTGGAGTGTGGGCTCCCTGCTGGAGTTGGGCGCTGGAAGCTGGTAATAGGGAACTGAGCTCTGAAGCCGTCTTTTTTTCTTTCTCTGCTAGGCTCCAACAGCAGCTCTGGAGTTGCAGCCCCAGAATATCCGAATGTATAGAGTTGCCAGAGTGCCAGCTGCTTCCTGATTGGCTGGGTGCGGTACGCAAATAATGTGAAGAAATAGAATCAATCAGGAAAGAGCTGTCAAGCGTGGTTGAGGGGGCATAAGGAAAAAAAACACTCAACTCCCCAAAAGCTTCCAGAAGTTCAGTCAAGTCCACCGGTCTCTGTCTCCATAGGGCTTGTGAGACACGTGAAAAAGTTTCTGCTCATCCCTGGTTCCTACAGCCCCTTCGCAGCAGGCAGCCTGCTGATCTTGTTTCCTTGCCTAGGGCATGGGAAGGGTTAACACTGACACTAATGGCTATCAGAAGCCTGCTCCCTGCTCTTTAGGCTTGAGGCTGCTTGGTTGTCAGAAAGCTCTCTACAGGACCTCTCTATTCCCAACCCATTCAGTGTTCAGTGACAATGAGTCCCCATTCTGTGTCAGCTACTCTGTGCATGATTGGTGCTCAGGATAGACCTCCACTACCGTTAGGAGAAAAATTAAATGAAGTCACCAATAACAACACGTGGATGTAAGCACAGCTACAGGTGCACAGGCTTGAGACTACAGGTTTAGAAAGACAGAGGATATACCCTTGACTCAGTTTCACCGGGAAGCAGAAAACCAAGTGTTGCCTGAACTTGAATTCAGCTCAAGTCTATAGAAATTCCTTTGACTACAATGGAGTTCAAGACATCTCAGGCCGAGCTGGCATTAGTGACAATGGTAATTTAGAAAATTTTGGTACCAAATAGCTCAAGTTTCAAGGGTCAGTCATCAGTGGAGACATGGAAGAGGTCATCTTTGTCTTTATTATATTTTAAATATACTTCAGACAAATTAAAATTCTGTATTTTCCTTGAAAAGTCTCACAGTATGGTGACAGTCCATAATGGTTTAGAGAAAGAAAAAACTAAAAGCAGGAACACCAGTTAGGGTGACACTGTTGTAAGCCAGGACAAAAAGAACGGGGTCGCAGCAAGAGCATTCTGGTGGTAATGGAAAAAAAGAAGATAATTCAATGAATTACTTAGAATCCGAACCAAATGGAGTTATTAATGGATTAGTTGTGCGTGTGGAAGGCATGGGAATATTAATATGACTTTGCATTTGTAAGTTGATTTACTCTGTAGATAACGGTGCTATTTACTGAGGTAGATAATACAAGGAAAAAAGAAGCCTCCAAGACAGCCATGCTGGCTTTGGAGACTCCATGAGACAACCAGAGAGAGATGTCTCTGAAAACATTTAAACATATTCATTTGGAATATACCTGGAATCAGCTGTATACATTCAGGACTTCAACACAAATTTAACTTTCTTTATCCTGCACCAATTCCTTTTCTCCATTCATTTTTTTTAAAAAAAGTATTTAGCTTCTTTTTTCAGGCAGCCCCCCTTTTCCTCAGAGTCTTCATCATTTGGAGGACACAGGTGCTACTCCAGTCTCTAGGAGTGAGGCTAAGTAAATCTGGACAAACCTGCCCCCTCCCAAGACTGGCCTGCCATCTACTTGTCTCTTCCCTTCTCTTCCCCTTCCTTTTCTCTTTGGTAGCATCCTTTTGTTCTCTCATCATTTCTCCTGTTTTTTTTTTTCTCATACTTACAATCTATGAAGCCCTAACTGGCAGAGGGCTTTGTGGAACTCTTTGAATCGTCTGATATTTATCTTATTTTCTAATTAGCAAGTTTGCTTGCCACAATTTCATACATAGACTGTATATATTCACAGCAGTCATGGAAACGGGCCATCAAGATGGCTCAGCAGAATGTATTTCCCGGAGGCCACAAACAGGGGAAGGAGAGAAACAGCTTTGCAAAGTTGTTGTCTGGCCCGTGCAGAAATGGAATGGCACACGTTCCCCAACACACAAACATGTACAACAATAATAAGCATTTTAAAAATTTAAAAAGGAAACATACAAGTCCTAGTTTAAAGCGAATGACAATTTATGACTTGCAGCAATAGCAGTAGCCAGAGCACCATCGTAGGGTGACTTTTAAGATTGGTTTATAGCATTTATTAACCCAGTGGATTGCATTACATGAGTAGAAACTTAAATTTAGGGAACCTGAGTCTTTTATTATTGGGTAATAATCATACCTTTCCTCCAGAACTGGGGTAGGGGGTGGGGGATGCATCATATTTTTCAGGCCTATAGATACAAACAACTTTTTTATTCAAAAATTTCTGCCCCAAAGCTACTATTCTTTAGCTAAATGTTAGTTTCAAACAAGAAGTTACTAGGTAATTCACAAGCTCTAGCAATCTTGGAGAAAGTTTGAACACGAAGTCTCAGCTAGACACTGGGGAGAGCATGCTGAGCATATACAACATTTGAGAAATAAGTCATGATTTTTGAAGTGTTTTAAGGGAATATAGAGAAGAATCTATTGGGAAAACTGAGAAGAGGCAGCCAACACGGAAGGAGGAAACCCAGAAACCCGAGGAATGTTCTATAAGGAAAGAATGGTCAGCAATGTCACAACACTATCCAGGTCAACAAGGATACTTCGGCAATAAAAAGAGAGGGAGGAAGGGAGGGGAAGGAGGGAAGGAGCAAGGGGTTGACCTCATGAAGCAGCGTCCACAATGTTTTGAGTTGAGATAGGAGGAAGCAGAGGTACTGAGAGCACATATTCTGTTCAACCAGGGAGGTGAGTGGGGAGGAAGGCACAATAGTGGGAAAGGTGACAAAATGCAGTTTAGGTTCTTTCCAGAGTGTCCCGAGGCTTTTGGTGAAAGAATGCTATTGCTGAAAGCACACAAGGCTCTCAGTGTCTTGTATATGGATGAGTAACAAGCTACTCAATCAAGGCAAGCATATGTTCCTGACTCCCCAGCATTCAGGTGCAGAATAAGAATGTGGGGAAGAATGAAGAAGCCATTCTTCATTTGGATAGGGTGCAGGTTGTGGAATCCTGTGATCTGTGGGATGAAACTGACTTGTATTCAAACACAGATTCCATAAGCTACTTCGCGCGATGGGATCCTTAGCCTCAACCTGAGTTTTTTTCAGCTCTCAAAAGAGCCAGTGATAAATATATTCAGTGGGTTGTTAAGAGCATGCGAAGTTCTTAGCAGAGGGCTTGCTTCATTAACAATAATTATTCTTAAAAGATGAGGCCTCATTTAAAAATTACGTTGAGGGCAGGAACTAAGGCCTCAGGAGAATCACTTATATCAGTTTATGTGGAGGTAGCTGGGCCAGTAGAGGACTTTAGATGTAATTCCTGCACTGCCCTCTTTCCCGAGCAGCACAGAGAGGAAGGGAAGATCTTAGCAGTGGCCTTCTGCATATCAGTACCACCCCAGGCATTCTTGTAAGCCAGTTTTTGCTGTGAATAATTTTGGCTTTCACATTCACAATAAAATTACCATTTTAAATGTCTTAAAACTCATTAGACAAACTCTAGTTTTACTCACCCCCAGATAAATCACTCTTTATTCAGAAATGACAGCGATGTCTCTATTACCAAAATGCAAGAGTTGTGCAGGTATTGCAGGTGTTAAGCGTTCTCAGCATCCCATAGCGGCTCTTACAGAGGTGCACATGTGGACTGGGAGCCAAATGACAATTTAGGGTTCCACATGGGCCCCGATTTGCATTTTATTATTGAACATATAAAGTAATTATATTAAATTGGAGTTAAATGAATTGTTTGGGGGGCATTTATGCTATCTCATTGAAAGGCATACTGTGAACCCTGTAGAAAACTGGTATGGACCCACAGCTTGGGTTGTGAATGCAACTTCAATGTGGTCCTTGCCTAGCAGCTAATTAAACTAAGAAGAAAATTGGAGGCTTTAAAACTTTTAATTTACAAGCTTCCAGATATAATTGTTGTTATTGTACTACCAAAATCTGATTCAGCAGTTCGCATTTTGAAACCTCTTAATCTCATTGTCGTAATTAATTTTGTAAATCAAAAGGTCTGTGCTTGGCTAGATGCATTATCTTTTTTTTTTTCTTAACATAACAGTGGCCTCGTTGTCTTTGTGATTAAATCATTTTCATTTTGGTGCGATTTTTCCCTGAGATGAATTATTGATTTACTTATGTCAGTAACTTTGTCCAAATATGATTTAGACTTTGAAAGTTCAATGTTTGACACTCTTGCCAGCCTTAATTTAGCCTCCCGTATTTCTGCCTTGTAATTCTTTTTTTTTTTTTTGCATGATGGAATTAGAATTTGAGTGGTCTTACGCTGTACTGAGTTATTTGTGAGAATTCTCTTACGCATCCATCTGAACACGCCTTTCCTCCTGGCCACCATTTCATTAGAGAGAAAGCACGATTTAGATATTGGCAGGCTTGGCATTGTCCCAGGCTGACTGTTGCCTCAGAATATATGTGGCTTTGAGCTGGTTTCATAGACGTTATGTTATGAGAGAAAGAAGATAGTTTAGTTTTTACCTGAGGGAAATGCCATGGCAACCGCAAGAACCTCAGAGGATGTGGAGATGTTTGGGAAGAGCAGTGAGAGGAACTCCTAATCCAACACTTTTGTCGTCTCCTTTTCTAGTTTAGTGAAGTGGCACGCAGAGAAAGCCAGCTGCCTCCTCATGTGCACAATTCATGAAGTAAGAGCCATTGGTGCCCCTGGGCTCCAAATCTAGTGCAAGCATCACTACACCAAAGAAACGTTTGAAATGTCTAAGGTTATATTTGAATTACAGCGCGGTCTCTGAGAACAAGTTAGGGTGTAGCTATCATTCGTCACTGAGAATTATTTTTGTCAGGTTTCCAGCTCTATCACTGAGTGCCTAGAAACACTGACTTTTTCTATCCCTTATTTTGCGTGTTTACTGTCACTTAGAATTAGCCCGTGGTGTATAAAGACACGATCAACAGAGTGTTTAATAAACTAATAGTCGGTGCAATTAAATCAGGATGACGTCTTTATTGGGTTTTTAAAAAATCCCATTAATGTGATTGAAGTTTTAAATAATCTTCTAAAAACTTAGTTCATTTCCTAATTACCAAGACTGCTTTTGACAAAAATGCACTGCCCTCGAGGCTCGTCAGAACCTATACTGCAGAGATCTTTTCAGAATGATGAAAGCAGTGAGGTAGCCTGTCCCAGATTCCAGGATGACTCTTTCCCAATGACTGAGGTTGATATCATCTTCCTTAGAAACCTAAATCTCTAACATGACTCCATTTAAATTACTCACGATGCCTGCCCTGTGCTATTTGAGCATAACTTGCTTTAAATATAGCAAATAAGTGGCAGAAAGTTAAACACCAGGAGATATTTAAACGACAACACCAATGGAACTATGCATTATTCAGCACCAAGATGAGCTGGTGTGTGCATCAAGACAGGTCACTGCCCCTGGGTGACAGCACTCTCACTCACACAGAGCTGGTTCCTAATAATGAAGTCAGGTTTGCCCAAGTAATTTGCATCCTGGATTGGGAACAGGAGCCCACGCTCTGCTTTCCACATAAAGCACATTGTGCTGACTTGATCCCCTGCACAGGGCATGTGCGGATTAATCCTGCTGCCTCCACATCTGCATATTCAAAGATGGCTTTTTTCTGAGAATTCCCCTTATGACAGAGATGACAAAGATATATCCCATTTGGTTCCAAAAGTCTGACCCCTCTACTGTGGCAGTGGGAATGGATCAGGGCATTGTGTCTATTAGTTCCCCTCTCACACCTGAACTGCCCTCCCTTAGCTGAGAGTATGGACCTTCTTCAAGATGGATAGCTAGGGATGTTGGTGCTGCTAAGCTGTAATGTTTCCAAATAGAACCCACAGTGTTCAGTGGCTCCTTCCAGTGCTGACTGATGGAGTAGCATGTGTTTACCACTCTTAGGAGCCCCCTTTTTATCACAATACCAGCTAGGATGATTAAGACAATCGCTGCCAGTAGCTTTTTGAATTTCAAAGTTACAAGAACTGTTTTTTTTTTTTTTTTCTGTCTGGTACTTAGATGAGATTTTTAAATGAATAGATTGCAGGCTATAACATTTTGCTGTCGCCTCATGTCCTCTTTAAAGTTGAATGCCATAACACATGAAAATAGCAACCCTCCCCCCCGAAACACAGTCGTCATAGAAGTCCCCAAAGGAAACTGTTATGCTAGGACCAGCCTGGTGTCTTTGGATGTTGCTCTCTCTCTTCCCTCCTACTGGAGCAATTATGTGAATTGCCTGTCCCCTAGGTCTAGCATGAGAAGTGAATCACAGCTCGCTTTCCTTCTCTCCCACAGCGATGATGAAACATTTGTTAGTGCCAACATTATAAAGTCCAGAAAGTTTGGAGAACTTCCTGAGCTGAACGTGTATGTGTTATCACTTTCCTTTAATTTGAATATTGATTGGGAAATTAAAAACAGTACATCAACAAGAGCTTGTATGTCTGTACACTGGTTTCCATGGGCCAAGACATTAGCTTCTTTTCTTCACTACCATCCAACGATCTTGGGAAATAAGTATATGCATCCCTTTATCAGCAAGTATTCTTCACTGAGCGACAAAGTAAGGTGTTGGGGTAAAAATATCATGTTTATGGTATTTATATAAGGTAATCTGAAGTAAAGTTGGAGTAAGGAAGAATGATCTGTAGCCTTGGGGAAAGGATGTGAAGGGAAGGAGACAGAGACTTTTTAGTGTTCAGAATTTAGTGTTCTTGAAGAATGAACAGGATTATGTTAGACTGAAGTCTCCCTAGTTTTTGGTAGTAGTTTCAGTTAGCTCAAATCAGAAAAGAAAGAATATAATACAAATTTATAACCAAAACTCAAATGGTAAACTCTGTTAATAAAACCACATTTTTAACAGATTTCAAGTTTGCTTTAGAAACATAGTCCATTTCTGTGAAGGGTTTTTATTTGCATTGTTAAAGAAGTGAAATTCTTAAGGAAGACAGTTTACATGAAGGTATGCTAATTCCTTTTTTTTCTGCTATAACAAAATACCTGAAACTCACTTATAGTAGCTTGATGTTCCTGACTTATGCCCCTGAAGTCTGGGAAGCTCAGGGTCCAGGGTCTCACCTCTGCCCTGGGTCTTGTATCATTCTGTGGAGGAAGACAGAAGGGAAACCAAAACAAGAAGAGATCAACCTTACTGCTATAAAGGTACCGACAGTACCAGTGAGGGCAGAACATTCCTGGTTTAACCACCCCTGAGAGTCCCCGCTGTAGTAATTCTGTTACAAAGGAAATTAAATTTCACCCCGAGTCTTGTAGGAGACAGACATTCCAACCAAAGAAAAGTGAAAAAGCAGAATGATAAGTCCATGAAAGAAGGGTTTCCCTGGGGGACATTTTGTGTCTTGAAAACAAGTACAAATAACATAGACTGCATTACAGTGCATAGATCTATTATAGGTTAGTAAGTAAAATAGGACGATCTGAAATCAGCCTCATTAGGAAAGAACTAAAGTCCATATAAGTCTAAGATTTCTTCCTTTGGTTGTGGCAGTCAAGGTGTGTGTGTGTGTGTGTGTGTGTGTGTGTGTGTGTGTATTTAATTTTAGCCTGAAAAAGAAACGTTGAGCTATCACATGTTTATAAGTCTGTCAGAGTACACTTATATACAAGCTTTAGTGATACTGTTGATGTGGATGTATGCAAGATTATTAATCTCTTCAGTTCCTCACCTGTAGAAATATCTACCTTGAATGCTCATTACAACCATTATTGACTTACAATTGAGGAAGGCATGTTATTCCATAAGATTAAAATTTTAGAGGGCTCTGTTATAATTTAGCATTATTAATTTATCTAATCTATTTTCGCATAGTAATTGGCTGAGCTACTCTGGACTAATGATTTGCACCAAATCATTAGCGATTGCTTCTGCCAGGCAGAAATTTAAAAACACAATGATATAAAAATATAGACATGAAGAGAGTTGGCGATGCCAACTGAGGAAGAACTCTTAATCAGGAGCTTCAAATCACTTTCAAACAGAACATAAGAAATTAATTGTGATTCCCTACTCAAGATAGAACAGGTATCCATGGAAAGAGAATTCAAGACTTTGAATGATATTCTCATGAAGAGCTAGGCCACAAGGGACATGTCCAGTTTCATCCTGTTTTCCTCCATATGGGTTCCAGTTCCCCTCAAAGAACCTGCATCTCCACTATTGGATCGGCCCCATTTTGTTTGTGTTAACTAATAGTCTTTTTACAGCAATCAACGGAGTTTCACAGTTGAGTCTTTTCTGTTCAAGTAAATAGATCCTAAAGTCATCCTTAGCTTGTTTTCTATGTCACTAGACTCCCGTTGTCCCTTGGTTTTCTCCTTTGATAATACTTACAATTGTGACGTTTTAGCTGCAGAGTTGAAATGGAGTAGTGGAGGGGGCATTAGGTTTAGAGCCAGAAGAAAATTACGCCAGAATTTGACTGAGGGAAAATTATTTCACCTCTCCGCTCTTTATTTCTTAAGTCATAATATGGGGTTATTCTGAGCCTCCCAAGATTCCCCTGGGAACTGGAAGGGCTAGAGGGGTAAAGTTTGCCTAAGTGTTTGGAGCTTTGCAATCACCCTTGAACAGTTAACTGAGTCCGCATATTCAATGACATTCCAAAATACAGTCAGACTTTTTCCAGACACAGGATTCTGCTTATGTTCTAAGTAAGGTCTTTTGATATTTTGTGCTATTTCACTTTAAAATCTGCATCATTAAAACAACTCGTATTTAACAGTACTAACACATAAGTAAAAAAAAATTAGTAAGTCCACACAGAGGTAACTTAGCTGAAATTCTCTCCTGTATCTTTATAATACTATTTTTTTATCCCAGTCATGTCGTCTATTTTTAAGAGCATATTTCCAAGGTCATAAATGTTTTACATACAAACTATCCAATTAATTTTTATCATAACCTTTTGTATAAATTAGCAACTGGTACATTTCACTGTAGTTTGAAGTGGAAAACACCGAGCTGTCAAGATTTGTAGTAGCAGATTATTCCTGTATGGAAAATGCTTATTTGTAAGTGGGACTGGTCAGCTAGAATATATATATATATATATATATATATATATATATATGTCTTTGGAATAGATACTTTATACAATCTTATCTTTATTTAAAGTTACATTGCTTTTAGGCAGTCTCTGAACTTTTTCTTATTAAAAAGTTTTTTTAATTATAAAAATATAAATTTATAATATAATTATAAATTATAATTATATTAGCTCAGGATTTTTATTTTTTTTATTTTTTTTAACTTTTTTTTTTATTGAGAAAAGAGAAAAAAAAAACAAATTTCCTCCTCCTCCCAGCCTCCCATTTCCCTCCCCCTCCTCCCACCCTTCTCCCCCTCCCCCCACTCCTCTCCCCCTCCCTGTCCAGCCCAAAGAGCAGTCAGATTTCCCTGCCCTGTGGTAAGTCCTAGGTCCTCCCCCCTCCGTGCATTTCTAGGAAGGTGAACATCCAAACTGTCTAGGCTCCCACAAAGCCAGCACATTACGTAGGATCAAAACCCCTTGCCATTGTCCTTGGCTTCTCATCAGCCCTCATTGTTCGCCATGCTCAGAGAGTCCAGTTTTATCCCATGCTTTTTCAGTCACAGTTCAGCTGGCCTTGGTGAGCTCCCAATAGATCAGCTCCACTGTCTCAGTGGGTGGGTGCTCCCCTCGTGGTCCCGACTTCTTTGCTCATGTTCTCCCTCCTTCTGCTCCTCATCGGGACCTTGGGAGCTCAGTCCAGTGCTCCAGTGTGGGTCTCTGTCTCTGTCTCCATCCATCACCAGATGAAGGTTATGATGATATGCAAGATATTCGTCAGTATTGCTCTAGGATAGGGTCATTTCAGGTTCCCCATCCTCAGCTGCCCAAGGAACTAACTGGGGACCTCGGCTTGGGTATCTGGGAGCCACTCTAGGTTCAAGTCTCTTGCCAACCCTAAGGTGGCTCCCTTAACTAAGAACCGTGCTTCCGTGCTCCCCCATCCAACCTTCCTTCATCCCAATCCTCCCCCTTCCCCAAGCTCCCCCCATTCTGCCTCTCTCCCCCCTCTCTCCCCATCTCCCCTTACCCCCATCCCACCCCACCCCCAAGATCTCAATTTTCTCCCCGGCAATTTTGTCTACTTCCCATAGCCAAGAGGACAACTATATGCTTTTCCTTTGGTTCACCTTCTTACTTAGCTTCTTTGGGATCACCAAGTGTAGACTCTGTGACCCTTGTTTATGGCTAGAAACCAATTATGAGTGAGTACATCCCATATTCATCTTTTTGGGTCTGGGATACCTCACTCAGGATAGTGTTTTCTATTTCCATCCATTTGCATGCAAAATTTGAGAAGTCATTGTTTTTTACCGCAGCATAGTACTCTAATGTGTAGATATTCCACACTTTCTTCATTCATTCTTCCATTGAAGGGCATCTAGGTTGTTTCCAGGTTCTGGCTATTACAAATAATACTGCTATGAACATAGTTGAACAAATGCTCTTGTCATGTGATAGGGCATCTCTTGGGTATATTCCCAGGAGTGGTATTGCTGGGTCCAGGGGTAAGTTGATCCCGAATTTCCTGAGAAACCGAAACACCGATTTCCAAAGTGGTTGCACAAGATTGCATTCCCACCAGCAATGGATGAGTGTTCCCCTTCCTCCACAGCCTCTCCAGCAAAGGCTATCATTGGAGTTTTTTATTTTAGCCATTCTGACAGGTGTAAGATGATATCTCAAAGTTGTTTTGATTTGCATTTCCCTGATTGCTAAGGAGGTTGAGCATGACCTTAAGTGTCTTTTGGCCATTTGAACTTCCTCTGCTGAGAATTCTCTGTTCAGTTCAGTGCCCAATTTTTAATTGGGTTAATTAGCATTTTAAAGTCTAGTTTCCTGAGTTCTCTATATATTTTGGAGATCAGACCTTTGTCTGTTGCGGGGTTGGTTAAGATCTTCTCCCAGTCAGTAGGTTGCCTATTTGTCTTGGTGACAGTGTCCTTTGCTTTACAGAAGCTTCTCAGTTTTAGTAGGTCCCATTTATTCAATGTTGCCCTTAAAGTCTGTGCTGTTGGGGTTACACATAGGAAGCGATCTCCTGTGCCCATCTGCTGTAGGGTACTTCCCACTTTCTCTTCTATCAGGTTCACTGTGTTCTGACTGATAGTGAGGTCTTTAATCCATTTGGACTTGAGTTTTGTGCATGGTGATAGATATGGGTCTATTTTCATTCTTCTACAGGTTGACATCCAGTTATGCCAGCATCATTTGTTAAAAATGCTTTCTTTCTTCCATTGTATACTTTTGGCTCCTTTATCAAAAATGAGGTGTTCATAGGTTTGTGGGTTAAAATTCGGGTCTTCTGTATGATTCCATTGGTCAACTTCTCTGTTTTTATGCCAGTACCACACTGTTTTCATCACTGTAGCTCTGTAATAGAGTTTGAAGTCAGGGATGGTAATGCCTCCAGACAATCCTTTATTGTATAGGATTGTTTTGGCTATCCTGGGTTTTTTGTTTTTCCATATAAAGTTGATTATTGTCCTCTCAAGATCTGTGAAGAATTTTGATGGGACCCTGATGGGGATTGCATTGAATCTATAAATTGCCTTTGGTAGAATTTCCATTTTTACTATGTTGATCCTCCCAATCCAAGAGCAAGGGAGGTCCTTCCATTTTCTGGTATACTCCTCAATTTCTTTCTTCAATGCCTTAAAGTTCTTGTCAAATAGATCTTTCACTTCCTTGGTTAGAGTTACCCCAAGATATTTTATGCTGTTTGTGGCTATTGTGAAAGGTGAAGCTTCTCTGATTTCCCTCTCTGCTTCCATATCCTTTGTGTATAAGAGGGCGACTGATTTTTTGGAGTTTATCTTGTATCCTGCCACATTGCTAAAGGTGTTTATCAGCTGTAAAAGTTCTTTGGTGGAGTTTTTGGGCTCGCTTATGTACACTATCATATCATCTGCAAATAACGAAAGTTTAACTTCTTCCTTTCCAATTCGAATCCCTTTGATCCCTTATGTTGTCTTATTGCTATTGCTAGAACTTCAAGCACTATATTGAAGAGGTATGGCGAGAGTGGACAGCCTTGTCGTGTTCCTGAGTTTAGTGGGATGGCTTTAATTTTCTCTCCATTTAATTTAATGTTAGCTGTCGGCTTGCTGTATATAGCTTTTATTATATTTAGGTATGACCCTTGTATCCCTAATCTCTCCAATACTTTTATCATAAAGGGGTGTTGAATTTTGTCAAATGCTTTTTCAGCATCTAATGAAATGATCATATGGTTTTTTTCTTTCAGTTTATTTATATGCTGGATTACATTGATAGATTTTCGTATGTTGAACCAGCCCTGCATCCCTGGGATGAAGCCTACTTGATCATAATGGATAATTTTCCTAATGTGTTCTTGGATTCGGTTTGCCAGTATTTTGTTGAGGATTTTTGCATCGATGTTCATGAGTGAGATTGGTCTATAATTTTCTTTCTTGGTTGAGTCTTTGTGCGGTTTTGGTATCAGAGTAACTGTAGCTTCATAAAAGGAATTTGGCAATGAATCTTCTGTTTCTATATTGTGAAATACATTAAGGAGTATAGGTATTAGGTCTTCTTGGAAGTTCTGGTAGAATTCCGCATTGAAACCATCTGGTCCTGGGCTTTTTTTGGTAGGGAGGTTTTTGATAACCTCTTCTAATTCTTCGCGACTAACAGGTCTATTTAGATTGTTCACCTGGTCCTCGTTTAACTTTGGTATATGGTATTTATCTAAAAAAGTGTCCATTTCCTTTACATTTTCCAGTTTTGTGGCATATAGGCTTTTGTAGTAAGATCTAATGATTCTCTGAATTCCCTCTGTGTCTGTGGTTATGTCCCCCTTTTCATTTCTGATCTTATTAATTTGCAAATTCTCTCTCTGCCGTTTGATTAGTTTGGATAGGGGTTTGTCAATCTTGTTGATTTTCTCCAGAAACCAGCTTTTTGTTTCATTGATTCTTTGGATTGTTTTCTGTGTTTCTATTTTGTTGATTTCAGCCCTCAGTTTGATTATTTCCAGTCTTTTACTCCTCCTAGGTGAGTCTGCTTCTTTTTTTTCTAGAGCTTTCAGTTGGGCTGTTAAGTCTCCAATGTGAGCTTTCTCTGTTTTCTTTAAGTGGGCACTTAGTGCTATGAACTTTCCTCTTAGGACTGCTTTCATAGTGTCCCATAAGTTTGAGTATGTTGTTTCTTTATTTTCATTGAATTCCAGGAAGACTTTAATTTCTTTCTTAATTTCTTCCTTAATCCAGGTATGGTTCAGTAGTTGACTGTTCAGTTTCCATGAGTTTGTAGGCTTTTTGGGGGTAGCATTATTGTTGAATTCTAACTTTAATCCATGGTGATCTGATAAGACACAGGTGGTTACTAATATTTTTTTGTAACTGTGGATGTTTGCTTTGTTACCGACTATGTGGTCAATTTTTGAGAAGGTTCCATGAGCTGCAGAGAAGAAGGTATATTCTTTCCTATTTGGGTGGAATGTTCTATAGATGTCTGTTAAGTCCATTTGATTCATTACCTCCATTAATTCTCTTATTTCTCTGTTAGGTTTCTGTCTGATTGACCTGTCCATTGGTGAGAGAGGAGTGTTGAAGTCTCCTACTATTAGTGTGTGCGGTTTGATGGCTGCCTTAAGTTTTAGCAATGTTTCTTTTATGTACATGGGTGCTTTTAAATTAGGGGCATAGATGTTCAGAATTGAGACTTCTTCCTGATGAACTGTTCCTGTTATGAGTATAAAATGCCCCTCTCCATCTCTTCTGATTGATTCAAGTTTGAAGTCAACTTTGTTAGAGATTAGTATGGCCACACCTGCTTGTTTCTTAGGTCCATTTGCTTGATAAGCCTTTTCCCAGCCCTTTACTCTGAGTAGGTGCCTGTCTTTGTGGTTGAGGTGTGTTTCATGTAAACAGCAGAATGTTGGATCCTGTTTTCGTATCCAATCTCTTAGCCTGTGCCTTTTAATAGGTGAGTTGAGCCCATTGACATTAAGTGATATTAATGACCAGTGGATGTTAACTCCGGTCATTTTTTTAGTCGTAGAGTTTGTGTGTTTCCCTTCTTTGATTTGTGTTGGTGAAGGGTCTCTAGATGTCTGAGTTATTGTGGTCATTGTTGGACTCCTTGGTTAGTGATTTTCCTTCTATTACTTTCTGTAAGGCTGGATTTGTGGCTGTGTATTGTTTAAATTTGTTTTTATCCTGGAAAATTTTATTTTCTCCATTTATAGTGAACGAAAGCTTGGCTGGGTATAGTAATCTGGGCTTGCATCCATGGTCTCTCAGTTTCTGCAGTACATCTATCCAGGACCTTCTGGCTTTCATGGTTTCCATGGAAAAGTCAGGTGTAAGTCTGATAGGTTTACCTTTATAAGTAATTTGGCCTTTTTCCTTTGCAGCTCTTAATATTCTTTCCTTATTCTGTATGCTTTGTGTTTTGATAATTATATGGCGAGGGGATGTTCTTTTTTGATCCAGCCTATTCGGTGTTCTATATGCTTCTTGAATCTTCATAGGTATATCTTTCTTTAGGTTGGGAAAGTTTTCTTCTATAATTTTATTAAATATATTTTCTGGACCATTGAGCTGCACTTCTTCTCCTTCTTCTACTCCTATTATTCTTAGGTTTGGTCTTTTTATTGTGTCCCATATTTCCTGAATATTTTGTGATGAGAGTTTGTTGGACTTGCTGTTTTCTTTGATCAGAGTGTTTATTTTCTCTATGGTATCTTCAGAATCTGAGATTCTTTCTTCTATCTCTTGTATTCTGTTGGTTATGCTTGTTTCTGTAGACTCTGTTTACTTAAATTTTCCATGTCCAGCCGGCCCTCTGTTTGTGTTTTCTTCTTTGCCTCCATTTCAGTTTTCAAGTCTTGCACCGTTTCCATTATCTGTTTGATTGTTTTTCCTTGGTTTTCTAGGGTATCATTCACTGATTTATTCAGTTCTTCAAACTTTCTGTTATATTTCTCATCCATTTCTATAAGGGCATTTTTTACATGCTGTTTAAGGGCGTCAATTACTTTCATGAAGTCAACCTTTTCTACTTCTTCTTGATTAAGGTGTTCATGTCCTCCCGTTGTGAGGTCGCTGGTTTCTGGTGGCTTCATGTTGCTTTTCAGCTTGTTGGGCGAATTCTTGCCTTGGCGTCTACCCATCTCTTCTTCCAAATGCTCCCTTATGGATCTTCTTTACCGGATCAGGTCTCCTTGCCTACCCAATGCTGGATCTCCCCAACGTTGTCTCTCCCCAACGCTGGGTCTCCCCAAGGCTGGGTCTCCTGGCGCCGAGAGATCAGGCCTCCGTGCTGATGGGCAGGTGGCAAACAAAGCGCCTACCCTGCTTGGTGCAGGCAGGCCAAAGAAACAAAGGAACTCCCGCCTGCTTGGGTGCCCCGAGGATTCGGACCCAGTGCCCAGACAGGCTGGGCTGGGTGATGTTATGTGCAGAAAGAGGGCGGTGGGGCAAAGTGGGGAGGGTTCTGGATGGAAGCTGGGTGGGCTAGGAAGAAAGAGGAGGTATGCAGGGAGTGGGGGCCCTGCCGAGAGCTCAAGAAGGATAGGGGGCCAAGGAACCTCTGAACTCCCCTTCCTGGGCTGGCGCCGTGGGGCCAGAAACTCACCTCCCTTAAAAAGTTTTTAAGCTGAATGAGGAAATCTTAATTATGCTTCGTAGATACAAAGTTTTATTTATTTTATTTTATTTTATTTTGGCTTTTCTGTGAATTTAATAACAGTTGACAGCTATGTGTCTAACAGCCCCTCTGCCAGGCACTTCCCGTGTGTAACATCATAGAGTTTTATTTTTATTTTTTTTTAATTTATTTATTTATTAAGGATTTCTGCCTCCTCCCCGCAACTGCTTCCCATTTCCCTCCCCCTTCCCCGATCAAGTCCCCCTCCCTCATCTGCTCAAAGAGCAATCAAGTTTCCCTGACCTGTGGGAAGCCCAAGGACCGCCCACATCTATCCAGGTCTCCTAAGGTGAGCATCCAAACTGCCTAGGCTCCCCCAAAGCCAGTACGCGCAGTAGGATCAAAAACCCACTGCGATTGTTCTTGAGTTCTCAGTATTCCTCATTGTCCGCTATGTTCAGCTAGTCCGGATTTATCCCTTGCTTTTTCAAGGGGTGCACCCACACACTGAGACAATGGGGATGTTCTATCGGGAACTCACAAAGTTTTATTTTTAAATAAATTAAATAAACAAGCAACACTTCTCCGAAAGGTCATTTATTACCATCAACAATACTTATTATGAATAATTTGGAAAGTTCCAGAAGATCCTGTCTGGTTTCAAAAGACAATTTTTTATTTGCTTGTATTGACAGAATCTGGAAGAAGATGTAGGAATGCTTGCTAAAGTGACATTCCAAAACTATTTTGAGCAATGTCATCATGGGTGCAACAGCACCACCAATCTGGACTACACCGAAGTGGATGACACTTATAGGACCGTGTGACTCACGGTGTCCTACTATTTAACAGTTTAACCACAATGTGGTGACCGTTTACATACAATGGATTAACAATGTGGCTTTAAAAAAAAATCAATAGCTCATGTAATTGATCATTTTAGGTAACTGAGCACTGGTCTTTATAGCAATCTATTATGTATGTTAAGAGAGTGGCTGGAGGTAGATGTGGTGTCTGGTTTGGGGGAGGGCCCATAGTACCTTCTCAATAAGTTCAGTAAACCAGTTCCAGTATTATCTGTTTTGCTTATTGCACCTCAATAAAATTTTAATTATGATATTAAAGTTTCTTGGCTTAAAATAAGACAAAATGAATACATTTTACTCTTAGCACTTTAGAGAATCCCAGGTCATTATTTTCCTTCACAAAAGCCTTCCTGGGGATACTTTAAGTTGGCTGTTTATTCTTCCTTTAGGACAAATAAAAATCATTTAATACTCAAAAATAGATAAAAGTTTGAATGTTACAGATGAATTATATTTTTGGCTAGCACACTGATATCTCAGGGATCATCTTCTACTTGAGCTCCGGGTCAGCTAGTGCCAGTTAGTGCCAGATTGAGAAGCAAGTACTAGACTCACCCTGACCAAACACCAGGGCACAAGCAAGAGCTCTTTCATGGGAGAGGCCTGCCAGTCAAGCCTAGTCTCATGGCTTCTCAAGCAGTCTTTGCCTTATTTTTCAGGTCATCTCTGTCAAAGAGTAGAGACACACCATCTCCCAGATACGGCTCATTAACAACAAACACCAAATGCTGTGAACACCTGATTCTGGTCTTAGTCCAGTCCAAATACATGAAAGCCTAGCAAACAAGACTGCTTACTAACATTGAGACAAGAGGGTGTTGGTGTCTGCAGAAAGGCATGGTGTGTTCTTTCTGTGTTGACCTGATTGTCCCAGAAACAGAGTTACCTGGTTGTTATCAGAACATGTCTTACAGTGTTAGCTATAATATAATCACTTTTCTCCTGTTCTTCCAACCTGAACCCCTTTCCTGACTATTACTAATCCTTTCATGAAAGGTATGGAGGTCAGAGGTACCAAGGAAGAATATGTACATACTCCGACTTAGATGATATATCTTAGACAGTATTTCAGCTTAACAGAAAGAATAAAATGTTTGGAAGGAGAAAGACTCCGGTTCAAATTCAAACATCTTACCTTGTAGAATTAGTACGATGACTGCATGTCTCAACATTATTGACAAAAATAAACAGCTGCTGGTATTATTTTATTAGTATAAAACAGCTCAAGAAGATTATGTAATAATATAATATTAATGGAATACCCAAATATATTGTCTATATCTGCTTTTAAATTGGAGTTTTCTCTCATCTGAGTTTACTAGCTCTAAATCCTCAGATGTGATTAGCCTGGAATTAAAGCAGAAACCAGAAAAGTAAAAAAGTAGGCTCTTTTGGTGATAACCAACAGCTAACTGGACTGAAGGAAGAATAACACGCCTGGTGCTAGAAACCTAGCCACTTTCCCAAGGCTGATGGCCATAATGGATCTTAGAGGGGAATCTCATTCTGCTGTTTTACTACATCAGGTAATACTCCTCCTCCTGCTCCTCCTCCTCTTCTTCCTCCTCCTCCTCCTCTTCTTCTCTTCCTCCTCCTCCTTCTCCTCCTTCTCTCATTATCATTTTATTTATTTTTTCATTTTCTATAACAACCCAGTTTCCCCTCCCTTCCCTTCTTCCTCCCCTCCATCTTCCCAATCCCACCCCCAATTCACTCCTCAGAGGGGGTAAAGCCTTCCTTGGGGAGTCAACAAAGTCTCCTTTGTATGCTACGAATATATTTTATTAGCATTGGTTAATAAAGAAGCTGCTTTGGCCTATGGCAGGGCAGAATATAGGCAGGCTGGAAGAGACAGAGAGAGAAAGAGGGTGGAATCAGAGAGACGCCATATGCCTGCCCAAGAAGCAAGAGGTGACAAATCATGAGTCTCGTGGTAAAATATAAATTAGTAGAAATGGGTTGATTTAATATATAAGAGTTAGTTAATAAGAAGCCTGAGCTAATAGGCCAAACAGTGTAGTAATTTATATAGTTTCTGTGTGATTATTTGGTTCTAGGCAGCTGGGAAATGAAAGAGTTTTATACCAAATTGAGGCATGACCAAGCTCCTTTACCCATATCAAGGCTGAGCAAGGTATCATCTCACCATAGGAAATGGAATCCAAAGAGCCAGTTCATGAACCTAGGAAAAGTCCTGATCTCATTGCCAGCCCCCACCTCTTCTCCACCATAACAGATACAGCCACATAACTGTCACCCACCTTCAGAGGGCCTAGTTTGGTCCCATTCAGGTTTCTCAGCTGTCAGTCCAGAGTCTGTGTGTTCCCACTAGCTTGGGTCAGCTCTATCTCTGTAAACCAGAAAATTCTTACATTTTCTTTGCAATAGATGGAGACCATTACAGAAAAATAAAACTGGTTAAAATCCAGAAAGGATTCAATCGTGGGGTGCCCAGCCCCAATGACTGTGTCTTTAACACAACTCCTGGAGCTAAGGTTCAGGGGGTATTGCAGAAGAGGGACAGAGTGATGGTTAGAACCAGATGACCAGGAACTCTGCCATGAGATTGTAATCCCTGGAAATAAACGACAGGGAAGCATCACCCAGTACCTCAACCACAGGGCTGTTTAAAGACGATCCAAAGAATGACCACACCAACAGTCATGTTAATGTGAAGAGGGAAATTTCAGGGGACCCCGCGTCTAAACAAAGAACTAGAGGTAACTAAGAAAGGCTGAGAGCAGAACTTGTCTCCCCTAAGGGTGAGCCCCCAATTGATTATCCAATGGCAATTGATCAGCTCTGAAATCATATACATATATGTATATATATATATATATGTGCAAGACTAAATGAATAAAATTGTGTTTATATATGTAACCATAATGAATAAAAAAGCATCCATGAATTTGAGAGGGAGCAAATGTGGGGAGACACAGGAGGGTTGGAGGGAGGGAAAGGAAGGAGAGAAACAATGTAATTATATTTTAAATTCAAAAAATAAAATTAAGAAATAATAAAATAACCTAGGGTTTTAAACATCACATTGATGATACTTATGATCCTAAACAACTATTTCAGTGAGTAGGAACATTTAAGTTGTCTTTATCTGGTACCGTTTGAATGTCTGCTTTCGTATACCTGTGAGCATTTTTTTTTTTTTCAGAAAGTACTTTCAGATGAAGGAGGAAGGTATAAATCAGGTTACAAAGAGAAAATGCTAGAACTGTCTCCAACTGTAAAATCTTGTATGCCGCAGTCTTCCTTTTGCCTAAACCAACAGATTACTTTAAAAAGTTGTGTGTGGTAACTAATTCGAGATCCACTCCCACACTGACTTGACAATTTTGAATGTTTTCTTCTAAGACACAGATGATCAGTGTCAATAGGTCTCAATGTATCGTGTCAGATTATGGAATTTACTTAATACAAAAGGACATCTGCTCACAAGCAACTTGTATCTCAAATCATTCTCAATGTCAATCTTGTTTTATAAACTATCTTTACAGGACTGATTTCGAATATCTTGCGTTTTTCTGACTTTCCTAATACCCACTGCAGCACCGGGACAGGGAAACACTTCAGCACCTAGAATTGATTGTTTCTTTCCCCGGTCTGTGATGCCTTGGTTTTAAGGTTCATTTTATAAGTTCAATTTGGACACTTTGTTAACCCTCAGGCCACAAAGTATTGGCAAGCGGTGGATTTCGTTTTTCCCATTGGCATAGCTGCCTTTCCAGAAACACTCCCTCCCTTTCTTTTGTTTGAATTGGCTACAGTGTTTCTTGCTTAAGGGATTTACCAGAATTTGGCCATACCTGGGACTGAGTTAAGATCAGGATAGAGCTGGGAATGGGAAGGCTGTAAACTGACCACTGGGTGGGTAACCTCGTTCTTCCAGCTCTGCAGAAAAACACATGCACACGATGAGGCCTGACTTTCAGGGATGGAAAAAAGAACAGAGCATATGGTAAAGTGAAAAATTAATATTAATAAATGGAAAACCTATTTCCCCAACAGACGTTTCATTTTAATATTGTCCTCTACTGGAATGATTTATTTGACTCTCTATTCTACTTGAAATGGGCAACAGGCTAAAAATTATAACGAACACTCAAGAGAAAGAGCAGAAAGAAAATGAACAAAGGAAGAAAGGTTAAGAGGGAAAAAAAGGTCTCTGCTTATCTAAAAAGAATGTAGATTTAAATTTTTGTCCAAGGAACAGTTGCACAGCTGGCTACAAAGACTATTACTTCCCTCTACTCTGAGTGTCAAGTTAAAAATGTTTTTAAAATGCTTAGAAACAGAAAGCATTATTGCTAGTTATTCATGCCTGTATTGGCATGTCTGCCACATTTCAACGACCTCGAACAGTAAAGTGAAACAGACTCCAACCATGCAGAAACCAGAGCTGTTGTGTAAGAATCCAAGGGCTTTCTGAGAAACGGACGACTTTGAAACTGAACAAAAAAGATTAACAGACCAATGCGTGTGTTTCTTTTATTCTTCTTCCTCTATCTAGATCACATAACAGTATGAAGTTGGGCAGAATGATCAATGATCTATTGGTTGCTGAGGTCTTAATTTCAACCTTGCTGAGGCTTTTGAGCCTTGCTCTCCCTCCACTATTTTCTATAGATCTCATCCCACCAAATCACTATGGGAAAAAAATTTCAAATATGCTAAGCAGTTGTCCGTTCAAAGCCTTCTTTCCCTTGCTGTTGGGTTTTCCATTTTATAATCTATTGGCTAGTGACTGAACCTGATTGATTAATACGGCAATAAAAGTGCAACAGGAAACAGGCTTTGGCCGTTGCTCATCGAAGATGGTTGTTTCATAAACAGTGTCCGTCAGCTTACTCTATTCCTGATTCATTTATTCAACAAGCTTGTTTATTTGTACCCACTGTGCTATGGCAGCAGCCCTTAAAATATGGACCAGACCCCAGACTTCCCAAGTCCCAATCAGAAGGCTTGCGAGGTCAGATTTATTTCCATAATAATCCTGGCAACGATGCTCTCTTTTCATTCTCTTTTTCCCACAAGTGTGTCATGGAGTTTTCCAGTGTCTCAGAAGCCTCAATGGAATTACGTTTCTGAGGGTTTCTGGAATGTGCGTTTGTGTATACTGGTGATGAAATTTCCTCCGTTTTAATTTTGAATACAATAAACAGATATTGTCTAATATAACCTATGTAATAGACAAGCTCTCCTTGGGAACCTTCAATAATTTTGAACACGCTCTGGAATCAAACCCTCTAGTGACCCTTGTGCTAGGCGATCTATTAGTTAAAAGTGAGCAGTTTAAGTAAGATGTTGGTGCTGCCTAGGTGTCTCTCTGTGTCCCAGTGTGGGAACTGAAGTTAGGGTAGTGCGGAGACTGTCGTTTATAGTTGAATCATTTAATTAGTCCACCAGTGTTTGGCTGCTGCATCAGTAGAATTAAAAGCGGGTTTCAACTCTATGGATCTGTAGAGTCCTATGTGTCAATGCATAATGCTCATTTCTCAGCATAAAGTCTTATATTTGCATTTATGTGAATATGCTACTTGTTAGTGGTGATTAACAGCCAATCAGAGGTTATGGATTAATGCCCTCATTCTCTGAGCATATGCTATGTCATGGAAAGTCAGAATCAAAATGTGATTTAGTGGTGAAATTTAAATCCAGCGATATCCAAAGAAATAAAAAATAGAGTTCTTAAAAGTGGAGTTCTGAGAAGTTGGAGATATGACTGATGACTTAGTGGTGGAGAGCTCTGACTGCTCTTCCAGAGAACCAGGATTCAATTCCCAGTACCCACAGGGCAGCTCACAGCCACCGGAAACAACAGTTCCAGCGGATTAGATGCCCTCCTTTGGCATCTGCGACCACAAGCCGTGTATGTGATGCATAGAAATGCATGGATACGAAAGAGCCACATCTATATAATAAATAAGCTATTTTAAAAAGAGAATGACATTTTGATGTAGGTATGTATTTGTATATTTTTAGAATTGGAACGTCAATCTTTCTTTTTGGCTCTCTGTTGTATTTTGTCTCCAATAGCTGTTTACAAGGGCCCCAGGGTATATCTGAGGCATTTTGACAGCGTGTATGAAGAAAGCATAATTCCTATCCTCAGAAAGCTCACAATTTGCAATGCAGAATGCATGATGGCCAGGGAGCAGAGGTGATTGTTCTATGGTGTGGAAGGGCCCATACATACATGGGCACACAGGGCTAAAGCACCTGGTCTATATGGGCCAGGCAAGTAACATTATTGGATATTTTGTAAAAACCACTGAGATGGGATTTCCCTTTGTATGCTGTGACTACGATTGGTTAATGAATAAAGAAACTCGCTTGACCTATAGCAAGGTATAACTTAGTTAGGTAGGGAAAACTGAACTGAATACTGGAAGAAAGGAGGCAGAGTCAGAGAGAAGCCATGTAGCTCCACTGGAGAAGGATGCTGGAAACTTTACCCAGCAAGCCACAGCCACGTGGTGATACACAGATCACTAGAAATGGGTTAAATTAAGATATAAGTGATAGCCAATAAGAAGCTAGAGCTAATGGGCCAAGCAGTGGTTTAAATAATATAGTTTTTGTGTGATTATTTTGGTTCTGAGCTGCGGAGTGGTAGGGAAACGAACTAGCAGCCTCCTACAACAAACCACCTTTTGTTTATTTTCTAAGTTTGAAATATGAAGTTTTCTTAGTTTTTATTATAAGACTGAAATACACAAACATTTAACTAAAAGCTTCTGGTTTTTAAGGCTGAAAAATGAATTTGTTAACAACTGAAATTAACACCAGGAAGCTAAACTGAGACCTGCCCTTGGTGTGGGAACTAAGTTGTTGGTTTGTAAGCAGGGATAGCATGATGGGTTTTCATTTTATGACAGCAAATCTGGAGGCATAATAGAGGACAGGTGGAAAGAGGATCTTCTCAGTTCTAGCCATAGGGATGGTAAGACCTGATCATAGTCTCTGTGAGAACCAGCACTTGGAAAGCTATTCAACCTTATATTAAATGGATAGCAAGAGCCTAAACATTTAATTCTTGGAAGTTTTTATTTATTTATTTATTTATTTGTGACACACACATACTGGGATTTTTTTTTAAGGAGTGAATACAACTACAAAAACTCCTGCATCTAAGGTTCAGGAATCATTTTGGAATAGGGAGTGGTGAAATTATAAAAGTAAGAGGATCAAGGAGTTTGCTATGATATTGTGTTTCTTATGAATGTCAGAAGTTATATCCGTAAAGTCTCACCAACGTGACTGCCTAACCATTGACAAATGAGGACAATAATAGACATGCTAACATGAACAAAATACATGAAGCCTCAGCCCTATAAAAGCAACTAAGGAAAGTTGAGAAAGGGAGAAATATTATTCCTTGTAACACACAAATTAGTTGCCCAATATAAAATGGTCAGCTATGAAAACATACATACATGGAACATTATAAAGACTGGTCAGGTTGTAGTTATTAATGAAAAATGAATTTGAACGATAGGAAGAAAAGGTATATGGGAAGACTTGGACAAAGACAAGGGATAGGAAAATGAGGTAATTATATCACAATCTCAAATTTTTTTTTTTAAAAAAGAGAATTAACAAAGACCAGTTTTCTTATTTGTAGGAAAAAAACATCCTGGTGAAGATGCCCACATGGCAGAAAGCCACCTCTGTTAAGGATAGCATCACTATTGATCCCACGGCTCTGGGATCCTCAGAAGCAGGGGGCAGAGACTAGCATGAAGATGTTACTTAATCAGGCTTGTTAGACTATTTGCTTTCCAGATCTCAACCCGGATATTGGCAGATGCCTCTAGCTGTACCACATACCTGATGGCCTTCTTCCCGCAGAACGAAATGTTTGAAACAAAAGTACTTTTGAGCTTTGTGCAAAGTTAATGCAAATGGGACTTTGGCAAGGATTTCCTCAGAAAGTTGCTCAAATTCCCCCTCACATTTCTTCCTGCCTTGCTGGTTTGGATAAATAAAATATTTATGATTTGGTAATAAAATCTCCCAAATACTAAACCCTTTCATATGTCCACAAGGTGTGGGAAACTTCAGAAGGACTGAAAATAGTAGGACTTCGTTGAAGTCTTAGAGTGAACTGGATCAGTCCAGAGTTCCCTCCTGATGTTGCCAGCAGTTAAGGACATATGTGGTCTTTTGTTTGTTGTCCACTTTTGGGGAAACCATCAAGCTGTGTCCACACCAGAAAACTCTACCTGTTGAAAATTTGTTTTCAAGTTCATATGTGGATTCTTTAGATTACATTCATGATCAGTTTGATTAGCCATGTTGGTTTGGTAGATTGGGAGACGAACTAAATTTATTTTCATTAATCCTTGCCATTGATGTTAACACCCAACCTAACTACAACTCTAGGTGAACCCAAGGGACAACACACTACCTGTGAGACAACATAGGCCTCTCTGGACCCAAGCCTGCTCAGACTGTTCAAGCTTTCAGATCTGCATTTCCATGCTTTGTTGATTTTCTATGTTGTAAAATGTGAAATTTAGAAGAGCATGCAATTTCAAAGAATTTGCCAAGGAAGTACAGGTGAAATGGCTTTAGTCAAGTGTCTAGGATACAGAAAATGTTGACTATCATTGCTCTTGCCATTACTGGTGTTGATGATGCTGTTTTGACTCTACACAGAAATGTTCGAAAACAGATGTTAGCTAATGTAGACATGGAGTCTGATTGAACCAGTGTGCCTAGCCAGCTGCTATTAAAGGATTAACAGAGGCCTTCGTTGGCCACCCTCAAAATGTATGTTGTCTTATTTTTTCCTAGGTAGCTAAAAATTAAAATAGGCACATTTGCTAACATTTTGTTAATTTAAGAAAAAGTTAGGTACTTTGTTAAGAAATGAATCATGCAAAAGAAATCTTGGGTTTTTGGTTGTTGTTGTCTTCATTTCTTTCTGTTTTTTCAATCTGGAAGCCAGTTACAGGCTAACTTTACTCATTTGTACCAATTCATGTCTGGAGACATATCTGAATGGTTGCTTCAAGGCCTCCAGATGCCATTGGAGAGATAAATGATACCACTGGCTCCAGAAAAATCAATAATCTCATGTGTTTGAGCACTTAACTTCGGGAACTCTTTGTTTATTCTCAACTTCCGTAGGAACAAGTTGACATATGGATGCTTAAATCAAGTATTTGAAGCTAATATAAATGACTGGACCCTTGCATGTGCCATACCCACAAACTCGCCAACTTGCTTTTCAAGGTTCCTACACTAAGATATTCAATAAAGGTCATTTAGAATGTATTTAAAAATTTTAACACTTCAACTTTAGTTCTTGAAATAATTTGGGGAAGTATAACAGAATGCATTATGCAACTCTGTGGTGACATAAGCAGATGTTTTACATATTTGTATAGCTCTATTATATATTTGTATAACTGTAGAATTAAATGGAATTACTGTGTGTGAAATTTTTGAAATATTTATGTAATTTCTGGTTTTACCTCTCTCTCTCTCTCTCTCTCTCTCTCTCTCCCTCCCTCCATTGCACTCCCTCTTTCTGTCTTTCTTTGTTTTTTAAAAAACAGGCATTTGAAAAATAAGATCCCTAAATTTTTGGCATTGAGATCATGCTGCATGGTATGTCTCTAAGACATACAATATCTCTAAGACAGATACATGAGAATAACAATGAACACTTAAACTTCTTTTATAAAATATTAAATATTCTAAATTTTTATTTTATTAACTGTTCAATATATTTTGATCATATTCTTTCACCTCTGTCAACTCATCTCAGATTCTGCCCACCTTCCTACCCATCTAACTGTGTGTGCTTTCTCTTTCTCAAAACCAAACACCAAAAAACTAAATCAAGAAAAAAAACCTAATAAGATAAAACTATCTTAATGTTTGAATTTTTTGATAATAAATGTAGCAGCTAAAGAAATAAGACATGTAGTTCACTTGGGGGACATGAACAACCATTTTAGTTTTATTGAGTTGGTGATCCTTTTGTTCATAAACAGAGCCCTTTCCCTTAGTCCTGTCTCAAACTTCAGTTTGACTTCACAGCCCTCCAGTCCATATGTCTTTATTTTACTTTGTTCTGTGCTTAGCATGTTCTTATGAGCTATGGAAATTAAATGTGTATTTCACAGACTACATGGCGATTCCTGATCATGTGCTAAGGGGTTAGCACAACACAGCTAGACACTTCTTTAAATTTCTGTAATTCTTTCTTTATGCAACCAATATCTAACAGGAGCAAATCACATGTCAGCCACAGAAATCTGTCAGCTTATGAAGTATTCATTGCATATTATGGTTTGAAACAGTGTCCCTTTGATGACAAAGATAATGAGACCATCAGAAGAACAATCAAATCAAGAGCCACAAGAGTGCTGTTGAGGACCACACAAGCTTACTAAAGAGAATTTTCAATAATGTCCTTCTATTTAAATTTCATTTATGTCTCAAATTCTCTTCAAGTACATAATTTTAATACTCACTTTAAACACATAATTTTAATAACTTTTTTTAAATTAAAAATTTCAGCGTAGACTATTTGACAGCATCAAAAAGGCACAAACCAGAAAAAATGCATCTGTTTATTATTCTACTATTCAATATGCTTCTAGTGTCATTTTCATTGCTTTATTTCTCTGATTTTATTCCCAAACCAAACATGCATGACCTGTATGAAGCAACATGCTAACGGTTTACCCACCAGAAGCTTTCCAGGAGAAAGGCAGTCAGAACATCAGGATAGTTTATGTGAGGTCAACAAGAGGGCCTAGAACCGTACATTCTCATGGAAACTACCAAATTCTGACCTCTTGTGTGCTTGTGTATACATATCAGCATGTGTGAAGACATAATGAACACATTCTGTTTACGACCATTTATAAAACTTACTCCTACAGGTAATTCAGAAAGCTTAGTGCTTTATCTGAGGGACAGAGGACTGACCGTCTCTCTAAGGAATGACCTGCAAGGTGAGAGCTAAGCCTGAGGACCGAGTCAGAGACGGAAGACTAGCATGGCTGGAGCTTGCTGACTGAGAAAAAAGTAAGAGCCATGAGGTAGACACTGAACTACAGCTGTGTCAGCATAATGTAATTTTACAATGAGAAATAGTAAATGTCTGTGGAAGAGATTCATTTCTGTGAGGGGCATTACTTAATTTTCTAAAATTATTAATAATACTTCATTGATCAGTGCATTTTCAATACAAAGGAAGGCTTTGGACCAAAACCTACACTGTGAACCCAAGACGACATGGGAGAAGACATTTGAGCAGGATAGAAATAGAAATGTGAGAAGTTTCTTGGAAATTTACTACAGGGATCATGGAAGCAATCCTGTAATGGGAACAAGACTGAGGAGTCCACCATGGTAAATGTCAAAAGTACAGGGGTCTCCACAAGTAACTTCTAGAAGAGGAAGAATAAGCTATCAGAAGACATCTAGTTGGTGCAGTTTTCTTTCTTGTCGCTAATACTGGACAACATTTTAATAAAGACTTCACTGATTATTCTCCCTTCAAAATCAAAACAAAGCCATCTAAGAGTGTTAAGCACAACTCAAACTAGTGGGAGGTGTCTGGAGGGACAGACATTTGGGGCCGTCTCATCTGTCAAGTGGATGACTCTATCCTTAATGTATGTAACACTGGCATTTATGATGAAAGCTTTCCTCTAAGTTAGAAAAGGAGACTTTATTTAATGTAGGAAATTATAACCCTTTTCTATGTGGGAGGTCTCTCTCTCCCTTTTCTCTTGAGAAGTCAGTATACTTGAACAGTTTCTCCATATCAATGGAGAGATATGGAGTCTAGTGTAAGATCCTAATAACGTTGAAATGGCTATTCAGAATGAAGCATTTCTGCTTACATGACCACTAAGTTAGTGTTTATTATAAGTGACAGGATGTGTATGTCTGTGGGTATATAGACATTACGTTGGGGAATGGAGGGAAACTTGAGTTTTCAGCGAATACCGCAGAAAGGGATTTGCTTTGTTTGAACAACCAAATGTTGAAAACCGGCTGTGAGAATGGAAAGTTCTCAATGACCACTTGTCCCTCCAAGACCACTCTCCCAATCTAACACTGGGGTATTGAAAGAATTCCTTATTGAATTCCCTGCATCGCGATTATTTCCAAATCCATCCTTACTATTTCTGTCAAGACCCATCTTCCAAGACAACAACAGAGCTAGACCATGTCTCAGGATAAGTTCTAAACATCTTGGGAGAATAGGAGGAGAAATAGGCTGAAGAAAGGAAGAAGACCAATGTCTATTGATCAGTAAACAAGAGAAAGGCATGATCTTGATATGTATGAGCTCCTTCTTCTCCTACTGCTATTAGACCTTTTTAAACAGTGCCTAGTTATTGGATAAAATTGTACTCCAGTGACAATTACATGTTTCTAGAACTAGACTCAGAACTCTGTAAGTAAAAGGAAAATAATTTGGTCATTTTAAAATTTCTTTCTCTGTGTGGCATGCAGTAAGATCTTGACAAACAAAAGAAGTTTCTCCTTTTCTGCTCTCTTCACGTCCAGTGAGCGGCTACCCTAGAAACAGAATGAGTCGAAACTAACCACTTCACTCCTGAGTACGAGCTCTGTGCTCCCACGTCTGTTTTTACATGCCAGTTTTGTGAATTTAAGCATGGTTCCTTAATTCAGGTATGTAACATGTACCATTTTTACATTTTATTGTCTGCATTTGAGAAACAAGAAGTAATCATAAGAGATTTGAAGAACTTTTGCCCATATGAAACATAATATAGCATTGTGTGTGAAGTATTGCATGTGATGTCCAACTCATATTAACTTTTTCAGGAAATAGGGAGCAATTCTATGGTGGTACATAAATGTCTCACGTCTCAAAGGCCTACCAACTCTGTCCCACAAGCATCCAAAACATTTTACAAGTAATATTACAGAATTGCTTCATGGGGTGGCTTATACCTATAATCCTAGCATTCAGGAAGTAGAGGCCTAAGGATCACTGCAATCTTAAAGCCAGCCTAAACTACAAAGTAAATTTTAAGTCAGTTTCTGAAGATTTCTATCTGTCTGTCTGACTACCTATCTTCCATCGATCATCTATCTCTTTATCGATCTATCATCTGTTAATCATTATCTATCAATCACCTATCTATCCATCTATATTTATAGCTATCTCTCATCTATAGATCTAATCTATCAGTATAGCTACAGTTATTGTCGATGAATGCAATGATGTCAGAAAGAAATTAGTTCAGGCTTTAGAAAACTCAGAGGGCTATAAAAGTGAATCATTTTCTCAACATAATCTACAAAATGGGTGGGGATCAGTCGCTAGAATTCATGGCTGTCCACTGGAAAAGCAGGAACATTTTTTTCCCCAACTGATAGATTTTTTTCTTCCTAAATTTATAAGTGAGGTTGCCTCTGAGATCACATTATTTTTAATGGTTGTCATTATTATTATCCATTTAAATTCAGAGGAATTTAGTTTGAAGAGAAACTATAACCTTTCTTTATTTTAATTCACATTTTGTACAGGAAAACCATGACTTGCAGGTTCAAAGGAGAAAGCCTTTAAAAGGGCTTGTAAAAGGCCTCATAGGCTTCTTGGACATCAAATAGCTCAGCAAAAGAGCATTATGATGATTTAAATGTAAATGAATTAAAAACATATGGATCACATTCCCTGAGAAATACACATGGGTTTGGAAATTAAGGGAGAACTGCCTGACAAAATGCACAGTGCTTGGTTTAGCACAAAAATGTTGGAATAATGGCTTCAAGTTTTTGCCAGATCTCGAAGGCCACAGGTTTGTCCTAGGGACATTTTCACCAAGCCTGTGGGTTTTGAGGTTGCTTGGCTTTGAGACTCATGTTAACCTGTCAAAGCCAGCTCCTGCTGCCACAGCTCCTGAGTCCTGCCCCACATGGTGTATTGGGTATGTGGTCACCAAGAATTACTAAGTTCCAAGCCAACAAAAGGAGTGGGTATGGGAAAAGATGCTGGGATTTCTCCCTCAATCTTCCTTTTTCCCCTTTTCCTTCATCTTTTTACCTTGATTCTTTATTTGTTTTTTATTTTCCTCTTTCCCCATTCCCAAGAATTTTGTTTATTCTCTTAAGAAGAATTATCACCAGAAGTTATCACCAGCATGTTTATCATCAGGGAAGTCCCTGAGAGTTGGTAGAGTCAATTATCCATTGTCCAATGACTCCTTTTCTTTAGACCCAGCCATCACAGATGGAAACAGGGGAGGCTTTTCCCTAAACAGCTCAACTTTTACCAGGGCATAAGAGGAAGTCCTGGCTCTCGGGATGCTGTGTTTTAAATGTCCTGTGGCCTCTGGAAAGTAGCATCTCTTAAACCAGCTTATTTTAAAAAGTAATTTATTGTTATTAACTTTGATTCTTAGTATAATTAATTAATTCCTTTCCATCGAGTTGGCACATGGACTATCAGAGACTGGAGGCTAATTTATTGCTGTCCAGCACTGATAGAGGCAGGTGTCACAGTAACGAGATCTGTGTGTGTGTGTGTGTGTGTGTGTGTGTGTTACAGAATATACTGCCTCTTGATAAGCAGTTGCAGAATGGATAGTTAAATCCATCCGCCTGGATTTGCTTCCCATATGGAACTAATTGCCTCTGGAATAGTTAAAGCCAAAAGATCTCTACAATTTCAAAAGCCTCTCTTATCTTTCTCAGCGTATGGCTGTTGACAGGAGTGAAACGTATCTATCCTCATTTATTATATCGGTCTCATCGAGTGCAGACGTGTTGATGGGGACTGTTACAGAACCAGATGGTCCAAGTTGGTCTTTTCTGTTTCAGGCATTCTCTCTGCCTGATTTTACAAGTCCAGACAAAGGCTGGCCCGCGCTTGGGCTGATCTTCTAGGATCTATGTTAAAGCCTCGTTCAGCCTCCTGCTGGTCCTGAACTGGCCAAACAGCAGGTTTCTGTGTCCCTTTCCTTCTGTAGCAGAAGAACACATGCTTTTAACATGATCTGTTACAGTGCTGTTAGCAGCTCACAGAGAGGAGCCTGTCTGTCTTTAGGGCTCTTGTGAGTCCAAGGTTTTTCCTCTGATTGCTACAATAGCGCTACCTTCCCATTTTCTCAAGCTGCATAAACCTAAAATCTTGACTAGCTGTTCCGTTTCTCTCCTCTTTTGTTATTATTATTTTTTGAGATAGGGTTTCTCTGAGTAAGAACAGTCCTGGCTATCCTGGAATTAGCTCTGTAAACTAAAACTGGCCTTGAGCTCACAGAGCTCCGCCTGCCTCTGCCTCCCAAGTGCTGAGATTACAGGCGTGCACCACCACTACCTGGCCTCCTCCTAGCGTTTTTATCTAAACTAATAAAGAACATACTATATAGGCAATTAGTCTTCTAGTCATCCCTAGATGCATTCTCAGGATGCTGATAGTCATATTATTTAATATTTCTGCTATGTGTACTTGTGTCAGGAACAAGCACTTTAGGCGTATGAACTCAATGCATCTCCCATCCACCTTAGCCAGCGTCATTATCATCCCACAACACAGAGAATGAACATGGGGGCTAGGTAGGTTTGTCCTGGAAGACTCTTCAAGTCAAGAGCAAGTGGACTACATATGGAGAACCAAACATGGATGGATTGCTCACTGCAAAAAGATCTTTCCTACCCCTGCCTGCCTTTCAGCATATATTTCTTCTTTCCTCTTCACAGAATGGGTGGGAAGCTATGCAGAAAAAAAAAACTCCATCTACAAAAGTTTGAAACCTTGGAAATGAAATGGAAAATGCTGAGCAGGGAGAGGAGAGTCTCCACAAAAGACCTTGTGCTGTGTGGAAAATGGTTTGTCCTTCCCGTGACAGTTTCTTCGTCCTTGAGCTGATATTCTAGAGTGCCTACCTCACAACATCATTGGTGAAGGTTGACACACAGTTGTTAAAGCATTGTTTGCCTCTGTGGCTAATACTTACTGAAGCCAAATCAGTTACAGTTTTTCTACGAAGCCTACCCATTCTGCATTTCTCATCTTGCTTGGCATCAGCAGTAAATTTCAGTACACGGTTGTAGTCCAAGTGAAAATTCTGGGAACTGGCCTTTCATTCCTCCCATCACCTCCAAAATAATCAATTTTAAAAACTCTTATGATTCTTCCTCCAGAGTATCTTGTTCATTGGAATGATGGCTATCAGTAGCTTTCCTTATGAATAACTCATGAAATAATTTTATGAATAGCTTCCAATTTCTTGAAATAAATTTCAACCCTATTGTGGATGCAGTAGTTTTGTTTGCTTTTCCTAAATATACTGTGTACACAGTTCCTTGCCTCTGGGATGATGACCATAATTTTTACTTTATCTGATAGATCTTTCTGAGAGAAGATTGCACGGTCTAAACCCTCAGCTCTTAATCTCTTCAAGTCTCTAACCTAAGATAATTGAACATAGCTCAGAGCAAAACTTCTGTGAGAACAGCAAATGGATACATCTAGACCACTTAGCCTCGTGTTTGGCTTCTCAATGTGACCTTGGGTAATTTAGTTAACATCTCTTTTCTTCTTTTCTACTTTTATAAGACATGAATAGTACCTACAGCTCTGTGATGTGAGACCTGAATCACCCAGCACCTGTAAGGTGGCGCAGGATGGCGCTTATTATCTCTGTCTCCTCTTCTTATTATTTCTATAACTCCCTTATAAAATTCCATGATGCTAATTTGTGAGTGAAGAGGATTTGGAGAATTTATTGCAGTATATTTCATATAGTCTGAAAATAACATGGCATTGGAACAGCACTTTTAAGGCAGAGACCAAAATATCATTGCCATTTGAAATCATCCCCATGGCCTCTGCCTTCCTGCTCTCTTTGTCTCTGTCGTCTGTAGCCTGTATCAGGAGAGACTGTGACAGTGTGATACAAGAATTATCTGGATATGAGTCTGTGTTCCCTTTGGTGGGTATAAGTCAGGAGTTTCTGATATTTTTTTTAATCCATTTTAACTTCCTTATCCTTTCCTCTCCCTCCAGCTGCCTCCCCTGAGCCTGGCCACCAGACAGCAGGCCGGAGAAGTTGACTGAATGCATTCTGAATCGGGTAATGAGCCATTGTCCCACCTTTGCGGCTGCCTTTACAAACACCTAAGGTTTAATTTGGGACTGTGGCTGAGTTGGATGAGCTTCAGAGACCAGAATGTTGTCACAGCACCAGGGACCCCACAAACTTGGCTCCGAGAACATTTTGACGAGAAAAATGTCTGCATTTCACGATACCTGCGTGTTTACTCCTGGCTCTCCTCAAACACAGTGGGGCTTTCATGTGGTCTTACACTTGCTTATTGATACCCAGTATTTTTCTTGTTGGGCCAAGTGTGGCAACGTATTATTTATTTGACACTGCAGTAATCTATTCAATTGGATGGAAAAGAACATATTAGTCAAACGAAACTGATGTCTGGTAGCCATGCACACTCACCCAAATAATCTTCCCTTGGATCCTGTTCACAGCTGCTTCTCCAGCTGCTTGACACCCAGCCACATCTGCACACAGGGGTTTATTTTCCCTGGCCCTGCTGGGATGCTAAAATCAACTTTCCGATTCAGCCTCCACCTCAGCCTTTAGCCGTTGGACAATAGCGATACTGTGTGATGGTTCCCTGGGACAGACTAAGAGGGATGACTGTTCTAATAGCACTTTATGACTCCTCAAGATGGACTGGAAACATCACCACAAGTAGCAGAAAGGTACTCGCCAAGGAGTGGGGACGCCTGCGGAGTAAGAATCTGAGCTGGAATCAAAACCACGAGCAGAAACAAGGGCCGAGGTCCTCCAGTGTCAATTCCAGGAACCGGAGAGGAAGCTTGAGGACATGGCCATAGGGGCTTTCAGAAATGTGCTAATTGTGCAAGATTCACCACTGGTGAGGGAGATGGGATAAAATCGCCAGAAAACTGGATGACTAAAACCTGGGCTCCTGGCTCGAGGGATGAGTCTCAAGAGCTAAAGGAAGCAAGGCAACATGCAGTAGCTCTGCTTTCATTGCGGTCTTCATTCTCTTCCTCTCTCTGTCTCTCTCTATCACTCTCTGTCTCTCTGACTCTTTATCTCTCTCCCTTGTTTTACTCCTGCTTTGGAACAGGGAAAGCATAATAAGCCCATAAGAAGAGCTTTCTTATCGGAGCATATAGTGCATTGCAGTAGCTGTGTTTAGGATCAAAATCCACAAGATTGGCATATGTGACTAGAATTTCATTGATCAGATTTAGCTTTCAAATTAGATGACCAGAAAGGTCAGCTGTAGTTTTGTGTCTTGAGTCTGGACAATGAGCAGCATCTGAAATCCATTTCTAAAATCGTCGTGGAATGAAGCAAGGTCCTGGTAGAAAATGCTCACTTTTTAGGAGCCAAAGCAAAGCGACACAAAAATCCCCCAAACACTAGTCTATAGTGAGTCACGAATGAGAGACATTTTCGATCCGTATTCAACTGTGATAGTAATACAAAGGATTTATCACCTAGGCTGGGCGAGTCTTCAGGGATATCTCAACTAATGTGTGAGGAGTTGTGTTGTGCCGACGCAGACTGCCAAAAGTTGTGTACTCATGAAAACCCAAAGGGCCTTCTGGAAGAGATGCCACAAACCTACCATGACTTCTTAGAACCAAGACTTGAATGAGGACAAAGGCCGCCTTAAGCCTTGGAGCTTGTAACCTTATATCAGAAGGAGTTCATTTGGGGAAAAAATTTTATATATGCCAATGAAATTGCACATATCGAATGCCACATTCTAAAAACAATCAATTGGTTGTTCCTTCTAGAGTGATGTTCAGAAGGTTTCAGAGGCTCTAAGAAGACCCTATGGGGAAATAGAGCAATACTTGCCCTCTAACAGTAACTGGGTTTACTGTTTTCCCATTGTGGAAAGAGAAGCACTTGGAGATGTAGTGGGGCATTTTCCAATTCAAATGGGATCTTTTCTGTCTGGAAAACCAGCTAGGATTTTTGTAAGAGCATGAGTAAGTAAATTGAGCCGTGAATAAAAATGATTATATAAAATTGTCATTCGAATTGGAAAGATACATTCTTCATGTCACCAAACAGTAAGAAGAAAAACAAGGATGAAGTCAAGGCTCCCATTTGCTCTCCAGCCCCTACTGTCTCTTGTCTCACTATCTTCATTTTGGAGCATGTTAGCATAAAGTCTCCCTCGCCATATGCCTCTTGTCTGAGTGAGAATGCAGTTTAGAAAACGGGTCTCTTAGTGGGTTCTTGAAGAATTATGTGTAAAGAAGAGTTGGAATTTGTAAAAGATACATTATGGAAATAAATTTAAATACAGTCTTTTATGTGCCTTTCTCTATTCGAGATGTGGAATATAAAGATAATTTTCTTTGACTTGTGTTGCAGTACTAAAATCAAAAGAAGAGATTAAATCTGTATATGAATAATACCAATTTATATAACATAACGTAATACTTAGAAAAAGTTATTATCCAGTAGTGGGATAGTATATAGGATAACTTATTAATATATGAACTTTGAATTATTATACAAAGTTGTTTGTAATATGTGTGTGGTTGTGAATAGTACAGAAATGTATATAAACTTTAAGAAAACACTCACGTACTATTAAGAAGGAGTAAAAACCATGGAAAGCACATGGTAGCACATTAGTCATGATTTCAGCAAAGGGGAGGAGGCTGGGAGCCACCACCAAAATAAGAAGGGACAACCCTAAAGTAAATAAGAGGTCAGGAGTTACACTTAAGCATGATGACAGGCATGGAAGTCAATGACTAAGAAGTGGGACAAGTTGTCACTGACAGGTGGACCTCGCATTGGTAAAATCCACCAGGAAACCCCCTCGTTCTATCTAAGTTTTCCTGGAACACCACACTGCTTACATCTAAAATCTTTACAGCTTTACCTTTGACTCCAAACACGTAGCGATGTGGTCTTATATACCGTTTTCCATTACATGCCGCTTCTTAGACTTAGATTGGCTGACCTTCTGGTTATTACTTACATTAGCAGATGAAGGCTTCAGTAGACATGGCTAAGGGGGGCATATTGTACAGCATAGACAGGAATTTCCACCATTGTAGAACACTACATTGGAAAGCCCTGATCTAAACCACGGGGGAGACGGTATTTCTGTCACTGTAGGACATTACATTGGAAAGCCCTGGTCTAGAACACAGGGGAGAAGGTCCTGGTTTATGGAACTAGCTTTCTAAGGACACACAGAATAGTCTTTATTTCTTTCTGTTGTTTTTCTGACATTCCTTACTCAAGTCTCAAAGCTGGGCATATACAATAAATACTGGGGTGTAGACCTGCTTCTGCTGTTGTTTGGTGGGATAGCTGGCTATAGAAGCCACTGCAAGTTTTTGTGGCTTTTGTTGTTTTGTTTGCAGGGCGTTGCTTTTGGTTTCTTTCAAGTCAGAAATCATTAAAACTTATGGTGATCTTGGCCTGGGTGTGATTCTAGGTTTTAGTTGTTTGTTTGTTTTTAGCCTTCAAGATGCTCTTCAAGGTCAGAATTTCCATTGGCCTTTTGACCAATGATCACATTGAAATGTTAAAAAAAAGAGAGACTCATAACTAAAACAGAACAAAACTGCAAAAAAAAACCCTGCTCCCCAGACACAAGCTGGGCTGTTACTACCATGCATTTACTACTTGGGAGAAGGTAGAGGCACAGAGAATTTTATAGTATAAATGGTTGAAGTGAAGGGGTAGGGCCAGGTCCAAGGAGATGGCTCAGCAGGTAAAGGACTTGCTCCTAAGCCTAGTGTAAGTAAGCGATTTCTCTGTTGCGCATGACCAATTCTAGATATCACGCCATTTTTGTCCCTTGGGTATTCAGTTGGGGAGTAGTTCTTTGAAGAGTTCTATGAATTCATAAATTCCTTCACTGGTCCCAAACATTTCAAGCTGAATTCTAGCAACTCAACATCAATATCAGTGACTTGAATGCCCAGGGGACTGTCCAGGACTTGAAAATATGAGGTGGGAAGCTTCTTATCAACGTTCTGAAGAACAAAATCAGCTTTGCAGCTTGTTAGAGGTGTTTGCCTCTAATCTCTCTTTTCAGGAAGGTCCACCAACGTTCCTGTGACTTTTGACCCAGAACAGTCCTGGTCACAGAAGAACTGCATAGATACAGGGCCAGACATAGTTTGCTCTCACCTTTTCCTCTGCTCCATTTCTAGGCTCATGACGGCTCATGACTGTAAGGCTGGACAATGTCTCAGAGATGTCACTCTTATTCACAAAATACAAAATGCTGCATACACTGTGGCTTTGCTAAGATTTTCTTGATTTCAGCTACAGTTAACAGGAAAGAGTAGACAGAAGTGGAGAAAATTCAGTGTTCAAATTTATATTGAAGGTAAAACTCTCAAAATCGCTGCATCAGCTGTGAATAGCTCATCTTCACCCACTGGGTTGTCATATTTTTTTTTTTCCCGAAAATTGGCTAAAGTTATGCTATCCTGTAGCAGTCTTTATCTGTTGATGATCAACAGTCATTGTTTGGAGACTGCACATTCCAAGTTTTGAAATCTGATTGGTTTTAATAAAAAAAATATAATAAAACCTCTCTCTACCGGAGACTTCATCGTTTCCCTATCATCTCAAAACTGCACAAGCCCATGAGGGATGGTTTCATTTTTGAAGAACATACTTTTCCTCATCCTGATTACTCTTCCCTTTTGGATTTCTTTCTGCCTTTGGAAAACTCTCAGAGCGTATTAGTGATAGTAGTCTACTCCAGGACATCAGGAGACCCTTGTGTTTATAGAAGTGGCATCAAAGAAGCCAAATCAGGAAGATAAGGATGTTTCAGACTGCCTGTTCTAGGCCAGCTGAAACTTAGGGGTTGTGTAACAAAACAAAACAAAACAAAACTTCACCATCTTGCCAGGACTTTCGTTAACTGAATTCATTCATCATCTGCCAGTGGCCATCAATGATCCAACTTCATGCACTAAAAAGGAACCATTGTTGTGGTAGCTGCAACATTGAATTTTTCTCATTAGTTACCATCTTTCAAACGTTTTAGTAGAACACAAATGAAATCTTTAAACAAAGCTTCATGGGTCATCTGATTGCTTAAAAAGAAGTTGTAAAGTACTATTTAAGAATATTTTCCTTTAATGCAACATCTTCATACATTATCAACCAAGTCAAGCATAAAATTTTTAAACATTAGAATGTGCTTTCAAGAAAGGTGAAATGCATTTCTTCTTTGATGTGTATATGTCAAACTTTGATCCATCTCAGAAAATGTATTCCTTAATAGCAACAATACGTGACAGTACAATAATATCCGTAAACACTTTGAATATTTTATACTTTGTGCCTTAAATGAATTCTGAAAGTAATTACTTGAACCAAATCACTTAGTTTTAGATACTAATGCTCCTGTAAAGTTATTCTCTATTTTTAAAAAATTCCACATTTACCATGCACTGCACACATCCCTAGTATTTGGGATCTTTTCAAAAACCTCTGTTTTTATTTATGAACATTTGTTCATAATATTGTAATTAGAAGCATACACATTAGATCTTCTCTTTGAAAATGTTTTCCTTGTTTATTCAATCTTCCAACACAGGGAAAACTTTTTGCTACCTCTTTTACTTTAAACCGGGCAAACTATATGACTCCATTTTCAATGTGACCTGTTTTGATTATTCCACAAAAAAAAAAGAAATCTGAATTTTTTTGATTCATCGGAGAGGCATATGCACTTCTATAGTTGTCACTAAAAGAGTTTACTTTTTCATCTGTGGTAGTTTACTTTTCTGTTTTCTGGAGTGCTAAGGAAAATTAGTACAAAAGAAATCTAATAGTTTCTAAAGGTCTTTCCTATACACGCTTCTCACAGTCCCCTCTGACTTTACAGGCGAATTGAAATGAATCATCATTGTTCTTCACGCTCTTGCTCTTACCCTGCTTCCCCATTTCTACAGCTAAGGCCAAGATTCTCAAGCTCTCGGCTTAAACTGGGACAATTGACTTTGATTTAGAAGCTTTTCTGTTTTCTCAAGCTGAAGCATCACCTTTCTTTATTTATACACCTTTTTTTTGTTTGTCTTCCAACTGCACACAGCCACTGCTCACCGATCATACCAAATTCACGCCTTGCCAATCGTCTTTCAAAAGTTCTGTTTTATAGTACACATTTGTTAAAAGGCTATGAGGGTAAAAATACATTTTTTTAAAAAAGAGGACTCTGAAAAGGAAATATTCAATAATGATTGGTATCCAGGAACAACTTTTTCATACTGTTCATAGACTGCTCTTAGTGAACAAGTTACACTAGATCCAAACTGCAATATTAAATGGCAAGATCTTCCTTCCCCCACTTTACTTCCAGTGCCCTTGCCTATTAGATCTCTCTATCCGGTCTCAGGCTCAATTCCCAGTGACACACACATACACACACCACACACACACACACACACACACACACACACATACACACACCACACACATGCGCATGGGGGTAGGGTGAGGGAGAGAAAAAGAGAGGAGAACGGGGGGCAAGCATAGAAATCTAAAACACAGGCTTTTTACCTCCTTTCCATTAACTCAGAAGTTATTCCTGGAAGATTTTTTTTTATAGATTCTGAGAATAAGCTCTTGTGTTTGCAAAAATGCCTGTAAGCTATCTTTGCCATATTCTGATGGTGTCAACATTGTCCTTTAAGTTTTTTTTTTTTTTTTTTTTGAAAACCTCTTGAGGAAGGAAGCTCAGAGTTCTGGATCTAGCCAACCTGTCTGACATTAGAGATGACCCCACAGCACTTTTGACAATAAGCCTCAACCGTCATCCTCCCTATGTCTTTGCTCCATTCTTCCTCATCGGGAATGGTGACGTGTTTCGTGTTTCACTACAGAACGTAAAACAATCTTTCTTGGTGTTCTCCCTTGGGACCGTTTTAAATATCTGAAGGATCTCTTTGGAGGCTTCCTGATCTTTTCCTCCCATCCCGTCAAAAATCTCTCTAGTTCTTGGAGCCAAGCATCCTTGGGTTTGGATTCCAGATGTCTCAATATCCTGGTCTTTTTCCTTGGGATACTCTTTCCTCCATCCTGAGAACACAATAAGACAGATGTGGCCTGAGGAGGGCAGAACATGTGGAGTCCTTCACTACTCATCCTGAAATGTTCTACTTTTCATTAGAGGCCGAGTGTGTGTTAGCTTTAAACACAGTAGCATTGTGCTTACGGCTTCTGCTGAACTGGTGGTCAGAGCCCCAGACTTCTTATTTTCCCCTCAGGAAGTGCAGTGTAGCTATGGGTCTTTCATCCTGTCCTTATGTAATTAATTTTTGTTTGAAACTGTGTGGAAGGCTTTTGTGCCTTTTATCGTGTTGGCCCCCAGAAGTGCATGATGGGACGACAGAGGGGGGAAAAAAAAAACCCGCAAGATTCTTGGCTGCCCTGGAAGCTGAGGATCTGGAACAGCTCTGGTGAATTACAATAAGAGTTCCATTCAATAACCCCAAGCCGTGTGGATGTTAGAAACATAAAAACAAGCAGAATGAAGAGAAACCCTACACAACAGTTGGCTGGCGAGAGCTGCAATTTACCTTTAGAGAAAACTAAAATGGGAAAATGACGAGGGAAACCCTAAATCCGCAGGAGCAGAGCCTCTGGCCCGGACCCCACGTTTCACTCTCTAGAAACCTTTCTGCATTCATTACATTTAAGCAAGGACTCAGGGGACGACACATTTTAAAAATGCAGGGTGCTGTGCATCCCCTTCTCTGAGCTAATAACCTCTTTGCAGCGGCTTTTCCACAAGCACATAAATTATCTCCAGTCACTCAGGAATCTGGAGAACTCCTTGCTACTTGGACTTTCAGAGCAAGTGCCTACTTATAAACGTCTCTCACCAAAGGTGGGGGACACCTCTCTCTTCCAAGTGACTGGATCATGATAAAGGCAGCTTTTTGCCCGACAAACATGTGAATCTTTATAGCCATTGTTTCTTAGTTTTCCTCCATCACTTTCCGCTTCCTTTGTCTGATTTGCTTTGTGGGATGCTCCTGCGCCTGGATTATATCATTATGGCTGCCATAGCAAATACCACAGGCTAGGTGACTGAAACAGCAGAAATTTAGGAGTCTAAGATCAAGGTGCAGTCAGGACTTGTATCTCCAGAAGCCTGTTACCTTCAGTAGCTGACTTTTTCTGTTGCCTTCGCATTGTTCATCTGTTTGAGTTTCTACACCAGTTTCCCTTCCTAGAGGTCATGAAGGAGGGTAGACCTCACTCTAACAATCTTACTCTTCCTTAATGACACTTTAAAAACCCTCTGTCAATTAGTGTTCTAGTCACTGTGACAAAATATCTGAGAGACACGAGAAAGGTGTTATTCTGTCTCTTGGGTTCAGTGGACACAGACTAGCCAATGGGTGGACTATCATGGACGGGGAGCAGGGTGTGCCTGTATCATCAGAAGCTTATGGTAGCTGCTTCTGTCATTTAGGAAGTAGCGAGAGTGGTCCAGCACTGGGGCCAGGTTATAACCTTAAAGGCCCAGTCATCAGCCACCGACTCTCATCCCCTAACAGTCACACGGTTTCCCTCCAACTGGGAACCAAATGTTCAAACTCATGAGCCTATTAAGGACGGTTCATATTCAACCTGGAGCAGACACTATCTCCAAATATAGTCACATTGTGAAATGTTGGATGTTTGAATGTTGCAAGGATATAATTCAGCGCTTAATAGAACCTTCACTCAGATTCACATTTCTGGACTTAGGCAGCCTCTGCAAGCAGAAGCTGTAACATCACTGCTTGCTCATTTCTGCAATTTCTCTGGAGCTCATCTCTGGGATGACGGGGATCGTCTATCGTGGACATGGAGCAAGGTAGAAAAGGCCATGTCACAATTGTGAATAACAGAAGCTGACTTGTGTGGAAAGCTCAGTCAAATCCAGAGCTCCTTCTTCTGATCTTGTGTCCAGTGGAGGGGAGGAGGAAGATGTGGGGCACAGGGGTGGGGGAGTGAGATGCAGGCTCCAGCAATCCCCAGGAGACTGGACAGAGGTTTGATTTCCCCTGGAAGGGTTCATGTTGAGCCATTTCTTTCTCCAGGATTTCTCACCACCTAGTCTTAAAATATTTTTCCTTTGAATCACTTGCAATTTCCATCTCAGGTTCTGCTTCATGGAAAGACAAAGTCAAGGGTCTTCTTTTCAAAAAAACAGCATTTGCCAGTATATTAAACTCTGCAAGTATCGAATCTACTTAATGATTACTAAAATAACACAGAAGTTTACTTTATTGTTTTTATAAGAAAAGCTTCTTGAGGACGGGGATGAGATATATAACCCCTTTTCTACTTCTGTGTGGCAGAATGCTAATTTAATATGCATTTGTTGACCAGTGCTGTGTTGTAGAAGGTTGATGATGATGCAGTCCCACTCAACAGAGAGCAATCCCACTATTTTAGTGGGGAACACAAACAAACTGGTATTTAACTCATCATAGTCCACATGTGTCTACAGAAGGCACAGAAAAGTGGCCTGAAAGTACAGGGAAAACATGGAGGGAATATTAGACTTATTCATTATTTCCTGTGATTTCCATAAGGCCATGAAGCTAAAATAACCACACTCCACTCATTCTTGTGTTATAGAGCACTGGACACAGGATGAACAGAATGAGGAGCCTTAGAATAAGCACAAAGCACAATTTGAGGCTAGCATGGTAACAGGTTTGTGAAGAAGTGTATGTGTGAGTATGTGTGTTACACGCGTGAGTGGATGTGTGAATGTACATTTGCTCAGGCCACAGTGTGAATACGTTAGCTTTTCTGGCCTTTGAATAAAGGAGTCTTTTTCTGGTGGGTGTTCAAAACCAGTCTCAGTCTGCATCTGAGAATACTTCAGAAAATATTTGTCAGCTAGATGTTGTATCCTGCCTTCAGAGACAGCCCTGAGAAGGAAATTTGTTAGTGAAAATTCTTCATGTTTTACATATGCTTTCTTCATATTTCTATCTCTGAATCTTCATTTCTGAAAATCAGTAATATTGTTGTCTAGGTAGTGGTGACAACAGTTTCTCGTAAGAATCTTGTCACAAGAAGAAGCAACATCATTAAACCTATGACAGCCTTAAGGAACTGAACATCACTTACGTGACAGACATTAGTGATGTTTCAAGAAAATGCCATAGACGTCTACCAATCTCTCTTGGAACTCCTGCTTCTAGAAACTGGACACTATGTTGTAAGCAAACCTCATCAGTCTGTGGAGTTGTTCAAGCACAAATGTGTTTGCTTCCTAGGCCTGCTACTAAATCTGAACTCCATCAGCATATCAAACTTTATTCACGAGAGGGGTCATTCTGACATTGATCCTTCAGTCTCTGACCTGAGTCTCCCCAGCTGAAGACATGAGACTCGGAGATGAACCAATCTCACATGCTGTCAAAACTGCACATTCATGAGCAAAGTAAATGATTATTGTTGGTTTCAAGAACTAAAATTTCTTATTGATGCAATTTCAAGTGTGATGGGATCTTTCTTGGTCCAAAGTTACTGTCCTGATGCTTAACTTAGGGTGTTGTAAACTCAACAGCCACCTAGTCAACTGAAAGAAGTGACTCATGAGCACCGTATGTCCTGAAGGTGAAGATTAAAGACGTGGATACTTAAGGGAGTGAACATAGCTGAAGCACATTTTATTCAAGAAATTAGGCAGCAGTGGAAACATTCCTGAGAGTGGGAGACAGCCTCAGGAAGGAACAACTTTCCTTTGTCCAGTGGGTTTAATAGGACTGTGGTAGAAAGGTAAAATAGCAGATGTGGTTTCAATGGGACTGATTAGTTTCCTGGGCTGTTCGAGACAGAACCAATGGAGGAGCCACAGGATCCATGCATCCCCCCTCTAGCCTACCAGAGAGATGACCATCCTCTGTTCATGTGCTGCCCACCCAGTAGGAGATGGCTGAACTCTCCTTTTGTCCACCTCTGACTCTGGCTTTCTCGGTTGTGACCAGGACTCTGGTAACTGTTCTTCATTGGCTAGTGTTCCTACCCCTGATCTTGCAGATATTTCAAGTGCTGGTAATCATTCTAGTTCTCTTTGTTCTCACAGAGACCAAGAATTAGCATTATTACTTTAGTTAACTTCTTGTCTACAGGATGTTCTCAGGTATTGAAATGGGTATAAGCTTTCTTAAAAGCATTATTGCTTAGTTTGTTGTAATCACTGCACTAGACACAAAAATATTAGGCATAAGTTCCTTGAAGAAGGATTTGGGGAAGCCTGCTGTCCCTAACTCTGAACCCTGTTCTTCCTCTTTCTGATCAGTTCGGTTATCTCATATTCAGCTATACATCCTGTCAGTCATCCCTCTCATGTTTTAGGCTTTGTTATATTAACCCCTAGTCTTCTTTTGAATATTGGCATCACTTAGCACTACAACAGATGCGAGCAACTTGCAGTTCTCATCATGGACACTTTTTCATTAACTGCCCACAGAGAGCATGCTCCTGCATCACTATTACAGTAGGGTGAATAATGACTAGTATTTGGGACTTTAGTGTTCCTGGGACAAAAGCCTAAACTGTGTGGTAGTAGAGCAAACAATGAGTAGAAACTTAGTCTTCGAAGACTGTGGAAGCAAGGTCGAGGGACTTGGGTAAGGAGCTCAGGATCCAAAAGGGCCTCAAAAAGACTGCCAGTAAAACAGCAAAAGAATCTAAGGAAGAGTTATTGAAAGTCAGAGGAATGGAGCCTTTTGTTATGCAGCAGGACAAAGTTTGGTCCTTTAATAGCCTGTGGCAACCTGGAGAATGGGAAGTGTTCCCAGTGATGTAGTGAGTTCCTGGCAGAAGACAGAAAGCACCAACTGATTCCATCTTGTTACTGGTGCTAAAATGTAAGATGAGAGAAATGAGCTTGTGAACGCCTGCTAATAAAAAATATTCAGGGAGTAGTAAGTTTGGAAGTGATATAGTTTCCCATCCCATGCTAGTCCAGATGGCAAGATTGTAAATAAAAAGGTCCGTTTAGGTTCAAGACATTCAAGGGAATGTCATATCATCTGATAAGAAAACACCAAGTTTGTTTACTATAGTTCATAGATGCTTTGAGGTTAAATAAAAAAGAAGCTCCTTGTAGTCTTTGGCTGTGCTTGAAAAACTTTCCCTGGTAACTTTGTTGAGATTGTACCAAGAACCTTGACCTTGCACATGCTAAGCTTGAACTCTACCATTGGGCTACAACCCCAGTCCAAGAATTTTCAGGGTATTGTCCCACAACTGTGAAATCCTGAGGGCAGACAGGAAGCTCACAAACATTGACTTATGAATTTCTGCCTGTGACTTTAGCTAAATGAAATGGCTTTGTAAGTGATATAAAGGGAACACAATCTTTGCAAAAGCTTTATATAGGTTTGCCCTAAAAATAATTTTAACAGTATAAAACGAGACAAAGACTTTGGCCCTAATGTTTCTATGTGTATAAAATAGGTGATAAACTACACAGCTCCAACCATAGGCTAATTAGAAAAAAAATAACCTTTATTTTTATATGTATGGGAATTTGCCTACATGTCTACCTATTCACCATAGATGTGGAGGCCAGAAGAGGGTGTTGGATCCCTTGGACTGGAGTTACAGATGGCTGTGAGCTGCCATATAGGTATTGGGAACCAAACCCAGGTTCCATGGAAGAGCAACTAATGTTCTTCATTGCTGAGTTTTCTCTGCATCCCCAGGCAACTTTTTGTGGAAAATAAAATAACACCCGAAGAAAAGAATTGAGGTTCTAGAATGCATCAAAAAGAGAATGATATCTTGTGCTAGGTGATTATGATAATTAGTCTTCGTGACTGCTTCACTGGACACCTCTTTTAAAATTGTAATACCTGTTTTTCTTGTACGGAAACCCCTGCTTGAGGGCTGCAAAATACACGCAGATTCAAACTGCAAAAAAAAAAAAAAAGAGAATGATAACCCACTCTAAAAATAAGACTGAGCTCCAGTCCAGAAATAGACAACATTTAGTGGACTGAATCTCAACATTCTAGTGGACCCACATCCAGGTTTGCACCTCTCTTGGGTGAGTTTGTCTAGAAATGCCAGCAAGCACAATGCTGCTCTCCCATGTATCTCTGTCAGATACAACCAGGGAAGACACCCTCCTTGTTCGGCAAGTCTTCAGAAGGAGAGTAACAGTGCTGAAGGAGCCAGACCTGAGAATGCAGTCATGGAGTCTCAGTCACACTTGTTGATTTAGCTGACGAGATGCTGAATGCTCTTGCCTGCGCTGCTATACAACGAGGAAACTTTGGGGGAGTTCTTCGAAGAAGAGGTAAGTGAGTGTGTGGAAGCTGTGTCTTACGGACAAATAGAGGATTATCAGCATGTTGTCCGTCCCACAGATGGTCAGATTATCTCTTGACTCGTGTGGTTTTGCAGAACTCTACCACTGTGTCATCAGATCATGGTGAGTGAGTCTATCACTTCTCCCTTGAACTTAGGCAGATGTTTCTGATTCACTTACCAATAGAAATGAAAAAAAAAATTACCGTGGAAATACATTTTTGATGACAGGTCATAAAAATGCTATGTCTTGGGATGTTTACTTCAGATACAACTGTAACAATATGCACAAAGTTAGGTGACATACAGGAGAAAGTGGGTCTTACAGACTCCAGGCATCTGCCTCCAGCTAACACTGCATGAAATAAAAATCCTGATTTCACTGACTTCTGTCCAAATTTTGTGTTTATGAGAAGTAAGTAGTAAATAATTTTTTTCTCTTTCTTTTTTTTTCTTTTAGTTCACTAATTTGGGGAACAGTTTACTATCAAGCAGAAGAAAACTATGAACCAGATCGGAAATTTAGGTTCAGGGGAAGGCCAGTGACCACACTTTCCTGTTGAGAGGCTCAGCTGTTGAGAGGTTGTAATCTACAGTAGCCTGGCAGCTTTCTCTAAGCTGTGCAACATGGAGAACATCCCCCGCCCCCAGTGGGGGCTTCCTACTCTCCACCCAGCCTTGTCTGGAGGATGTCCCTGGGTTCAGGATACCTGACTTGACTTAGGGGTGAGCTTTGACACAGTTCCTTGAACATGCACTTCCCCTGACAACCCACAGGGTAATTAGGCAAGTTCTCAGACATTTTGGTAGGACCCTACTGCCACACATGAAGCCTAGTGATAAGACTTTGCCACTTAATGCAAATTAGGGTTTTCCCCAGGCTTCCCAATCCTAAATATTCCTTATACTCTGGAATAAAGTTGAGCTGATTCACCAAGGTTTGTCTCCAGAGAACTGTCTCTGTTGTACCCACATCCGTCCTAACCCTATTCCCTGCTTCTGCCTTCTGCTCCCTCCGCCCTCATGATCCCGAGGGAGAAGAGTCCTGTAGGTTTTTCAGGGAGGCCTCCTGAGAAACCGAGCTGGAACACAGTATAACCTTAACTGTGGGGACGAGTGATGTAAAACTGCGCGAATGGGACCATAGTGGGTCCCATGCAGGTGGAGCGGATGACAGAACAGGCCATGCAAGCAGGACTTAAGTGAGGAGTTTTATTGGAGGAAGGGAAGGAAAGAGAGAAGGGGAGAGACAGAGAGGCAGAGAGGGAGAGAGAGAGAGAGATAAAAGGGAGACGGAGAAGGAGAAGGAGAGGGAGCAGCCTCCTCAGAGAGAGGGCAGAAAGGAAAGGAAGAGGAGGAGGGAGTGGGCGGAGCTTGTCTTAAAGGTTCCTTTGTACCCGCATAAAGACTAGGGCCCTGGGCTGGACAAGGTGCTGCCTGGGTACATCCTGCCAGAGGACAGAGCAGGGGAGCACAATCCCTGAATCCTAACAAACGGTCTCCACTATCTGTGGGGAGCTGTGGACTCCACTATTTACGGGGTGAAGTGGACTGTCTTGTGATTCTACAGACAAACTCTGTTTCACCCTCTCCTCCTTTCTTCCTCATCTCCAGGCATTCTCATTCTTGTGACCTTCCAAGACTATTTTGGTGAAAACAAACCCCTTAGGGGGCACAAAGTCTTCCTCCTTCTGTCCCCTCTGCAGAGGAGATGTGTGTTGTTCTGGAATGTTCTTTGTTATTTCCCTCCTTTGCCCTCTTCTGCTTTGTGTTCCAAGAACAACGCTGCTCAGGGATGCTGCAGTCTGAGCTTCTCGGTTATCTTCTCATTTTAAGTTGTGACTGGAAGGGAATATGGAATCATCTTGATGTGTTATGTTGCAGAGCAAAACAAAATGCACCCTTCTCCCCTTCATTCTGAAATAGATGCAAATAACTACAATATTTTGATTCTTGACAGTTTTGGTTTGAGTGCAGTTTTTAGAAACTACATTTTACTGTGTAGGGTCATTTGCAAACCAGCAGCTCATCATGTACAGTTAATTCCCCCTTAATTAAAGTAGTCAGTTGGCTAGAACAATATAATTGCCCAATGTGTGTTTGCTACTTAAGGATTTAAATTCTGTGTTATAAGTTATAGTTAAAGTAATGCTTTTTACTTTCTTTTTTCCAGACTGTTTTTTTTGGTTAATTTACATATTCCACTTCTCTAGACTTTATTTTCTTCTTTTCTCTCTTACTGAGTTTCATGTTGCAGCCCATGCTCTCGTGGGGTTAAGAAAACCTCCTATTTCAGTCTGTTGAATCACGGAATGACAGTCATATACTACAATGCCTGAATTGAAATGCTGCCATAAATACCAAAATTTATATTGTCTAGTATAATTTTTATATTATATATATGACTAATACTTAAAATAAAAATTTAGTTCCCTGGTCCTACTAATATTATTTTAGTTAGCTGGAGTCTGATAATGGGACTGTGCTCTGGTATAAGACATCCCACCATATAAGATTCTTCTGTACAGTATAAACATAAAATATAGAAAAAGAAAAGGCAGGTGGAGGGATGATGGCTTTGAATGAAAACATTCTTTTGTCGATTTTACACATTCAAGAACCTCCATCTGAAAATGTCAGTATCTTCCATATGCATCCCATGTGGCCAAACACATTTTCAGCTTGATAGTGGTCATGCGGGAGATGGAAATGATCTATTCCGTGATGCTGGATGAATTGGTATTAAATCATTTGCATGTGGTTAAGGTGAAGTCAGGCTCCTGGGACCAGGGACCAACTCCTACTGCATTCTACCCTGCCTCATTTCTGCTCTGGTTAGTGTCAAAAGGAGGCAGGTTGAGAAACTGAGCCACTGCAGGTGTCTCTGTCACCTGGGACTCTATCCGAGCTTCCCTAATCAGCACAGCATGGCTTGTGTGCAGTGTATGCTTTCACTTGGCAAGTGTGTGCAACAAGGTTGAGTGGCTGGTTCCGTGAATTCTGGCTTGAAGTTTGTTGTCCTTCAGATCCTAACTTAATTGTTTATTGATCCAATAACCAGGAGATATAATTTACTGGGTCCCAATGGGGAGCTGTTATTCCAGCCAAAAGATGATAAATATGTTTATGCTCCTGTAGTTAACCTTTTGCATGTTAGAGAGAAAAAAGTCTACTTAAACTTGCCAGTAGAAATGAAACATTTCTAATAATTACTTGCTTATAAAATATGCACATGAAAACCGACTTTATTATTTTAGAACAACAAAATGCTCTTTTAAATTTAATAGAGAGAATAATAGAAAAAACAGGAAGAGAGAGAATCTGTATACAAATAATAGAAACATTGATTTATGTGTCAGAAAATTATATTATTTTCTTAAACACATTAATTAATGACATTTAGTGCCAAGCACTTAAATTTTTTTCTTTCTAGTCGTTTGCAAAATAAACTCAGAATATTTTCCCTAAAACAAAACAGCTGTTTCCTTCATCTTTTAAGGTATATAAAACAACCTGGCTTCGAAAATCTTGTCCCACTCTTTTGAGTTTGCTCCAGAACTCATGTGATACTTTCCTAAGGCCTGGCCTTAACCTACGGCATCCTTAGGTGTCCCTGTAAAGGACCTTAATTGGAAGCTGTGGAACCAGCTCTCCTGCAGGAGAGTTTTGATTCTCCTCACTGCTCATTTGCAAGTTTGCCTTCTTTGCAATGAATGAGGTAGGCAGGTGGCTAAGGTTTATGAGAAACACAAACATTACAGTTTCAATTTATTCCAAAGTCAGTTGGATTTTATAATTATGGGCCCCGGCAGGCCTGCTACGCAGCAACTAGGTAATACCCTGGCAGAAATGCCTCCTTACTTTAGAAGGACATATCTGCCTTTTGTTTCAAGATAACAGTAGTAATGGTCATTTTTGGATGCTGACTATATACTTGGTACAGAGTTAGTTGCTATTTATATAATACAATAATTGCACTTCCAACTTCCAATGAATGGTTCTGTCGATGAGGATTATTATTGACACTTTACAGACTGTATTGAAGCACACGGAACACTTGACCTAGGTAGTATAGTATGTAACAACTGAAATTTGTGGGAACCTACAAACTACTTTCATAGTGTTGCACCAGGCATCCAGTATAACTAAGCATGGCAGAATTTAGTAGGGGCTAATTATGGAAACTTGGCATGCTGTATAGAATAGAAGGTAAACAGAATTAAGGAAAGTATGTGTTGTTTAATTCTCAAGAAATATAAATTATCTGTAAATACAGTGAATTCCTGATTCGCTCCAAGCATCTGTGAATAGTAAATTCACAAAATGACTAACATTACAATGAAACTGTTGAGTTTGGGGTGATGCTAAAAGATCTTTACATTGTCATATATAATGGTTTTTACTTGTGTGTGGCACATAGACTGGTCTAGGTAATTGTACAAGTCAGAGAATATATTTGTTATACATGCATGAGTCTTTGTCTTATAATACTAGAATGACATTCAGAAACTCTTCTGTAAGACAATATGTATTGTATTAAAAGACAATCCCGGTTAATAAGTAGACACCTCTTAATTTCGGGATGGAGGGTGCTGAATAAAAGCTATGTGTCATTGGTAAATACATATAGTAGATAGTTCAATCATTCTTGCTGTGTTGAGGCAACCTTATAATTTTGCCATAGTTTCTTTTTATTTGTTTGTTTGTTGTTAGACTATGTTGCCTTGACAGCCATAGATTCACAATGATCTTTCTGCCTTACCCTTCTGAGTGCTGGGATTACAGGTATGGACTATCACTTCTGAATCAATCTTCTAATAGTCTCTTGACACTATAGAAAGCAAGCTATTCTAAGAAATATTGCTTCCAGATAATGTCCAGAATCTTAATACCCTTTTGGTTAAACATTACCTACCAGAGTCTTTTGAAATTAGGATTGAATGTCTTCATCATTATTTAACAATCATTATTATTCACTTACCAAATAATATTTATTTAGCATATATTATTTCACTAACAAGTCATTATTAAGTGCACTAATTTAAGAATAATTTAACAGGGCTGGAGAGATGGCTCAGTGGTTAAGAGCACTACCTGCTCTTCCATAGATCCTGAGTTCAATTCCCAACAACCATATGGTGGCTCACAACCATCTCTAATGAAGTCTGGTGCCCTCTTCTGGCCAGGAGGCATACATGCAGGCAGAACACTATACATAATAAATAAATAAATAAACAAACAAATAAATAAATAAATTGCTATGAGACAATGGTCTTTTATCCTGTCACTTGTATTATTTTTAATAAAATGCTGATTGGCCAGTAGCCAGTCAGGAAGTAGAGGTGGGACAATGAGAATTCTGAGAGGAGGAAGTAGCCATCTCCAGTCATTACCCAGACAGAGAGAAAGCAAGATGTGACTGCATCACCAAAAAAGGTACTAAGCCACAAGACAAGAATTATAAGCTGATATAAGTTATAAGAATCAATTAACAAGAAGCCTGATCTACTGGGTCAATCAGTTTATAATTAATATCGACCTCTGTGTATTTCTTTGTGACTGAACAGCTGCCTGACCGGAAAGGATTGGGTGGGACAAAAATCTTGGTCAACAAATGACACCCATGTGGATAACTGCATCCATCTAAAGCCTGAGAGAGTTTGGGAAGTTAGTCTACACAATAAAGAATAGAGCTAAGCACGGCTTATTCATAGCAGCATTTTCTCAGGTGGGCTCTGTTTGCTAGTGGCAAATGTGTCTCATTTAAGAGAGGCTTCCTGACTCAGCTTTAGCTGCAAAAACTTTGCAGCCGTTTTAAGAGGCCCTGCCACAAAACACTTAAATGGTCTTCTTATACTTCCTGCCTGCTCAAGTAATATTATCTCCCTTCTCAGGCCTATGATGGGGTTGAAAATTTTATAGTTGTAGTTACTGTACTCTTATAATCTTGCCAAGCCATTTCCTATACAAGACTTAGACTCCTTAGGATACAATATTTATTAAAACATTTAGCATACATTTCTTGCTTAATATTGTTTATGCTGGCTGCAATTCTAATTATCCTTGATATCTGTTTCTAGTGTATATAGTTTAGTATTGGGTTTGGAACTCTCTTATTTCAACAAAAGGGGAGGTGCTATGGGAGAACATTCTGCTCCTTCAGCCAACAGCCTTTAAGGTACCAGCCCATTTGGGCATGGTCTCTTATACTGTAAAAGCAGCTGTAAAGCATGTGCTCCCCCTTGCTTCTTGCTCCCACTGGCTGCTAGACTCTGTTCCTGTCTACACAGAGGACTGTTATCTAGGATAGTGATCTGTAAGCTTTCCCTTAAATAAATAACCTTTTATTATTCATAATTCTGAACTGGTGTGGGATTATTTTGTGACTTCTATCAACAATAAATTAATAGAATAATTTAACAACTGAAATACTTTATATAACTTATTTCCTATTTCAGCATTTACAAATGTCTACAAATATAGTGTTTGAAACAGTACATTTATCATTTTATAGTTCTGGATATCGTGAGTCCAAAATGGATCTCACCTGATTAAAACCAAGATGTAATTTCGTTACCTATTTCTAGAGGTCAGAGGATGCATTTCCCTGTTTTTCCTGTTTCTAACTAATACTTTCAATTCCTTGGCCTATAGCCTCCTCACCGTGAACAATGGTTGTCAAGCCTTCCTCACCACATACATGCAGTGTCACACCTTGTAACACTGATTCTTCTGTCATGTGTGCACAGTGAAGGACAATGGACTAAATGAGCTTGCTAGGACCATCCAGAACAGTCACCTTTGTGTAGCTGCTGTTTGAATGGGACTTCACTCTTTAGTTCAACCTTTCCTAAGCAATGTGAGACATTTATAGAGTCTGTAGATTAAAATATGAGCATCTTTGGAGGGCCATTACTCTGCTACCACAGGTAGCAACAGACTTACAGAGGTTCATAGGCACAAATAGATCCTACTGCATTGTGACCTTGAACAAGTGACTTTACCTCCTTGACTGGCAAGCAAAACTAGTTGAATTGCCATTCTGCCTAGGGCAATCATAAGGACATCTAGGTATCAGAGAACTAATGAGTTTTCATCCTATGATGAAGATTTCTCCTTAGTGTGTAAATCCTATTAAATGTCAAAAGAAATGCAAATCTCTCAAGCATTCTTAGATAAACCCAATTTGTTTCAAGCAAAAGGGTGAAACATCCATTTTCTTTCTTTACTATAGTATATTACTAACTCTGTCTAAAAAGTTGATCATTGATTAAATGGCTATTATCTGTCCTTGGTATCAGCTTACTGCAAAGAGCCTCTGTCGTGTCACAATCCTTAAAGAGGCAAGTTTAACAAATTTTTAACAATTAGGGAAAATATTGATGGGTAGATTGTGCTGGCCATGAGTACAATTAAAGTGCAAGAAAGAAGTAGGCCTGTGCAGAATGGTTTGATTGCTTAGAGCTTTAATGCAGCACGAACAGAATTAAAAGAGAATTTGAAATAAAACGAATAAAAATAATGCAAATGGCAGTATTGGATGACTCAACAAGGTATATAGTGGCAGGTAGAGGAGAGGTTGAAAGATAGAATAGAGGCTGTGTCCCTTAGAATTATGAGTATTGGTGCACATGCAATATCTTGTCATGAAGTAACCTAAAAATGGATAGGAATTTTATAAGAAAGGGTGAAATTCTAAGACTTCTTGAGCAGGGGGTAGAGAAACAGAAAGGGGTGAATTTGGAACGTGATGAATTTATAGACACTGGAGATGAATGGGGGGGGGGAATTGAAGCACATTCCCTTCCACTTTATACCAATAATTGTTACTAACTGATGCATGAATCCTGAGGTAGATCATTCATTCTTCTTCTTATTTGAACAATTCTGCTTATATTAAAATTTGAGGTATAAGTGTGTCAATCTGTCAAATAATAAAACAAACAAATGATAACAAACCTCCAAGGATGGAAACTTTGATCCATTAATAGACTAAATGCAATCCTGAGAGAGTAACATTTCATAAAAGCCAGGAGAAAGTATTAGAAAGGGTCAAAAGATGTAATTAAATGGCAAAGCACAGCTCTATCTTTGATATGACTCTATTATGCTGGGTGCTTGTGAATTTTAATTCAATAACCATTTCTTGAAAGAATAAGTATTTTTACAACTCTTGGTAATGAGATAACTTTATAAAAATACCAAATTATTAGAACTCCAAATTTCTTCATCTTTAATAGAAGAAACACTTATACTCGTTGTTTTGTGAGGATCACTAGTTTTAACCAAACTTTCTCAATGAAACTAGTTCTTAATGAATTTCTGGGCAGATCAGTCAAGAAAAGAAATGGCTGAAAAAATATGGATCTTGTATGATTGACAGGACAATGAATGAATGCTAAATCCAGCGATTTGTGCAGAAAGAATGTAATGGCTGTTTCCAAAATGTCAACCTCTGAAACAGGTCACTTCTGCCTGATTTCTGCCTTTCTTGTACTTTGTACAATATTAAAATTCTAAGGGAAAGCAAAATGATTGAAGGTCCAGTTCCAAATTAAGAATCTCAGATGACAAAATTAAACACACTGAAAAAGACTACTCAAGGCACTATAGAGCAGAGAGAGAGAGAGAGAGAGAGAGAGAGAGAGAGAGAGAGAGAGAGACTTTTTGGCACCCTTTTCTGTAGACAGAGACTGTGCTCTCATTTTCTGGCTGCCCAGATCTGGATAATCACACAAAAACTATATTAATTACAAACTGTTTGACCTATTATCTCAGGATTATTATTAATAAGCTCTTAACAGCTTAAATTAACCCATAATATTTTCTAAGTTTAGCCATGTGGCTTGGTACCTTTTTTTTTAGTGAGACATTCTCATCTTACTTCTTCTGTGTCTGACTGGTAACTGCATCTCTGCCTTTTCTCTTCCCAGAATTCTCCAGGTCTGGTTGTCCACCTATCCTTCCTGACTGACTACTGGCCCATCAGCATTTTATTAAACTAATATGAGTAACAAATCTTTGCAGTGTACAAGAACATTATTCTATAGTATTTCCCCCTTTTTTCTTTCCAAACAAGAACTATGAATCAAGTCTCTTTTGTTTAGCTTTTTTCCTGACCATTATCCATAACAACTCATAACCAACACTCTAAACAAACATTCATAATCCCCTTCTGGGGATTGTGGGTGTAGTTTTCTAGACTACTTCCTGATGATTAGAGGTGCTGATAATCTTTATGGGGACCCAAAGAAAGATTAGGATTATGGCCAAGTCCTGACTGGAGTATTCTGTGAGGCTGGATTATCTCAGTCAGCAATCAAACAAAGAAACAAACAAAAAATAAATAAGTAATAAAAGTATCAAAGGAAATAAAGGACAACAGCTTTTAGTGACTGGGATGACGGTGACACTGCAGAAGAACTCTGTCTATTGATTAACATCATACCTGCCCTCCCACCAAAGTAAGCTTTCTCATATTTTTATCCAGTGGGGTAATTCTACAGCTAGGAACACAGCACCCACCTTAGCCTCCTGCAGAATCTAGGAGAGAGCTGAGCAACCCTACTTACCTTGATGATTGCATTTGAAAGGAATAGCCTTAGGGATGGAAAGGAAAAGTGGCCTTGGGTGGTAGAACTAACAAGAGGCATTTAAAAATATTTTCATATCAAAGGGACAGAGAAAGCATTTACAAGCCCAAGATTTCTCAAGGAAAATCCTCAAAGAACTATGGGAGGTTAGTATCTGTTTCCAGTGCAGGCTGGGGGAACAAGGCTCTTGTGACACAAGGAAGACCTTCAGGTACATTCCCACTGAGGCCACTGGGGAACAGAAAACGAGTCCTCAGAATTAAATGTGTGATGGAATTATGTGCACGCACATACAAGAGGTTATAATTAAAATGTTACTGGTAGAAATAGAAGTTAGAAGCAAAAGTGTGGCATCTGGGTGATCTAATCTTACTTAAAGTGGACAGATCTACTCAAGGCAATCTGTAAAAGTTATTCCGCTCAAGCCCTGTTCCTCAGGGTGCCGTCCTCTTTCTCCCAAAGACCTCCAAACTACTTTCTCTTCAGTCCTGTTTGGCTGGGGCATCCCTCCCTTCCATCTGCTCACTCCTGCACCCTGTTCTTCCTTCTCTTTTCTTGATCCTTCCTAGATTAAAAAAAATAGAAAAAGAAAAGAAAAAAGGAAGGAAAGACAATTTTTCTCATTAAGTGTTCTCTGCTTCTAATTTAGACATTTCGGTCTCTCTGACATCTCTTTTATTCTTATGATCAGACAAAGGTGTTTCTCCTCCAGGAATCAGGGATGTTTGGAAGTGAGCATCTGTCCCTTGTCAGTTGCTAGCCTATGAACTTGAGGGACTGTCATATACATATTGTGGATTTGCTGGGGAGAGTCACACTGCACTATAACTTACTCACCAGAAGTCTTCAGCACCTGCCTTGTGCAGTATCTGACATGATCTGGTGTTAGCATTCACTTCTGTGGTTTGGGGGTGCAGCTCTATGTTTCTCAGGCTAGCTTTGAAGTCATAGTTTGCCTGCCTCTGATTCCCGGTTGCTAGAATTACACACTGGGTCTGGCTCTACTTTTCCTTTTCTAATTGAGCTGATGAGAACAAAATTACTCGAGGTGTAAAGGCATCAGTGATTCCTGGCGGGTACAGACTGGTCCAGCAGTGAGCTTGCCAGCTCCGAAGCCTTGATAACCTGTTGCAGAAAGATTTCCCAATTAGTGGTGGAGGTTGGTAGGGTGCCTTGAGTGTCTTGAATCACACCCTGGCTATTTAATTTCATCACCTGAATGGAATATTCAAGATCTGCGGGAGGGGAGGGAGGAGGGGAGAGGGAAGGATGGGAGCAGGAAATGAAGGGAAGAAAAGTTTGGGTTTTTTAAATGGGAATTCAAAGATGGCCACCACCACTGTCATTTCCAGATTTTCTCATCTCAGGCAACAGACCAAGCCACTAGATTCCAGATTGTCTGAGAGTAGCAAGATATGGGGTAGCAAGCGCTAATGGGGTCCTTTCACCTTTATTCATGTATCCATGAAAACACTATTATAAAAATAATACCAGCTTATTTCAAATAAGTATCAAGTGGTTTAGCTAACGAAGTTTATGTGGCCCATCTAATTACAGTGTTTCTTTTCAATAAAACTCTATTAACATGCTTTTCAAGAGGCCAGATACTAAAACCCTTTCATCAGGTTAAAAGAAAATCTTCATAATGGGAAGCGCAAAATCAAAAGAAAACCCAGAAAGAATGTAAAATATAAAAGGGTTACAAAAATTTTGCTTTCTGGAGAACTTAAGGAAGTTTTATGGTATATAAATATGCGAGGGTCATCCGCAGAGGATGGCATGTAATCTAAATCTGGGATAAGTCAAAGCCAGCAGCAAGATGTTCTTCCTAGAACACCGAAAATAATCCTGGAGCAGAAGCCCTGAAAGATCTTCCTGGAGAACTCTACAGTGGCATGAAAACAAAAGCCAGTGGCAGGGAGCCATTGTTTTATTCTCCCAGAACTTGGATGCTTTTGTGTGTACCCTTATCAAGAGCTTGAGGTCTGTGAGCTCTAATGATACATTTACACCAGAATCAAAGACAGCCAAACTGCAACCACGTTCTCAAGTTGCTAATCACAGGAGCTAATTTAATACACCCGGAGACAAGATGAAGATTATAAGTGCTTACGGCCCAGGCCTAGAGCCCTTAGAACTAGTTAATACAGTTTCAGTTTTGTTCACATTTACGCTCCGGAAATTGTGTCTCATCCATTTGGAAATATCACCTTGGAAACATTAAGCAGAAGGCAGGAAATCACATAGCAGCTGGAGAGGAGAACCAGATTGTGCCACAGGTTTACATAAAGGTGACACCTAATCAGGTTGACAACCTTGGTCCCCAGGAAAGGGTTCTGATGACCTTCAAACTTATCTTAGAAGCGCTGTAGGCTTCTAAGGGGACTCAGTTTCCAGCTCATGACGGTAACTGCAATGATTCTACTCTGCATAAATTGATCACAGAATTATAATAACTTCCTGCTAGGGCTCCAGATTTAGAACCGGGTTCTGCTTTCAAGTCTGAGCCTATAGATCTTCTTCATGCAAATCAAGTATTTGAAGGGGCTGACAGCCTTAGCCTCAATCTGAGATGTTTGATCTGTTTCTTGTCTCTTCTCATTGGTTTAACAGCAAGGCTCTCTAGAGTCTCCCCTCCCCCATGCTTAGCATGGCTCTTCCTTCCGAAAGATGTATGGTGTATGCAAAAGAGCTCGTCCTCAGAGGACTGTGTTACTTAAAGATCTGTGGTAAGGAAAAACTGCCCCACTCCAGGGGCAGAAGAACAGAAAGGTCAACATGGAGAGCACTCCACTGGTAGGAAAACAACAGAGAGCATGTCTGCACGCTTGCGCAGTACGCTTTCATTCTTCATAGGAGAGCCTGAAACTATGAGATCTGGATTCAGCTTAAAGGGCACAGGAGCAAGAACGCAGACTAAGTAATAATTCTATTTTGCCTTATTTCTTTTTTGCAAGATAGGATTAATTTGATTCTTTTAAACATCACCAGACAAACCAATAAGCATCTAAAAGAAAAGTCTACTTTCTTGATCGTTTTCATAAAACATAGAAAGCGGTGGTCTTTCTTTTTGATCTGTCACCTAGAAGGGATTTCCAGATTGCTCACTGTTCCCAGTGGCATTCAGTCTAACTTGCAAGAAGTCATTTGCAATGCTTTATATTTCTTTATGATAGGACCAAAGCTGAGCCTCTTGAATTCCTGTCCAACTGTTCTACATGGCCCCAATGTGGCAAAGCTGGTTTACGGTTTCATTATGTATTGAGTCTACGTCTTGCTTTCTTAGGAGATACTTTACTTGTAGCAAGACTTTGACACCTGTGTGTCATAACCGTCTAACTTCCAGAGTGTCTTATTGGTAATAGGATTTAATCATCTAATGTCCCTCTAGACATTTTCCAGTGAAGCCCACTACTCTCATAACGGACATCTGGCGTGGCGCTCAGTTTTTATAAGGATGCCTTTGCCTTGCGCTGCTGCCATGCCTGTATCTGTGAAGAATATTAGAGTCTGCGCCACAAGGATGGCCCCCAAACCGTCATTTCTTTAGAAATGCCACTCCCCCCCCCATCAATTTCTGCTAACTCTGATATGTCCTCCGGAACTAAACGCCATGAGCAAGGTGTTTGATAAAGAACTAAATCAAAAAGCAATGTCAAAAGTGACGGATGAGCATTTTCCATAGTGACAATTAATGCTAGCATTAAATGTTTTCCTCTACTGAGCTGTTCTTGAATTCGCCTTTGTATTGAGCTTAACATAAAAGCCACATTTGTTGACAATAAGGAAAAAGTCAGCAAAGGAATTGCCAAAGAGAGCAGCAATTCTCTATGAGTTTGTGTGTGTGTGTGTGTGTGTGTGTGTGTGTGTGTGTGTAAAGCAGAAGAGCGCTAAAGCTACTATTTGGGGACAAGAGGAGAATTTAAAAGAGGCAGGTGAGGGAGGAAGGGGAAAAGCAGGGTGGGGGGAAAGGTATATTTGTATAAATTGTGCATAGATATGTATACATGATGACATATAGGTATGAAAGTCGTTATTTATTTTCTGCAGTAACTAAACATTAGTAAAATAAATGCTACTAGTAATAAATATTTAGATGAACTGAATTAAACTTGAAAAGTTTCACAGCCCATAGTAAGAATAGAAGCCTTGTTCCTTCAAGAGTAGAGAGAAGAACGACTTGTAGAGGATTTGGAAACACACAGGTGGCAGGCAGACACTTGGCTCATATGCCATCCCAGGAAGCAATTGGTCCAGGGCCTCTCATGTAGCTATCATTATCAGTATTTGGTATGGGGGAAGGGACTGTGAAAATGTTAGCTTTCTCTCATGCATGGTCATAAGCACTGATTGAAAAGAGTGCCCTGTCTCAGTGCTGAGACCATCTTTTTAGAGACATCTACTTTCTCTGTACTAACTCCCCATCAAAGTCTTCCCATTTCCACCCACATCGAGCTCCCAGCTCTACTCTGACAAGCCCCCATCTTATAGGGACATCTGTTTCCAAATCTTTCTTCTTAGTTATCCAAAGCCAGGCCAGGCTAAAAAATGTTCTATGTAATTTCCTTGTGAATGAAGGAAACAGCTTCAAGCGATGCACTTTGATGGTGGTGACTGTTATTTTTAATTCTATTAACAAGTATGGGCAAGAGGACAGAGAAACCGACAAGTTTGGACACAGCTGTTAGGAGGTGGATCAGTCCAAAGCTTTGGGTAGAAACTGCATACAACCAAGGTGCTTCCATTTTGTTGATGTCTCTTCACTTGCTAAGTCTCATGTCTACAGAGCCATTATATCACAAGCGTGTTCTTGGCATGGTAGATTTAATAGTGAAAGCTGAAGTGATCTATGTATTAAGATGGGGATATTGATTTGATAAATTTTGAAATATTTATACACTGGAACATTTACTTCTGAATGATGCCAAGTGAATAAAACTTCTGAAATGGCATTGCCTACAGAGAATATTCATTTCTTTATTGCCTCTTCATGGGGTTGCTTTTTTGTTTATTTCAGCATTTAGTTACTCATTTACTTAGGCACTTAGTGTTTAAGAATGTTTATCCAAGATGTACCCATGATAGCTAGTTAAGCGTGTTGCAATTTGCCTGCTAGATCTGGAGGAAGGAGAAGGCACACTGGAAGTGCAGGTAAAGCCGGCGCTGGAATAGAAAGAAGGGCCAAACTTGTTTCAAAGTTAGGTTTCTCTGTCGCATTCATATTCAGCAGACATGACACCATTAGGCCAGATTTACATACCCCAACGTGAAATGCAAAGTAAGTAAGCACTAATTAATCTATTCTGTAAATGAAGAAGAGGAAGTGGTTTACCAGGGGCCTTTCAGTGCTACTCAGCCTTCCTGAGCAATATGCTAATCTGTACATCTCTGCTCCGCTGTTTGTAGTTTATCTGATAAGAACTTAGTTTTCTCTATAGCTACCAATTAAGGATTTCAATCTTTTGCCTACATTTGACTGTTAGAAATTTTGTGAAGATGTCTATCAAATGATCTACATCAGCACGAAAAGACTAATAACGCATAAGATCTAGGGCTTTAGGGAAGTTTGGGCAATGAATGTTGAGTTTACAGCACTTAGAAGCGTTTCGCTGTGAGAAAGCACATATTAATGTGTGAAACGCTTTAGGGTATGATAAATGTATTAATTAGTTAATTAAAATAAAAGACCATTAAAAGGCCACATTGTGGAAATACCATGATATGAAACTGAAATATAATATGGGCCAGAATATGGTGGAATATTCAAGTTCTGGTACTTTAAATAATATGAGTTAAATCTGACCAAGTAATTTAAAAAAGAAGTCACAGCTGAAGTTTCAAGTGGAATGCTTATTTGTTCCTATAAAAACTTTGGGGCATTATAATCAACATCATTTAAAAGAAATCCAGTTTTTGATTCTGAATAACTTTTGGCAAAGGTGTTAATAATTCAAACATTTTTACAATCACTAACCCCTGACAATGGCTTAGATTTCAGTGTTTGTTAGTAAATTTAGGTCATGAAGCTTGAAGTAGAAGATGAAATAAATGTTGGGGTTGGGGGAGTAAGAGCAGGTACCCACCACTGAGTGAATAGGAGTGTCAGAAGCCAGGAAATAAATCTGAGGATAAGAAAGAACACATGCTAACACAAAAACCCGAGTGTAGACACATACACACACCCAAACACAGAGGAGGAACATACACACAAACACACATGTAGGTTCAGACACATACACATTTAAGAATATGCGTACATACAAAATCACATGCAAGTGAGTGCTAACACACATGAACACATGACACACATGCAGGGATGCACACACATGCAGGCATGCACACGCACACAGCTCCATGGACTTTATTTTGAGGGTTCAGATAGGATATGTATTATCTCGTGCGTTACTTTCAAATTTGGACTCAACTTCAGTTTATTTGCTTAAACAAATATGGTAAAAGTTCCAAGCCTAGAATGTCTTGGCAAAACTTAGAAGGGACTATCTGGGTCAAAACCTCATAAATATGTTTCATCTGATTCCACACTCATAAAACATTGCTTCAGAAACCACTCAGGGCAGGCAGGGCTCAACTGAACCACCGAGATAAGTTTTTGGCAGTTGCTGATAACAGAACCAGTGATTCCCCAGCTTGCAGCTTGCTTACTGGGCGTCTTTCAGTGAGCGAAGAGAACGGGAGGAGGAAAGCAAAGGGGTGGGTACTCTCTGTCTTACCTACGTCTGTTTCTTTTCTTAGTGCTTGCTCCGTTTCACTCCGCTTTTGCTTTCTTTTTCTTCTCTATCATTCTTGGACTTTTATGAAAAGAGGATCTCTTCCTCTGGTGAGTTTTTAAATTTAGCAGCACAGCTTGAGACGACGTTTAAGATCAACTCTGATAAGCGATAAGGTGGCGAGATAACTCAACGGCAGGGACACTTCGGTCCTCCCAGTGGACTTTTTTGCTATGTAGACCATGAAATGGAAAGAAACAACGGCCTACAAAGGACAAAGGTGTCGATTCTGCTTTGGGATAGGCACACAGGAGACTTAGGCTCTTGCAAATAACTATCCAAGATTCTAAATTGCAGGGAAGGCAAGGCCCGTGTCAATTCTCGAAGAATACCTTAAGAACTGACTAAAAGTTAAGTCAGACATCCACTTAACATCAAATGTTCACATGTGTGACAGCATTTAAGTGACTGGGGAGAAATTGCTCTTCCCTTTAACTTGAAAGAATAACAGAAATGTCCATCCCCATCCGACTACTCTTGCAGCCCTGCTCCTCTGGCTTTTAGCATTCTCCCTGCTTGCTACCTCAAATCCGTATAAACAAAGCAAAGGGGGGACGATTTCTGTTCCCACGCTTGGAAAAGGGGAAACATTTGTTGTGTTTCTGTTTACCGCCCCCCCTAATTTGGTTACATTGGATTTCTTGCAGGAGGGGCTGGGTGCCCATATTAAGTCAGGGGAATCTATTAAATAAAGTGGGGCATCTGGTTGCTCTAAGATCAAAACCAAATCTTCTTTTGGTCTCACGTGAAGAGCTGTGCAGCTTGAGACTTGCTGTTCCTAATTCAATTGCAGTCTTTTTCATTTATTTGTTCTTAAATCGAAGGCAGAGCACAGCCTAAGACAAGGAGGAGAAAAAAAAAATATAACAAAGCGATCGTCTTCTGTGAGCTCAGAACATGCTCCCAGGCTTTAGATCAAGACCTTGCTACTCTGGACAGCCGAAGTCAATTTTAGCATCCTGGGCAGTGGGTTTCTTTGCCACTGGGGACTGCATCTCCAGCTGGCAAATCTAATGCTCACAAATTGCTTCTTTTTCCTTTACATTTTTCAAAGCCCCCCACCCCCCAGAGTTCCTGCTTGGTCCTAGGGCAGAATATAGACCCTTGTTTACTTCTACTCTTAGAGTTTTTTTCCTCCAACCAAAATGCCTAAGAATTCTTTATTTGCTGTTAGCCGCCCGACTTCATTTGTGCCCTTTGAGAGTTCGTTAATACTGTATGCAGAAGAATATATTTAAGATGTACATGCTGACCAGATCTCACTTTGTTATTTAAGACGATGTTTCAGAAAATCTTCATTATGCATGCCAAGCACTCTGTATATTTTTGGTTTTTTTCTTTTGCTGAGACCAGCACCTATTTGAAAGTGTTTGTACTAGGGCACAACACATTTTCTTTGAGAAGAATGGTTGGACTATGCTTTGGGTACAGTTTCCAATTTATTGATTGCCTGTTCCATAAGTAAACGTTAGAGCATCCTATAATGTTAAAGTAGCATGAACAAATAAGTAGTATTTACTTTGATGTTATTTATCTGTACTTCTGAGTAAAATAGAGTATTTACAAAAGGAGACACTGGAGATCAATTGGATAAAAACATCCAGGTTTAATGCAATTCTAATGGTTTTGCTTACATATCATACTTTTGATTTCTTTATTCATATATTTGTGCATGTCTGCCAGGGAAGCAGTGTGCTCCTCCAGCCTCTTTTAGACTCGAGCACCCTACACACCATGAATTCTATAAATGGGTCCTCCTCCTGACAACGTAGTTCTAGCTAGATGCTGTTTTCCTAATGGGGCCACTCGATACCAGGCTCATTTTCAATGTCATCTGCTCTAGAGAGGCCCAAGTTCGGGTTTGAATTCCACTTTGAATGTGTCTGGGATTGTCTCTATTGGCTGCCTGTGACTGCCCTTTTTCCTCAAGAATTTCCTCCACAGGCCTAAATAGGCACACGTGAACACTCCCCTAACTCAGGGCATGCTACCAAAAGGGCCGTGTAGGCTCACAGAAAGTGTTTTTTAAGATGTAGCTTTACTACTTGTGACTCTATAAGGCAGAGTCGTAGACGGGGTGGGGAGATTTACAAACGAGATGAAACTGAAACAAGTAGCATGGAATGTAAGTCCAACCTGATGGCTTCCAAGGATTTTAAGAAGACCTTGATCCAAGGGAGTTAAATATTCTCTGAATTAAGGGAATGAAATATTCTCTGAAATACTATTTACCATCCCTGGGAAACTGCTCACCTAATTAGTTTCTCCTCCAAGCTCTCAGGTCAAGGACGGTGCAAGAGAAAATGAAAGAGCCATAGGTATGAGAAGATCTTGGTTAAGCCTTTGGGTGGTGACTTCCACAGCATCTTGTATACAATAAAATTTGGTAGAAGAATATTTCTGAGCTTAAAACAAAAAGAATCTAATTGACAATCTGGCCATTCATTTAATGAGTAAGTCATTTTGTACACCTGCTATGTACCAGGGTGACATATGTCAAGAAACTGCATGAGGATATGTACAAACCAACTATCAAACAAGCCAAAGGGGATGTCCATGATGCTGTCGAGGTACAATTGGAGGAAGGCAAAAATTGTTCTAGGTCAGTGGTTTTTAAGCTTTGGGTTGTGACTTCTTTTCTGCCAAATGACCTTTTTGCAAGGGTCATGTATCAGATACCCTACATATCAGATCTTTACAATACGATTCTTAACAATAGCAAAATCACAGTTATGAAGTAGCAATGAAAATAATTTTATGGTTGGGGTTACAGCATTAGGAAGGTTGAGACAAACTGTTCTGGGAGGATAATTTTTTTTCTGACCCAACAGCGTGCTCTGACGTATTTTCTTTGGATGTTATCTTTTAATTTTGTCAAATGTGTATGTGGTGTGCATTCATTTGTGTCTGCTTTTGTGTGTCTCTCTCTCTGTGTGTGTGTGTGTGTGTGTGTGTGTGTGCATGCTTGTGTACCTGCAGGAGTACATGCAAGGGAAGGTTTGAGGTTGCTGCTAGGTATCATCCGTGATCACTGCCACCTTATTCTTTGAGGCAGGATCTCTCAGTTGAGCCCAGAACTCACAGAGATTGCCAGTCCCTCCACCTTCCAAGTGCTAGAATTGCAGTGTTCCCGTTACTTGGGCTTTGTATTTCTGTGGGTATTTGAACCCCGATCCTTATGTTTACATGGCAAGTTCTTTACCATGAGCCACATCCCTATCCATGAAAAGCCCTCGATGGTTATCAGAGCAAGAAGAATGTTCACGATAAAACACCATTAGCTCCAACAAACTCTCAGTGGATGTCTCCGACCACCAAGAACATTAGCTCACTAGTAGTTTTGAGAGAGCAAGAGCAATTATGCTAAATGAGAATGGGTGAAGTTGACTCACTAGCTTGGATTTATGTGTCAGAAACTGGCCAGTTGTGTTTTGTTTCATTATTAAATCATATGGTTGAGGAATAAGGCTTACATAAATTCCTTGTCAGGCAGACCCTGCATCTCATTATAGGTCTGTTTGTTTGTTTGTTTTTTGCCAGGTCTGTACGCCCCAGGCACATTTCCCTCATAGTCCCTGTGCCTTGCCAATTTCCAAAGTATGCAGGGTGTCCTTGCTTTTTGGAAAGTTCACTGTTCTTAGCATCTCTTGCCTGGTCCTTGTACCAGTGGAGTTCTCTTATTGCACACAAGCATTCTGCCTGAAGATCCTCCAGGTTTTAGCTGTCTATGTGTAGGGAGACAGTATTGCTCTTAATTTAATAATGGAGTAACATTTTCATACTAACCAGGGACTTGCTGGCTTTAATTACTAAGCATTAGTCCATGGGAAGAGGAGAAAAAAAGCATTCTTTCGAATTTAAAACTAAGATGTTAACAGGAGGGTGATGTTGCCTCCTGCTTAGTAGCTCATCTCCTCGTAAAGTGGGTTCGTTCTGTGTACCTTGATGATATCTTCATCTGCCTTTTAAACCAGAGCCCAGAGCAAGACTAGCTGGAATGCATGTGAATTAACACGGATTCTCTTTTTTTCCACCTTATGGGAAGGAGAAGTCTTCAGTGTTGTTTTCCTTACAGAAACCACCTCCCAGAAAGCTTATTTCTGGAATGGAGTCTATCCTTTTAACTATGCCTCTGATTCTTAAGTCAAGGCCATTTTGTTAGACTGACTCACCAGATTTAGCAGTATCCACTGTGCCAGGGATTAGCTAGTTTACTGAAAACAAAGGAAGTATGGGAAAGCCTGATTGATAGACACTTCATCCTCAGTGAGCTCGCTCATCTTCTTTCCACTCTGTCCAAGTGAAGAGCAATGTCCCCATGGAAGCCTTCCTAGAGAAAATGTGCAGACTTTGAGATATGAGGCTGGTGGTTTTTGTCTTAAGTAAATGCAATTCTGATGCTACAGGGCTGAGCTGGTGTTATCTGCAATCTAGTTAATTCCAGTAAATGATTAGTGGTTGCTACTTGATTGACTTTAGTTAACAAAATATTTTTTTTGTTATATGTGTGTGTACATATGTGTGTATGTATGTAGGCATGTGTATGTGTTTGTGTGTGTGTAGGATGTGGTATGAATGTGTATATGGTGTGATGTGGTGTGTGTGTGTGTGTGTGTGTGTGTGTGTGTGTGTTTGTGTGCGTGCATGGCTATATAGGCATATATGGAGGCCAGAAGTTGGTAACAGACTGTTTTCCTGTATATAACTTTTGACCTTTATTTTGAGCAGGGCTCTCTCACTGAACCTGGAGCTTGCTGTTGAGGCTCCTGGACACTCTTCCCTCCACCCAGTGCTGAGGTTCCAGGCTTGGGTTACCACACTCAACTTTACACTTGGGTTATTAGAGATCTGAACTCAAATGAAGTCCAACCTTTTCTTTCTCTGAGCCACCTTCTCACCTTCCATTTTTCAAAAAATAGAAATCTAGGTTGTTATAGTACTTCCTTGTTATTTGCCAATCGGACTTGTTATTTAGTTCCTAAATTAACTAATGTGCTATGTTAGAGATCTAAACTGTCTTGATTTGCTTAATGTAATGCATACCCCAGGCATACTCGAGTCATGTTTTCTATAGGTCAAAAGACTGGAAAGAAAGAAGAAAATGATAGTGTTTCCTAGGTATCCATTACCTTTCTTAGGTTGACATCTACACCCTGCTTTATACTGACTTTCTGGACGGCAGCACATAACTCAACACCTTGCTGTTCATTCAATTTTTTTGCAAATTCATAAATTCAATGTTTAAAATAGGGGAAGGGACCTCAAGTTTCTACTGTTTGCTTTGAACTGTGCTGAAGCATGATAAAATATTTCTAAGGTTATGTAATTAAGGAGACGAAACATAAGCCTACACTGATGAAAATATTAAGAAAGAGCTAATATTTTGAGAACTAAGCATTATACAACTATATGAATAATGGCCATGGCTTAAGCGCTTCTCTTGAATTGAATCCTGAGGTCCTGTTGAATACAGGTCAGTGCTCTGGTTTGGTTCGTGTGTGGGATCTAAACTAGAAATGCTTGGGCATTTGGTTTCTTGACAGGATGTTGTGCACTTTTTTTTTGATTATCATCAGTTAGGTGGATGTGGGTGACTAGGCAGAAGTGCACTTTGCCCTTTTACAATATGACCCAATCCTCCTGAAATAGCTAATAAATATCATTTGAAAAAGAATAGGCAAAGGATACTTTAGCAAAGGGAGGCAGGTGTGTGTGTCACCTTAACAAGACCTTATAACATTTTGATAGGAGCATACTCGGCAAATTTTTGAATTTCGACTTCCAAAGAGTTCCTTATTTCTGAGTTTCTATGAAGAAAATAAGGCTGTGAGAACAAGTGAAAGCAACTTTAGATACTCCTTCCAGACCATGGAAACCCTTTCTTCTCTATTACCTTTTCACAGCTGGGTCGGACCCTGTGTCTTACTGGCTTTGATATACACTGTTTCTCATTGTGTTACTTGGAAAGACTGAGATGTGGATTGCCGTCACTGGACAGCTTGTGCCTTGGCCACTTATGTCAGGACATGGCAGATAGGAAAAAGTAGGGAGTGTAGTAGACATAGTACAGTAATTGTCTGAGGGTAGCCATTTATAATCTAAGTCTATTCGGAAAAAAGACACATTACTCAAAAATAAATAATAGCACAGCTATCTTCATAACTAGAGTGGACTCGTAATTTGTAGTAAGCAGGCCTCGGTTTCCTGTCTCATAGCACTACCTATCCAGATGAGTGACAGGTTTTTTCTTTTCATTGTCATCAGCTTCGGCATCATTCACATGTAGATTGTCTTAACACACACTACAGAAGACCAATTATAGGGAGATTTAGTGAAAGATAATTTCTTGTTGGGCTTTCTCCACAGACTGACACACACACCTTCCAAGAAGAGGATGCCTTTGGGTCTCCACATACAGCCAAATTCTTGGCTGGAGAGTCTCACCTGTATGAATCTGTTAACGTGACTTCATCAGCGTGTTTCGCCAAACATAGAAACAGACACAACCTAGGTCTCCTAATTACATCTGTGTATACAAAACACAGGCTCTTCCGCTAATCTCCAGCTGTTGATTATTTCACACTTGACAGGATGCTGAGCAAATCAACTCACTCCTTTATATCTGGGCCATCTCCCTTTCTGAATGACATCCATACTACTGAAGCTTTCAGGACTTTTCTAAATTTAGATTTAACTATATAATCCACTGTAGAGTAGAAGACATGCTTCAATTTACCTTTTCATCTTTGTGCTATTTTAGTTGGACATACATATTAAGTTCATGCATTGAAATGCAAAATATATTTAAACTCTTCACAAGTTGTGGTAGGATTGCTATCCAATTCAATAGCCTCAAAAATCAATCTCAATATTTATGATGGGTTTGATTGATTTTAGTTTAAATAAAAGATTCCTTTTGAAAGTGATCAAAAAACTCAACCTTCATGAAATGAAATTATTCCATATGGAGAACTTAAGTGTAATTATTGCAAATGGAACATTTTCCTAAAGTTACATTTATAGAATTTTATTCAGAGATACTTAGAAGAATACAGGCCATTCTCTCTAAATGTTTTAGCTAACTTCTTGATTATTCTATAACAGAATGCCTTCCCAGAAAAATAATTATTGGTATCATTCCTAGTGCTGACCAAGGGATGATTTGAGGGAACTCCCCTTTAATATATACCAAAGGAATCTAACTAAACATATACTTTTAACTCCCAATTTAGATAATATTAAATTAAATTTATTATAATTTGTTATTAAGGATAATTCATAGTCTACTATGAAGTACATAAGAGGCTTATTGAAAAATTTATTCCTTGAATTGAAACTATGAAATGAAATCATTATTTTCTGGGATCCTGGAGATAAAAGACATCCAGAAAATGTGACCCAATTCAAATTTTTCTCTGGCATTTTGTAACCCATAACCTAATCACCTGATAATTATGACAGGTATCTTTCTTTTGCAACATTGATGGCAGCAGGAAAGGACAGGGGTGGATAGCGGTCACTGTACATGAACACTTTTATATTAGTGATGGGAAAATGTCTCTTTTTTTCTGTTACCAAATTCAGATGATCTCTATGATGTCTGCATGTAGGTGGTAGTTTATGATATTCTTGTTTAGTTCAGCCTAGTCTCTTCCAGTTTTGATGTAGGATTCCTCTCTGTATGCTCTGAATACCATTGGTGAATAAAGAAACTGCTTTAGACCTATAGCAGGGCAGAACTTAGCTAGGTGAGAAAACTAAATTAAATGCTGGAAGGAAGAAGGCAGAGTCAGGGAGAAGCCTTGAAGCCACTACCAGAGACAACACGCTGAAACTTTGCCGGTCGGCCATGAGCCTCATGGAAAATATGAAATACTGGAAATGGGTTAATACTAAATGTAAGAACTAGCTAGCAATACACATAAGTGATTGACCAAGCAGTGATTCTGTGTGGTTATTTTGGGAGTCTGGGCAGCCAGGAAATGAATAAGTGGCCTCCTTCCCACACAGTTTCTCCCTCACAGGGACAGTGGCTTAATTTCTTTTCTTGACTCTATGATAAAATACCCTGAAAACAGCAGTGTGATGGAGGAAGGGGCTGTTTTGGTCTACAGTTCCAAGTTACCATGGTAGTGAGGGAATCGCAATGGCAGGAGCTTGAGGGACTAAGTCACGTCATATCCACAGTTATCGACAGCTTTATCTGTGTGTACGGTGTGCATTCTGTTTGCTCTCGGGACCTGTGTAATCTAAGCAAGCTCTACCTCTGAGCTCCATCTACAGCCCCTGCACGAAAACACAATAAAGACTTATCTCCTACTTAATTTGGGTAAGACAAGAATGGTAAAAACCAAAATCCACAGCAGAACATGCTTAACTTGAGGGAGACCAAAAGTTTATTTGAGACGACAGGAAGGTAAATTCTGAAGAAAAAAAAAATGTTAAAAATTGGTCAGCTGGGTCCTATTCTATATAAACTTCGTTTCTATTCTCTGAACGTAGTTTTTCTTTCATTACTTAGTTGATGGAGATTTATGTAATCAGACATTGGCTCTCAGATTTTTGTACTGTCCAGAATCTGTAGTTATCTATATATAAAAGCTAAGAAAAAAAGACTAAGTAAGCCCATTTTTCACTTCCACTTTCTACACTCTATCCTGGTTATTAACATTCCAATTTTCTTTACTGATGCTAACTTTCTAGTACATCCAAATAATTGTTTATTTTTTAATTTTGAAGTTCATAATTTGTAACTGTGGAGATATCAGTCTAATAGCAACTACTAAAATATTTCCTTTAGCTTTATGATGCTAGTGTGGTCTTTGATTTGATTTATAGCATTTTAACAAATAGTGGCTCATTTTAATTAGTTACAGGTATTTTTACTTTGTTCTCTCTAATTTCTACAAGGTTTGAAACCTGAAATGATTTTCTCATTTAAGGAGGCATAGTAGACGAACGCCTGTATTCCCAGCATTTAGAAGGTGAAGCAGGAAGACTGGGAATTTAGTTCAATCCCTTCTAACAGCTAACTTGAGGCTAGGCTGGATTGCAAGAAATCTCACTTGCACATTAATTAATTAATTAATTAATAAAAAAGTGAAACTATGACCAAGTTCCTCTGTGATTTGGCTCTGCAAACCTACTTGCCTTATAAGTCATTTTCTTTGCTGTTGAACACCCTGATTATAATATTCTTTGGTGTCACTTGAAGTATCATCTTCTAGTCTAAGCCATGTTTAAATTCAAGCTTCTTTCAGATGGTATTTTATTCTCTTTCATTTGTATCTCTGGTATTAAGGACATGGGTAGGACGTGAGGTGGAGTAGTCAGAAAAGGCATTTCAGAAGACAGACATTTCAACCAAACCCAAATGACTACAGGGAACAACTCTGTGAAGATCTTTTGGAAGCTTTTCCAGCTCAAAGGAAGAATATAATGGCCTCTGCTTGGACACATACCTGAAATTAATTTCCAAGAGACAGAAAGTCACTGCTTCTGTATCTTGGGTATCAAAAAGGATAAAATTAGATGAACTCTGAGTAATAGGTAGAGTTTCCATCACTCAGGTAGTGGTAGGAATCCATACACTGAGGAGAATGGCAGCAGGAAGTACCTCCATCTTTACTGATGACTCAAACTAAAGAAGGAGCAGACACTGAACATGGACACCATTGAATTTTGTTGATGTCACCTGAAACTCTGAGTCACAAACATTTCCACAATAACAATAAATACATTACCAATTGTTTTCAGATTTATACTTCATAGGATACCTTTAGGGTATACTCCCTCTTGTTTCCTATTCTGAGAGATGGATATTAATATCAGGAACAGCATATAACTTTTAAAAAGTAATTCAGTTCCAGAAAAGCATATATACTAAATTTAGTGATTTATTCAAAAGACATTATGTATTAACTAAGTGACACAGAAACAATTATAAAATAATAACTAAATTCCTGCACTCATGGAGCTCATATCTTAGTGGAGAGGAGACAAACATAATAAATATTGGGGTACATGCTCAGGGCAAGAATAAAGCAAGCATGGTAGAGATGTGGCCTGTGTAGACAATGGTTTCTTTGATGAGATGATCTCCGAATGAAGTAAGTTTGGAGGGGAGGAGGGAACGACAAAAATACCCAGAAACTGAAACCAACTCTTTAAAAAAAAATCGAAACCACATACATTTGGCAAAAATTACCTGCTGGTTACTGGGGCCAAAAATCTCACTAAGAGTTATGTAAAGGTTTAAAATTATAGTTACAGCTTCAGTGGGTAAAAATATAATGTCCCTGTCCTTCAACTTTAATTTGAGATAATTTAAATCATTTCTGGTTTCCTTTGGTCTCTTCAAGGTTAATGCTGTCTTTGGAAAGAAGTGACTTTCAGAGACTTTGACTTCATCTTCTCATTTCTTTCCTCCCAGAAAACACAGAATTCTGGCAAGGCACTCCAAGCCCTCCTGCTCTCTCCATGGTCACTTCTGATGTGTCCTTTAAGGTCTGCTTGCTCTTGCTCACCCACTGCTCAAGGTAAAAGACTTCTCTGGGCAAGAGCAAAGAGTACAACTTCTCCTTATGAGCTCCTCTTTAATGTGTGTTGGTGACTTGCATTTTCTCTCAGGACTTTTCAATTATGCTCCCTTCAGCAATAGAGCACTTGGGTGGCATTGTATGTCATGGGGAGCCCTCAGTCAGCATCCTCACCTCATAACTAATCTCTACAGGGCATGTAGGATCTTCAAGGTCTTCTCCTTGCCATATCAAATGAGGCAGATTCTGGCGAAAAGTATTTTCCTTAACTCCCCAGTTTTCTTTCAATGCTATTATTTTCATTCTGCCAAGTGAGAAAATGAGAAATTCTGCTAATCTCAAGTCAGGCTATTATAATATCCTATTTTGTTTTTAAATGCCCAAAATGACAACATAAATGTTTATCACTCTCGAGGTTAGAACACAAGAGAACAGGGTTATGTTTTGAATTTAAATAATGATTTGATTTAGAAAAGGAGGAGTCAGAGCTCACAGGACTTTGGCCACAGGATGAGCTATAAAAAAGGATGCCATGGACCTGCTTAGCAGGAATTGCTCTCAGAGTGCCGTTTGAGAGGCCCATGAAGGTGACGGCGAGAGGGGATGTTTCTTCAAAGTCAGGTGAAGCCATTTATCTTTGGCGCCCATCCCTCTTGATTGAAGGAGAAACCAGAACATATAAATCAGTGTGGATATAGGGATTAGGCATTGGTGTAGAAATCCCATAAGTAGATAGGATGGTATTTTTTTAATACAACATGATAGACACACCTGTTTACTTTGGCTCTTAATAAATCCAGTCTTTGTGTTCCGGGACAGATTTTGGGAGGGTGCTCGTCATGTCTTGCCAAAAGGTAAAGTATTAGGAAGAAGAAATTTAATTAAAGGGTGTAGGTATGTATTCCTTCTCGACTTAAGTGAAAAAATACAGGTGACATTTATTTTTCTAGATGAGGTATGCATTTTGTGAAAGATGAGTGATACGATGATAATATTAATGTGTACAGTAGCATAGCTTCAGACTTTGACAATAAATGTCTTGTTAAAGGTGCCACTCCACTTTCAACCACTTGGCTGAATAGTTCTTACCAGACATTTAATTACATGAAAGAGCCTGAGATGAATGATGTCAGTAACTGTGCCCTTCCTGGTCTAGGTCTTGTTTCTCAAACAGAAATTCCACCTTGAGTGACAAAGTTTTGATGTATGTTAATAAACAAACATTTAATATAAATTACTTTCTTTGTACTGAATAAGCTTAATCCAAGTTACCCCCTTGGCTTGAAAGAGGTTGGCTTTGAGAACTACAATGATGGAAAGGGAGAGGCAAGGAAGGAGCGGGAGAGAGACAAAGAGATAGGTAGATAGATGATTGTGAGATAGACAGATAAGAAAAACAGATAGGCGAGAGGTAGATAAGTTCTTTGTTGAACAGATTAAGAGACATTTGAAATTTCTTACTAGAGCAATGACAGAAGAGGAAAAGCTTTGGCATCTAACAATCATGGAGCATTTTGGAGGGAAGCTGGTGAAAATTACCAGAGAAAGATGGGATAAGAGATTGAGTGGATGAGGCAGAGCAGTGAGAAGACCCTTCATTTTAGCAGATGAACCCTGGTGCTCGATTCCATGTTTGACTTTTTTTACTTTTAGTTTGCTTGTTTGTTTTTGTTTTGTTTTTGAGACAGGGTTTCTGGGTATAGCAGTCCTGGCTGCTGTGAAACTCATTTTGTAGACCAAGCTGGTCTCGAATTCATTGAGATCGACCTGCCTCCACCTCCCCAATGCTGGGGTTAAAGGTGTGCATCACCACCACCCGGCCCAGGTTTTACTTTTTGTCTCTTAAAAGTGTAATGTAACCAGGGAAAAGGCTTTGTCAGAAATCGGATATCATGATGTTAACCCTCTAAGGCCAAATTTTAATATGAAAAAATCATTGTTTAATAATTGTATCTAATCATTATTGTTGTTTAGGAGATTAAATAGTGGACACACAGCACTTGAAAGATGCTTCAAGCATGGAAACTACTATAAGATTAATACAGCAGTGACAGTTAGTGCCTTCCAGTGCACATGATGCTCAGTTTGGATTTTCGGTTTGATGGAGTTTAGAATCATCATGGAAATAAGTCAGTGGCCGTGAGCATATGGGATTATCTAGATTAGTTTGCTTGAGTTCAGAAAACTCACTCCAAATGCAGATGGCACAACTCCATGGGATAGAGTCCCAAACTGAGTGAAAAGAAGAAAATGAGCTGGACACAAATATTCATTGCCCCATTCTCTGGAACTGTGGTCTAAAATAAAGCCTTCTATCCTTTGGTTGCACTTGTTAGATGTTTTGTTGTGGCCATGGACAAGGAATTAATATTTCCTGTTATACACCAAGATCCTACTTATCTGTCCATGGGCATGCTCCTTGTTCCACTGTTGGTAGTAACTGTTGTTCCCTTGCAACACTACAACTCCCAACATCCCTCTGGACTCCAGCGCGCGGCAAGCGCAGGACACATTTCCCAGAAGCCTTTGCATCCTCTGTTAAAAGCAAGGACAAGCCACAAGTTCGGCCCTTCTTATCCCTTCCCCTTGTCCCTTCCTTTCACTTTTCCTAGTGTGTTTTCCCCTCCCATTAAAAAGTGTACCACGTGGTACCTCCGCGTGTCTGTGTCTTTCCTCGCGTAACCCTCGTCTAACCCGCAGGAATTAAGAACAACCCGCGGAAATTAAGAACAACACTGACCATTGGGCAAACCTGCCTTTCATCTAAAGTAAAGACCTCTAGACGTGGACGGAATCACTGGAATCGACAGCCTAGCTGCTCAGGTCAAGGTAGGCCTGTCTTCCTACAGATTTCTTAGCCCACAGGATCTTCTGCAGTCTGGCAGGCCCTGCGCTAAACAGCAAAGGTCAAGTGCAACCTTCAGTGACCATGGAGGACCCAAAAAGAGTAGCTCTGGGTGCCAACCAAGTAAGTTCTCTGTCATTTTTTAATCAGTAACTCAAGTAAAATCTTATCCTTCTCAAAGATCTCTGACAGTTTGACAGCTGAGAGGTTTTGCAAGGTGACCTCACCAAACAAATTTCAAACCAAGTTTATCTCTTATGCTACAGTCATTATGTGTCTAAAACTTCTGTTTTCACAAATCCAAGGAGTTCTCGTGAGTTCCAGGGAGCCGAATTAAAGAATCCATCTTAAACAGGTCAGATACCCCCTCAATCCCCTGGTCCTAAAAAAATTTTTTTCCCTTAATTTAACTTTGTTCTTTGTTCTGCCAATACCTTAAACAGGGTAAGAGATACCAGACATTTCCATGCCACAGACATCGGTCAAAAGCAAAGAGACCAGCTATGCCAGGATGTTCCCAGCACCCAGCCTTCTCTCGCCCCCCCCAAAGACGACGCCCACAATCAGCCGGAAGCAGTCTTGAGAATTCACCGCCCCAATTCCTTCAAACTGGAGTGTCTAATTTGCTTTTTATTAAAAGCAAGATGTGGGAATGTTGTTCTTTTGGTCCCTGCCCTAGCCACGCCCACTCCCGCTCTCTTCCTGCTTTTCCTCTCACACTGGGCATTTGCCTCTCTCTCCTCTCTCTCCTTTCTTTTCTCTCTCTCTTCTCCTCTCTCTCTCTCTCTCTCTCTCTCTCTCCCTTCCCCTTTTTAATAAACATTTATGGCTATTTCCTGTGTTTATATATCTGACCCGCCGCCACCGCCGCCGACTGTAGTCGCTTGCGCACCCGCCGCCCGGAGTTTGCTGCGGGGCAGGGGGACCCCAAGGGATATTTTTTAAAGAATAAGAGTAACATATAATCATAAAGGAGAAGAAATGATTATCTCGATTGCTAGAAAATTCTAGAGTCTTCCTGTTTCTTCTATGTATTAAATATGTTTTATGTTTGCAGTCATTAAACAAGAGAAAACAGTACTTTATTGAAATTCTACATTCGTTCTGCTCCTGATTTGGACCTTGAGATTTCTGTCCGGTGCTCCCGTGTGGGTCTTTGTCTCTGTGTCCTTTCATCGCCTGATGAAGGTTAATATTCCTGAGGATGCCTATGTGTTTGTCTTTGGATTCACCTTATTTAGCTTCTCTAGGAACATGAATTATAGGCTCAATGTCCTTTATTTATGGCTAGAAACCAAATATGAGTGAGTACATCCCATGTTCCTCTTTTTGGGTCTGGCTTACCTCACTCAGGATAGTGTTTTCTATCGGAGCACGAGCAAGGAACTCAGGACCACGAGGGGTGCACCCACACACTAAGACAATGGGGATGTTCTATTGGGATCTCACCAAGGCCAGCTGGCCTAGGTCTGAAAAAGCATGGGATAAATCCGGACTAGCTGAACATAGCGGACAATGAGGAATACTGAGAATTCAAGAACAATTGCAATGGGTTTTTGATCCTACTTGCACGTACTGGCTTTGTGGGAGCCTAGGCAGTTTGAATGCTCACCTTACGAGACCTGGATAGAGGTGGGCAGTCCTTGGGCTTCCCACAGGTCAGGGAACCCTGATTGCTCTTCGAGCAGATGAGGGGGGGGGGGGACTTAATCGGGGGAGGGGGAGGGAAATGGGAAGCGGTTGTGGGGACGAGGCAGAAATCCTTAATAAATAAATAAATTAAAAAAAATAAAATAAATAAAAAAACAAACAAACAAAAAAGAAATTCTACATTCGATTGGCCCAGTGGATCTCTGGGGTAAAGCTTCCCACGGTCTATAGGAAATAAGACACTAGGGATAGGGGTAATTTGTAATACTTGACAATGAGTTCATGCTAATTTTTTCTTATACTTTAAGTTGACAAAAGGATAAACACAATATTTTGTCTAATTTATAATCAATAGAATTTATAGAAATAATTAACATGAAATGAAGCTGGCAATTCTTTAAATTTGTCAATCTATCTGCATTTAACTGCAAATTGACAATTTTTGTTAGCAATATATAGATCTGCAAAATTTCATCTTGAAAAAGAATAACATCATTAAAATTATGATCCTAAAATTTCTAAATAGTCAAACATATAGCCAAAAGAGATTTGACTGCGACAAAATCAAATTGTTGAAAAATTGAAACTTCCTGATAAAAAGTATCATAAAATCTTGTATCATTCTTGCAGGGAGCCGGACAGGATCGCCATTACAAGATGGCGCCGACATCCTGTCTTGTTGGAAATAAACAACTCCATATTTAGCTATGCTTTGAGAGCAGTGTGTCCCCCGCTTCCCGCATGCGCGGTGGATAAGGGTCCTTGAGCCTATCCCGATGTGGCCTGGTGTCAGCTGTTGGTGGCAGCCAATCACAGGGTGACCCGCGTGCCAATTCCCTATTTAAGCAGCTGCCTCAGTGCTCCCGGCCCCCTCGCTTCCTGCTCTTCCCTTCCTGCCCCTCGTTTCCTGCCCCTCTCGCTTCCTGCTCCCCATCAATCAAGGGCACTCCAGTAAAGCGTGATCTGAGTAGAATCCTGGTGTGGTGGTTGTTCTTTCTCACCGGTCGAGAGGTTCACCACAATTCTGAGGGATTAATTTTTAAAAGATTAAGTATGGTACAAAGAAATCATTAAGAAATTAAATGGGATAGTGCCTCCCTGCCCAGCCTGCTAGGGCGCTGGGACCGAATCTGAACCGGGAGGACATAGGGGTGGCCGGTAGCTCCTTTGTTCCCATAGCCTGCCCGCAGCGAGCGGGGTGGGCCCTTTGTTCGCGAGCTAACCAAGCAGCGCAGAGTTTCGATCTGGACACCGAGTGAAACATCATTGTGGTGAGTGAGTGCTGCGGCAGCTGGGATCATACCTCAGCCCGCCCACACTTCCTGGCCATCCTACAGGGGCTATACTGCCCAAACCCCCTCTCTCTTCCTATCCCACTCAGCTTACATCCAGATCCCCACACCCCCTGTCTCCCTCCCTCCTTTGGGGCATAGCGCCTCCCTGCCCAGCCTGCTAGGGCGCTGGAACCGAATCTGAACCGGGAGGACATAGGGGTGGCCGGTAGCTCCTTTGTTCCCATAGCCTGCCCGCAGCGAGCAGGGTGGGCCCTTTGTTCGCGAACTAACCAAGCAGCACAGAGTTTCGATCAGGGCACCGAGTGAAACATCATTGTGGTGAGTGAGTGCTGCGGCAGCTGGGATCATACCTCAGCCCGCCCACACTTCCTGGCCATCCTACAGGGGCTATACTGCCCAAACCCCCTCTCTCTTCCTATCCCACTCAGCTTACATCCAGATCCCCACACCCCCTGTCTCCCTCCCTCCTTTGGGGCATAGCGCCTCCCTGCCCAGTCTGCTAGGGCGCTGGGACCGAATCTGAACCGGGAGGACATAGGGGTGGCCGGTAGTTCCTTTGTCCCCATAGCCTGCCCGCAGCGAGCAGGGTGGGCCCTTTGTTCGCGAGCTAACCAAGCAGCGTGGAGTTTCGTTCTGGGCACCGAGTGAAACATCATTGTGGAGAAACATCTCTGGGGGGTGACATCACTGGGAAGGTACATCAGTGGGCAAGAAGACCTGATCCTATAAAAGAAGATCCAAAGGGGAGTATTGGGAGGAAGAGATGGGCAGACGCCAATGCAGGAATTCTCCCAACAATCTGAAAAACAACATGAAACCACCAGAAGCCAGTGACCCCACAACAGGAGGACATGAACACCTTAATCAAGAAGAAGTAGAAAAAACTGACTTCATGAAAGTGATTGACACCCTTAAACAGCATATAAAAAACGCCCTTATAGAAATGGATGAGAAGTATAATAGAAAGTTCGAGGAATTGAGTAAATCAGTGAATGATACCCTAGGAAACCAAGGAAAAACAATCAAGCAGATAAAGGAAACAGTTCATGACTTGAAAACTGAAATGGAGGCAAAGAAGAAAACACAAACAGAGGGCCGACTGGACATGGAAAATCTAGGTAAACGAATAGAGACTACAGAATCAAGTATAACCAGCAGAATACAAGAGATAGAAGAAAGAATCTCAGATTCTGAGGATAACATAGAGAAAATAAACACTCTGATCAAAGAAAACAGCAAGTCCAACAAACTCTCATCACAAAACATTCAGGAAATATGGGACACAATAAAAAGACCAAACCTAAGAATAATTGGAGTAGAAGAAGGAGAAGAAGTGCAGCTCAACGGTACAGAAAATATACTTAATAAAATTATAGAAGAAAACTTTCCCAACCTGAAGACAGATGTACCTATGAAGGTTCAAGAAGCATACAGAACACCAAACAGGCTGGATCAAAAGAAAACATCCCCTCGCCATATAATAATCAAAACACAAAATATACAGAATAAAGAAAGAATATTAAGAGCCGCAAAGGAAAAAGGCCAAGTTACTTATAAAGGTAAACCTATCAGACTTACACCTGACTTCTCTATGGAAACCATGAAAGCCAGAAGGTCCTGGATAGATGTTCTCCAAAAACTAAGAGACCACGGATGCAAGCCCAGACTACTATATCCAGCCAAACTTTCATTCACTATAAATGGAGAAAACAAAATTTTCCAGGATAAAAACAAATTTAAACAATACGTAGCCACAAATCCAGCCTTACAGAAAATAATAGAAGGAAAATCACTAACCAAGGAGTCCAACAATGACCACAATAACTCAGACATCTAGAGACTCTTCACCAGCGCAAATCAAAGAAGGAAAACACACAAACCCTACTACTTAAAAAGTGACCGGAGTTAACAACCACAGGTCATTAATATCACTTAATATCAATGGGCTCAACTCACCTATAAAAAGGCACAGGCTAAGAGATTGGATAAGAAAACAGGATCCAACATTCTGCTGTCTACAAGAAACACACCTCAACCACAAAGACAGGCACCTACTCAGAGTAAAGGGCTGGGAAAAGGCTTATCAAGCAAATGGACCTAAGAAACAAGCAGGTGTGGCCATACTAATTTCTAACAAAGTTGACTTCAAACTTAAATCAATCAGAAGAGATGGAGAGGGACATTTTATACTCATAACAGGAACAATTCATCAGGAAGAAGTCTCAATCCTGAATATCTATGCCCCTAATATAAAAGCACCCACGTACGTAAAAGAAACATTACTAAAACTCAAGGCAGCCATCAAACCGCACACACTAATAGTAGGAGACTTCAACACTCCTCTCTCACCAATGGACAGGTCAATCAGACAGAAACCTAACAGAGAAATTAGAAAATTAATGGAGGTAATGAAGCAAATGGACTTAACAGACATCTATAGATTATTCCACCCAAAGAGGAAAGAATATACCTTCTTCTCTGCAGCTCATGGAACCTTCTCGAAAATTGACCACATACTTGGTAACAAAGCGAACTTACACAGTTACAAAAAAATATTAGTAACCACCTGTGTCTTATCAGATCACCATGGATTAAAGTTAGAATTCAACAACAATGCTACCCCCAGAAAGCCTACAAACTCATGGAAACTGAACAGTCATCTACTGAACCATACCTGGATTAAGGAAGAAATAAAGAAAGAAATTAAAGTCTTCCTTGAATTCAATGAAAATAAAGAAACAACATACTCGAACTTATGGGACACTATGAAAGCAGTCCTGAGAGGAAAGTTCATAGCACTAAGTGCCCACCTAAAGAAAACAGAGAAAGCACATACTGGAGACTTAACAGCCCACTTGAAAGCTCTAGAAAAAAAAGAAGCAGACTCACCTAGGAGGAGTAGAAGACTGGAAATAATCAAATTGAGGGCTGAAATCAACAAAATAGAAACACAGAAAACAATCCAAAGAATCAATGAAACAAAAAGCTGGTTCCTGGAGAAAATCAACAAGATAGATAAACCCCTATCCAAACTAATCAAACGAAAGAGAGAGAACACGCAAATTAATAAGAGCAGAAATGAAAAGGGGGACATAACCACAGACACAGAGGAAATTCAGAGAGTCATTAGATCTTACTACAAAAGCCTATATGCCACAAAACTGGAAAATGTAAAAGAAATGGACGCTTTTTTAGATAAATACCATTTACCAAAACTAAACCAGGACCAGGTGAACAATCTAAACAGACCTGTAAGTCGCGAAGAATTAGAAGCTGTTATCAAAAACCTCCCTACCAAAAAAAGCCCAGGACCAGATGGTTTCAATGCAGAATTCTACCAGAACTTCCAAGAAGACCTAATACCTATACTCCTTAATGTATTCCACA